>NC_045763.1:185527663-185845356 GCF_008692025.1 Phocoena sinus | reverse complement strand
TGCAGTAGCATTGCCACCCTGAGTGAAACCAAGGACTCCGTTACGGAGGGGGAGAGGGGTCTGCATCAGTCTGTGTCGCGAAATCTAAGAGGAAGCATCGCAGGGGAAAGAACAGCCGGGAGGAGGAGCTGCTGTCCGCACACGGCCCGGAGCCTCTCCTTGGGAGGCGAGGGCTGTCGGGCTGCACACTGTGTGTCAGGCTTCTGTGCAGCTCGGGAGGGCCTGCAGCTTCTTTCGCGGAACCAGTTCTGAGGCCCTGCTTCTCCTGGGAGCTGCTGTGGATGCAGAGTTTCAGTCGCCGTGGCATCCCCAGAGCCAGTGAACAGAGAACTGCACAGATTTAAATTGTTAGGGGAATCTCTGAAATTCCGTCTTTTTCATTCTTTTGAGCATTCAGTGATCTGGAAGAGAGAAATATTCGGGAAAATGGGGCAAGTTCGGAACCGCTGTGTTAGCGATAAGGGTGGGATCTTGGGACTTGCAGAGCATGTAGGCCTGGTGCACTAGTCCCGTGTGCCTCGGGTGCCAGTCTCCATCTGTCTGTACCCCATGTGCTGCGTTGGGCTTTCGCTGCAGCATTTACAGAGTTGTAAACTTGTGCACTCTCATGCCGTAGGAGAAAAGGCCACAAGGCCGGTGTGTGGGAGAGAGGCTGGGCAGAGAGCAGTGAGTTGGGGTTTCTCTGGATCGCTCACTCTGGACTAGGGAACTCCTGGGGTGTGTGTGTGTTTCCTTCGTTCCTGCAGGCCGAAGAAGAGCGGGCACGCGCAGTGCCTCAGGAAGAGGAGGAGGAGGTGCGGGTGCTGACGCTGCCCCTGCAAGCCCACCATGCCATGGAGAAGATGGAGGAGTTTGTGTACAAGGTCCTGTCCTGGAAGGGGGAGGGCAGGCTCACCTGGGCTCCCCGCACCTGGCGGGCACGCTCTGGGGGGAAGAGCTTTCGCTCCTGTGCGTGGGCTTGCTTTCCTTTACGGTGAAGTAAAGCAAGGGGAATCTGGCTAAATTTTTACCGCCTACTCTGTTGGCGTTGCTCAGAATATATTCTAAAACAGGAGTTCTTACCTGTTTTTGCTATCAGTCCCTTTGGCAGTCATCAAAATGTTAGAATGTGATATAGTAACACGGCACCTTTATTGATACATTAGCTATGCATGACAAGCTATAATGTATTTTATTAGAATTTATCATTTCTAAGTGGTAATCAGTAGAAACAATATTTTGATATCTGCAAAACTAGTGTATGAAAATATCTGTGATTTCTATTGGTGACAGAGTCACAAATTCTAATACTAGACTTGCTCACACTTACAACTGAGGGAAATGTTAAATTTAGTTAGAAGTGATTGAAAATAAAAATTTTTTTCCATTCAAATTTCCAACACTGTCCATTGTCCATACGTCCCAGGTTAAGAAGCCCTGCTTTGAAAAGTCATAGGCTCAACCCAGTGAGAACGTAGTATCTAAAGGGGGGAAAGGATGGACAGGCGGCCACCAGAGTCTCCGGGGGCAGAGGGCAGAGGGGTAAATGTATATTTTTAAAACCATATATATAATTTCTATTTCCTTGTTTTCATTCACTACATCTACTGAATTTTAAAACTCAAGTAGCTGAAGGGAGGTCCTGCCATATTCTCTTTAAAGACTGAGAAACACTTATCTACTTACCTAAGCGTATCCAGGTGAACTATCGTGACACGGAACAAAGCCATTCACGAGCCGTCGGTCCTGGGGCGGCCTCGCTCGTGCTGTGTCTTGGCTTCTCTGGCCTCAGGCCGGCCCCACCGTTCCCTGGGCCCCTCTGGAGCCAGGCTGACGCTCTCCTTCACCCCTTGTCCTTGGGTTGGCTCGCGTCCTCGGGGCCCCGCTCAGAGAGTGTGTGGTTGCAGGTTTGGGAGGGGCGCTGGAGGGTCATCCCGTACGACGTGCTCCCCGACTGGCTGCAGGACAACGACTACCTGTTGCACGGCCACAGGCCGCCCATGCCCTCCTTCCGCGCCTGCTTCCAGAGCATCTTCCGCATCCACACGGAGACCGGCAACATCTGGACCCACCTGCTTGGTGAGTGGTGTGGGTGGAGGATCGGACGTTTTGTCTCCTTAAACGCCAGCACTTGTACAGCCTTTGTCCATGGGAAGGAAAAGCAACGTTGTTGCGACAGTTTGACAGCTGGCATCGTGCCTTTAAACTACCAGTGAGCTTGCTGGGCCCTTTGTCGCTGGTCTGTAAGGCGGGGGTGGGGGGGCCTAGAAGCGGAGGAGATGACGTCCTCTGTGGTCAGAACCATCCCCGGTGCAGGCAGCTCCTCCCACTTCACAGTCCCCGCGGTAGAAACAAAACGCCAGCATTTCAGAGGATGCTCTTTCTGTCTGGGTTTGCGTGACGGGTGCCGTTTTCTCCGGAAGCTGTCGACTGCGGTGCCCACAGCTCAGCCTGTAGCTTGAGTGCTGGCTTAAATCATCACACGTTCCCTTTTTCCTCAGGCCTCTTTTCTCTCCGTCCTGTAGGTTTTGTGCTGTTTCTCTTTCTGGGAATCCTGACCATGCTGAGACCAAACATGTACTTCATGGCCCCCCTTCAGGAGAAGGTGGTGTTCGGGATGTTCTTCCTGGGCGCGGTGCTCTGCCTCAGCTTCTCCTGGCTCTTTCACACCGTCTATTGTCACTCAGAGAAGGTCTCTCGGACCTTTTCCAAGTGAGTGAGAAGAACGTCGGTAGGGACACCTTGTGATCCAGGTGCTGGCAGGGTCCTGGAAACTCCAGCAACTCCTAAAGATTCCCTGATGTGCCAGAGGAAGGCCTTTCTGTTTTGCGGGTATAAGAGGATCAGGAAACTTTTCTCAAGTCCTTCATGAGAAGTTTCACTGCAGCCTCCTCAACAGATGGAGCCCAGTTGTGGGTATATTTTCTCCCTGTGCAGTGCTGCCCTTTGTGAAACTTGGGGTACCAGTGGGCTGCTCTCTCGGACCGAGTACCCAGTCCTGTCCTACCTTCCTGGTGGCCCAAGCCGTTCAGGGCGTGGCAAAGTTTCTGTGCTCCGTCCTGCTGAAGCTCCAACCCACTGGTCCAGTGAAGCTTATCTTTGCTGCCCACATACTGCTGGAAGCCCCAGATGTCCATCCTCTAAGGCTCTCCTTATTCCCCAGTTCTGAGCCTGGAGTTCTGTTTGTTTGCTTTTTTTGTTGTTGGTGGTGGTGGTTTTGGAGGTGATGGTGAGTTATTTTGTTTTTCTCAGTAACACCAGTAACAAGAATACATTTTTATCTTTAAGAAGTCGACTAAAACAGAACAGTACACCTTAATAATACTCCCAATTTAAGGGTTTTGTTTTTAGAGCTCAACCTCTCAGAACTGGGGAGTACTCAGAGCCCTTCCTGCGTGGAAGCTGGAGACTGGCTGGAATATGGTGGAATTCCTGAATTTAAGTATCCGTGAGGGGGATGTAGCTGTTCACAGCCAGGGGAAAGGGATACAGTTCAGACTTTTCCACTGCAAAATAGAAGTGCTTGACCTCATGGGGTTTTGATTCGGGATACAGGACAGATCGTATGGGCAGTGAGGGGCTGGGGGCGGTCACGTCTGAGAGCCGCTGGCGAACAGAAAGCCCTGGGAGCTCTTCACTCCTCCCACCGCTCCGCTCATTCTGTGGCTGTTTTCAGGCTGGACTACTCAGGGATCGCCCTGCTCATCATGGGAAGCTTCGTGCCCTGGCTCTACTACTCCTTCTACTGCTCCCCGCAGCCGCGGCTCATCTACCTCTCCAGCGTCTGTGTCCTGGGCATCTCTGCCATCATTGTGGCCCAGTGGGACCGGTTTGCCACTCCTAAGCACCGGCAGACGAGAGCAGGTGGGTCGGGAGACAGAGCAGAAACCTCATAGGTGTTTGGACCTTGAGCCCAAGGGGGTCAGCCCTGGGCCCCGACCTGTGTTTGTTTAGAACTTTCAAAACAGCGTGCATTTTCAAAGCTCAGTTCTCCCCCAGATTTCACACTATTTCAGTAAAATGTTAATAGGACAGATAATTACCAACCTGGTCAATGAGCTACAAGTATAGAAATGGCTGCTCTTATATTTGGTTTGAGGAAGTTAAAAAATGTACAGAGCAGTCATTTTAGTAACCTGAGGGTCGCTGAGCTCCAACCAAGGGGCTAAAATTAAACCACCCAAAGTTATTTTACTAAGGAATGGAAGGCTTGGCTTGGTAAGTAAAATACTTTGGGCGTAAACACTGTCACCAAGTAACATGATGGCTGTGAGCATAAACATCTCCCTGTTGTCTCATCCAGACTCAAGCTTTATTACTCGCAGCAACACATCGATTAGCACTAGTCTTCGGTCCCTTTAGACTTAACATCTGCTGTGTTTTAACCTTCAATTAAAATAATTAAGTATTCATCAAGTGCCGACCACGTGCCAGACTGATGCTTTACCGAGGCCGTCTGCAGAAACGGAGAGGCAGTCCCTGCCCTGTAGTTGCGTGTACGGCCGTGGTGTTGAGCCGGCGCCCGTTCTGTCCGTCCGTTTACTTACTTTGTGTCCAGTGGCCACTGACGACTTCCAGTCTGGGTCTCTCTGTCTCCTCAGGAGGTCAGGGTCCTGACCTTAATGGGAAACCTGTCTTGCTCCTCCCTGGCTGGCAAACTACCTGAGGCCTCACCATGTCGGTTCTGTACCCAAGGCAGCCATCAGGAAGTTCTGACCTACATGGTCTCCTCGGCTGCTTCACGGGTAGTGAAGAATGTGAGACGTTTGTTCTTGGCGCTCCTTAGGAGGGAATAGCTGTATCAGCATCTACACAGCCTTCTTCCCATTCTGAATGTTAAAGAAGTGTCTGCTGAGTGTTCTCCTTCTTGCGCTAAATTTCCAATAAACATGTACTGTTCACCAGAAAGTAGCCATCAGAGTGAGACAGCAGTGCCTTCCAAGCGGTACTGTTTCCATGCCTGACGCTCTTGTGTCTGCTTTGTTCAGGGGTGTTCCTGGGGCTTGGCTTGAGCGGCGTCGTGCCCACCATGCACTTTACAATCGCGGAGGGCTTTGTCAAGGCCACCACGGTGGGCCAGATGGGCTGGTTCTTCCTCATGGCTGTGATGTACATCACCGGAGCCGGCCTTTATGCCGCGCGGATTCCTGAGCGCTTCTTCCCTGGAAAATTCGACATATGGGTAAGAAACGACACTTCAGTGGGGCCTGTGGTGGTGAGACCGGCCCACAGGTAGAGCTCGGAGTCAGAGGCAGTGAGAGACATGGGTCAGGTAGTGTCTGGGGGTGCACACGAGTTCCTACATGCATGTCCATGCATGTAGGTGGGAGAATGGCGGGGAGGGGAGTGACCGATAGTAACATTTTGGCGTATCCCTGACAGGGCTTAAAAATTTTTTTCTCCAACAAATCTATCACTTTTATGATGTAAAAAACTTTAGGGAGGAACGAGGAGAGGCGAGTGCCTTCTCCACTGCCTCCAGCCTTCCGTGCCGTCACCCTGAGGCCCCTCTCTTGTGTCCCTGCAGTTCCAGTCTCATCAGATCTTCCACGTCCTGGTGGTGGCAGCTGCCTTCGTCCACTTCTACGGGGTCTCCAACCTTCAGGAGTTCCGATACGGCCTGGAAGGGGGCTGTACTGACGACTCCCTCCTCTGAGCCGCCCCGCAAAGGCACAGCAGGAACTTCCCAAGTGCTTTTAAAATAACTTCTTTGCTGAAGTGAGAGGAAGAGTCTGAGTTGTCTTGTTTCTAGAAGAAACCTCTTAGAGAATTCAGAACCAACCGAGCTTCAGCCCACTTCACACTCACTGGGCAATAAACTCTCCATTCCCTCGCTGAGAGCAGTGGGGATGGGCAGACATGGCCGCACGCCCCTCGGTAAGGCGACTACTGTCCCCTCACAGAGACGGGGCTTTGAAGCTCACGTTGAGAGTTTACCCCTCCTCCAACCGTTCTGGGGAAAAATGATGGACTGGGACTCTTCAGAAATTCTGTTTCTGGAAGAAACTGTCCCTCCCTCACCCCTGTCTTGACTTTGTAACCTGGCTTATAACAGGCCATCCGTTTTTGTAGCACACTTTTGAGAAACAGTTACAACCTCGTCCATCTTTCTAGGGCCTGGACTTGCTCACACAGCAGGAAGAGCAAAGCCACCAACTTTTACACAGCCGGCTAATCATGGAAGTGTGTCCAGGCTTCAAATAACTTGAGTTTTCATGTTTTCTTGGCAGAGTAATGTAAAATTAAAGTGGGGAAAGATATTTAATATTTAATACTAAGCTTTAAAAAGAAACCTGCTATCATTGCTATGTATCTTGATGCAAAGACTATGGTGATAATAAAAGAGTACAGAAGACACTTGGCATTCAAAGATTTAACATGTGTGGTCTCAGCTATTTGCAAAGGATTAAGTCCAAAGGATTAAAACCAGTAAAATCATTGCAGATTCTGCTGAGGCACGAATCTGAATCATAGGTATTGACAGGCTGGCGTGTGCGGGCCAGCGAATGAGCCTAACTGAACTCCTAGCACGTGCTGCTCCAGGCCACTTTACGTGTCTCCACTTAGCGCACAGACATTTCCTGGAGAAGTTGGTGTCATGCTGCAGTAGAGTTCAGTAATTAGAAGATGCCGGGCTTCCCTGGTGGCGCAGTGGTTGAGAATCTGCCTGCTAATGCAGGGGACACAGGTTCGAGCCCTGGTCTGGGAAGATCCCGCATGCTGTGGAGCAACTAGGCCTGTGAGCCGCAACTACTGAGCCTGCGCGTCTGGAGCCTATGCTCCACAACAAGAGAGGCCGCGATAGTGAGAGGCCCGCGCACCGCCATGAAGAGTGGCCCCCGCTCACCACAACTAGAGAAAGCCCTCGCACAGAAACAAAGACCCAACACAGCCATAAATAAATAAATAAAATTTAAAAAAAAAAAGGAAGATACCTGCCTTGTGAACATCAAAGGTCTACTACATGATATTTATACTCTAGACTTTAGTTCTTTTAAAACTGCCCTGATTAAGGTCTCTTCAAGAGGTTATTCCATGCCTTTTTGTGCCTTTGCAAATTTTCCCCAGCCTGACAACGAGTTCTGTTCATTGGATGCAAAAGGCCTGCAGTAGTCACTTCTGAGCTAGTGTAGGCATTGGACGGGAATCTTTTTTTTTTTTTTTTTAATTTAATTTCTGGCTACGCCGGTCTTAGTTGCAGCACGAGGGATCTTCATTGCAGCATGCAGACTTCTTAGTTGCAGCATGTGGACTCTTAGTTGCATCATGTATGCGGGATCTAGTTCCCTGACTAGGGATCGAACCCGGGCCCCTTGCATTGAGAGCGCGGAGTCTTACCCACTGGACCACCAGGGAAGTCCCCAGATGGGAATCTTCTTGAGTTAGAGTTGGGTTCACTTTAAGGGTCAAGTCTGTACAACTAGGAGAACAAGTGATCCTTTTAAAACTAATCCAACTAGGCCAACAAATCTCTACCTCCGGTGGTAATCAGGGAAATGTAAATTAAAACCAAACTGATACACTATTTTACTCCTACCAGATTGGCACAAATTAAAAGTTCTAAGACTGAGTGTTGGTATGGATGTGAAGCTGACCAGATGCTGCTGGTGGAACCGTAGGACCACTTTGGACATGGTGGAGTATACATGTTACAACATTCAAATATTACATGAAACAATACAATGTGAGATGCATCTGATATCTATCCTGGGTTACTTCATTTAAAAAATGGTGATTCTGGGGTTTCCCTGGTGGCACAGTGGTTGAGAATCCGCCTGCCAACGCAGGGTACACGGGTTCGAGCCCTGGTCTGGGAAGATCCCAGGTGCCGCAGAGCAACTAAGCCTGTGTGCCACAACTACTGAGCCTGCGCTCTAGAGCCCACGAGCCACAACTACTGAGCCCGAGAGCCACAACTACTGAGCCCGAGAGCCACAACTACTGAAGCCCGCGCACCTAGAGCCCGTGCTCCGCAACAAGAGAGGCCACCGCAGTGAGAAGCCTGTGCACCACAATGAAGAGTGGCCCCCGCTCGCCGCAACTGAAGAAAGCCCGTGCACAGCGACACAGCCAAAAATAAATTTTTTTTAAATGCTGGTTCTGACGCACTAAGTTTCATAACTCATTAATGGGTCACAACTCACATTCTGAAAAACATTACCCTTGAGAAACTTAGCTTGTACTAACAGATTCATTGTAGCTTTGCCTTGTAGCAACATACTGCAGACAAGCCAACCGTCCAGAACTTTGAGTGGAAAAATAAATCTTGGTTTATTCTTATGATGAAACACTATTTAGCAGTGAGAGCTAGTTACAGTGATGACAACATGGCTGAATCTCAAGATTCGGAGCAGGGAGTGGGGCTGCTTGGAGTAATATATCTGGTGTGATTGCACTGATGTACTGTTCAGAAATGTGCAAAGTTAATGATAGCTTAAGGGTATAAACATGGTAAATACTTTAAAAAAGGAAATGTTAATTCAGAAAAATGGTTACCTCTGAAGGGGAAAGGACAGGGTAACATACTGGATATTTCTAAAGTAAAGCTTATATTTATTAAAGTGGAGGTGCATACCTGGGTATTCTTTATACTGTGATCACTTTTTCTTGCATATATAATAAGTATATCTGTTTAATACAGAACATTTTTAAGTTTGAAAAAGTACTTAGGGGGCTGATAGCAGAAGTCTCAAACTGCTGGCCTGCAGGCCGCAAACATTCACAAACGTGACCTGTTTGGAAACAGTCAACCTCGGACCGATAGCGGCTGTGTCTTTACAGAGGGCTGCACTCTCAGGTTCATCCTCGGCCCCGCCCAGCGGTGTGGTCACCTGCTTGGCCCCCAGAGGCATCTGAGTTTGCAACCACCAGTATAGAAAGAACTGGAAGGAAACGGACCACATCTGGTCCAACTCCATCCATGTTGTACTTGAGGAAATACGAGACCCCCAGCAATTGGTGAGACCCCATGTGTATGTGCTTCATCATCTTCCAGTAGACAGGACCAGGGAAACAGTCTGAGCGAGACATCTTCTTTGATGTCTTGAGCATCTTCTTTGTACTTTTCATGTTATTTTATGTCTTTATTTTTAACCCTGTTAAGTAGGTGGTATTATCCCATTCCACAGATGAAGAAATTAAGGCCCCAAAAGACCAAAACTTTTTCACAAGATGACAGGATTGCAGTATCTGAATCCAGATCATTCTGACTTAAACCCCAGATTCTAAAGCCTCAGATCATTTAAAAATCCTGATTTCACTATCCCTTACATTTACCAAAACTGCTAACTAGCATCAGGTGAATATTACCTTCTTTCTCTAACTGCATGCTATGGTTCATGCACTTCCTAAATACTTGTTGAGGACCTGCGGTGTGCTAGGCAATAGAGGAGAAAAGTAAGTGATGACAGAAACATTGATAAGTTTTGATTAAAGAGAGGCCAAGAATAAAAGCTAAGAATCTGACTCTATCCTCTTCCTATCAATAAGTAAACAATCAGGGAAGAGACTAATCTGTAGCTATAGAACATCTATTGTCTTGCAATCTAAGAAAGGTTCAGCACCTTCGGAGAAGTCCTTGATGTAAAAGCGGCTCACAGAGGAGTCCCATCTCCCCCAGAAAGTGCCTTCCTTAGTATCTGTGTTATCACTGGTCAGGGGCAGGAACCAGCCCTTGGGAGGCATGAGGTAGGCCTGGGTGCAAATTCACGATGAATTTCAAAGCAGCAGCTGGGTCCCTGCTGTGATTACATTCAGTAATTAAGAGGTGCATTCCCATTTCTGCCATACTCTGGTGGCACAAAAATGCAATGCACTCTGCCTAGCTGGTTTAGAGATTTGAGCTATATTCTACGTACTTGATCTAGAGTTCCACAGCACATCCCCGTTTTCCCTTACTGAAACCCTTCAGTAGCTGTAAACACCCAGAGTCATCCCTGGAGTCCAAATAAAAAGGCAGGGCAATGTGTGGAACCTGGGTGATTTGACTCACCTCATGCAGACACAGCCCTCCAACAACGGACTTAAGAAACTCAGAATCACTCTGGGCTGTAGCGTACTGAGTCAGATGTCCAAACGACTAGAAATATTCTCATTTGAGGACCGTGTTCCCACAACTTAAGCACTCAGAACATGCTAGGGCTGTACTGTACCCTTGAAGAAAACAGAAGCCTGAACTAGTTCCCACAGTGTGCTGGCTTTCTTGCTAGCAGTTTCTCCATCTTTTACTCTCAGGACAAGGAGTGCGCATATTCTAAACAAAGCCTCTTTTATTAAGTTCCTTCTCATATTTGGAAAAACTCAGTTTAGCAGCCAGGAATTAGGCAATATCATTAAAGCATCTGGGTGCTATTCTGCAACCAGAAAACAAGAGATTATTTTTATTTAAATTATACATATTTTTAGTTCACATGATGCAAAATTCAAAAGGCATAAAAATATACAGAGGAAAAAATCTCCCTCCCGCCCTGTCTCCCAACCAACCAGTTCCTCTCTCCAAAGAAACTAATGTTACTACTCTATTTTGTATTATTCAAAATGCAATTTTTATACATATACAGGCAAGTACGACTATTTATATTTCCCCAACCCTTCTACACAACTAATAGCAAAGTATGCACACTTTTCTCAACTTCATGGTATTGAACTGTATCGATGTACTATACGTTACTGAACCAGTCCCCTACTGATGGGCGTTAAACTTGTTTTCAATACAATCTACAAACAACCTTGCACACACATCATTTTACATGTGTGTGAATGTATACACAGGATAGATTTATTAAAATCGCTGTTAAAGGATATCTGCATTCATCATTTTGGTGAACTTTTCCAAAATGCCCCCCATAAAACTTGTACCAATCCTGCACTCACAATATGTAAATCAGAGAATTTTAGATCAGAGATACGATATGAGAGATGGAAACACTACGTAAAATTAGACTGCTACCCACTTGGCTATAGTTTTATTATCCCTAAAGAATCAAAGGCCCCACAGAGGAAAACAGTACAAACACAACTGGTTTCGACCTTCACATGAACTGAATCAAGGAACCTCATTCCCTTCTGAGCTACTGAGATAAGTGTGCCGAAATCAGTGAGAAGCTCCGCATCCAAGAGCTGTGAAAGGCAGCAGAAGCGGAATAGGGAGATGAGGACTCCTGGGACTTCGAAGAAGATCCTTCGCAATCTCCCTCGCAGGGTGCAGCTTCTACAGACCGCAAGTTCCTTCCACTTAACTATCTCGGAGTGCAGAAGCAGAGGAGAACCACCCAGTGGTGATGACAGGCCCGACTGTGATGCAGAGAACGCTGAAGTCCATGGTCGAAGGACTCAGAGGATTCTCACCACAGCGATGGTCGGCCCGAAAAGGCCATTGTGGACAATGGAAGTGAAGAAATTGGAAGCCTCCGTGGGTTTTCTCGATGTAAGAGGGCTCCTGAATACCTGTCATGTGAAACACGCCCTGCAGTCAGCCCCTTAGCTTAGAAATCTCTGGAATCCTCTCAGTCCGCCGCGCCTCGCGGCCCTGGGGAACATCGTCTCAGCCGGTCACCTGGCTGGCACCCAGGCCCTCGCGCCCGAACCCCCCTCCGCCCCCAGTTCCCCGCCCCCAGTCACCCAAACCCTCCTCGCTGCTTTCTCCAGGCTCGCAGAAGCCGGCAATGCACAACCGCGGGTCACGTGACGTGGCCACTCACGTGACAGTGCTGGCGTGACGTCATCACCGCGCGCGGCCGCCGGGACCGCGCCGGAGCCTCCGGGTCGGGGCGGCGGCGCTTGGGTTCTTCCCGGGCCGCCTGCTCGCCCCGCGCCCAGCCCACGGGCCGGAGCGCAGGTGAGTGTCCCGGGGGCGGCGGCCGACGCCCTTCCCTCCCGCCTCTCCCACCGTCGTCCCCTCCGGGCGAGGAGGAGTCTACTGGCGTGCAGCGCCCCGACCTCCGCCTGCAGGCTGTCGGGTAGGACAGCATCGCTCCTCGCCCGCCGGGAAGGCGGCCCCTCCGCAATTCGACGCCGCCCAAGGCTTCCGCGGCGCAGCCGCTCCACCAGGAGGCTCTCGGGAGCCCTGGGCCAGGTCACCTCGGGGCGGAGGTCGAGAACCCCGGGAGGGAGACCGAGCCGCGTTGGGGTAGCGTTGGTTTGACAGGCCGAGCCAGGTCGTAACCCCCCGAGAAGGTCTTCACCGTAAAGGGGGGGGGGGTGTCTGTGCAGACCTTTCTCACATCTCCAGAGTTGAAACTAAGTTGACTTAAGGAAAATCTTTTTGAAAATCATCTTATGCTTTGATGAATCACCTTTTCTGTAAAATGGGTCTTGCGGAGTGGTTGGAGCTCTCACAGAATAATACGCTAAGTATAAACAGGAGTAGATGAGAATTTAGGATCTCGTTTTTCCTATTCATATGAAATTATGGTTGTGAGTTGTGGACTCTTGAAAACTATAGACTGATTTTATTTTCTTGGATCCTTTCAGAAAGTTTTGGATTCCACATAAGACAGACTCTCTTAATAACCACCCCATTTCATTCCCCAGAAATTGTCCTGGAAGCAAATAAACAACAACAACAAAAAATAGTGTGACTAAAACCTGTCAACAACCACGAAAGTACTTCTTACATTGATTCTTTTTTATATGTAACCTGTTGATATTACTGAGTTCATTTAATTGACGCATACAGGTGAACTTTACAAGTGACTGGCTATGGCCGTATAATTAGTAGTAGAGTTTTGATAGGTTTCTATCCTAGTAAGTCTCTCTCTCTCAGTATAGAAGAATTACTGAAAATATTGATTTGTTAATGCTGATTGATGTTTACAAATAGAGTAGGGAGACCCTTCTATAGAAGAGCTTCAGTAGCTTAAGAGAAAGTTCATAAATAAGCTTGCATGGTTTCCATTATTCAGTATAAGTATTGGGTCCTCATTTGAAGTTTCACTTTAAGAAGAAATCTAGATATAGTTGGAAGTCATCATAAATAATTATTTGTGTGCTTCTTTAGAAAAAAAGTTTATTTTTACTGATACTGGCCTTTATTGCCCTAGGTTGAATATGCAGTTTTTCTTTTCTTGTGTTCTGTTACTAACCATTTATTATACACTTGCTAGGAGAGAAAAAAAATATATAAAACAGGGTCCCCACCCTCTAAATATTTACCTACTTAATCTACTCAAGGGTTAGGGTTATATTAAAAATAGCGATGTCACACCGTTAAGAAATTTTATCTTCTCACTTTATCATGTGAGACAGCAGCCTTGTGAAGATAGGCAGGAAATGTATAGTCTCTTTCTACTTACAGTACTGTTGCATACTGATTACAATAAATGTCAAGTGGTTTGGGCACTCGATGATAATGGAATTCAGAGGAAGAAGAGATCATTTTTACTCGGGATAATTAGTGGCTAGATTGTGTTGGTAATACCAGGAATAGGAATGCTTCCTACTTGTGGATGTTTGAGTCTGATGGAGCCTCCTTAATTTGTAAAGCTAATTGAATATATTTAGTTTCTCCAGTCCTTCAAATATGCTCATTGTTTTTTTTTTTTTCTCTCTCTCTTGTACCTGCAGAATCCAAGGATCCCTTTCATTCTCTCTCCATATTGCCTGATGGGAGGCATTATGGCCCCCAAAGACATAATGACAAATACTCATGCTAAATCCATCCTCAATTCCATGAACTCCCTCAGGAAGAGCAATACCCTCTGTGATGTGACACTGAGAGTGGAACAGAAAGACTTCCCTGCCCATCGGATTGTGTTGGCTGCCTGCAGCGATTACTTCTGTGCCATGTTCACCAGTGAGGTAAGTGGTGAGTCATCTCCTCACAAGTGGAACCTCACACGTCACTTCACAGTTGTCTCATTTCACCGAATAAAATAGTAGAAGTTTGATGTAATAGTGAATTTCTGTAGTATGGTGTTAAGTGGGCCAACTCTGGATGAGATCTGCCACTTAGTTTTCTCATCTCTGAATGAGGGATAATAGTAATACACAATAGCATACGGTTACTGTTATAGTTACTTGAGAAAATTACATATGACGTGCTTAGAACAATGTCTAGCATGTAGTAAAACAAATACCAGCTATTGGATTTTACTTACTGCCTTTTTAATTTAAATTTATTTATTTATTTATTTTTGGCTGTGTTGGGTCTTCGTTTCTGTGCGAGGGCTCTCTCCAGTTGTGGCAAGCGGGGGCCACTCTTCATCGCGGTGCGCGGGCCTCTCACTATCGCGGCCTCTCTTGTTGTGGAGCACAGGATCCAGATGCGCAGGCTCAGTAGTTGTGGCTCACGGGCCTAGTTGCTCCGCGGCATGTGGGATCCTCCCAGACCAGGGCTCGAACCCGCGTCCCCTGCATCGGCAGGCAGATTCTCAACCGCTGCGCCACCAGGGAAGCGCTACTTACTGTTTTTTAAATTTGTTTTCCTTCTTCTAAAGTTTAATATTTTAAAGTGAATACTGGGGAAGAGGGAGGGGGGAAGGAAGGAGGAGTGAGCCTCAGTCCTCATCCCATTCCTTCTAACAATATGTGGAGAAAATCAGTCTTCATTCTACCAGTGAAGGCTTTAGAGTAATTGCAAATGAGAGGGAGAGGGCTTAGTGCCTGACTCTGTGGGTGTTTGAAGTATCACCTAGAAAAATATGCTGGCTCTGGAGCACAAGCCTTCAACAAGGGAATTAGAAACAGGTTGGCTTGGCAAGAAGAGAGGTAGTGCTCTCAGAGTACTAGGAAAAAGACTGCCTTAGTAATTGCCTGGCCAGACAGTCAAGATGTGAAGGAGGCTGCTGGGTGAATCGTGAGGGACTCAGCTGAGCAGAGGGGACCACTGCAGACCTCAGCTCCCAATATCTCAAGTCTGATTTTTAAATTTTAAATAAATTGTTTTCATTTCTTTTTAAGCTTGAATGGTGAGTACACCACTTGATTACATCGTTTATCTCTACTTATATGTATGGCTGACATATTTCATCACAGTTAACACTTTTTAAAAAATCCTCTCAACCACCAGGGTTTTATCAGTGCGGGTGTTGCTGCTGACCTGAGTGGGAGAGATCGCGTCATGAGAATGTCAGTAACTGCCTTTTATGGGCAGATGCTGTGTTAGGTGATTGTCGCCTCCCACCCACCCCAGGGGTGGTTGTAACCATCTCATTTTGCAAATGAAGAAATAAGATCTCAGGTGCTAAATGCCTTACAGCTTGTAAATGGTAGAGGGGATTTAATCCTAAATTACCTTGATTCTGATTTCGCTGTTCTAATTGTAAAGCCAGAGTCGTGTGTGCTGCTGAACCAGCGCTCAGTCACATGGCTGGTAGGGAGAATGCGGAAGCCTGACACGTCGCCCCAGCAGACCCAGGCTGATTTTTTTCTTTTAATATTTATTTATTTATTTTTGACTGAGTTGGGTCTTAGTTGCTGCACGCGGGCTTTCTCTAGTTGCAGCGAGCGGGGGGCTACTCTTCGTTGCGGTATGCGGGCTTCTCATTGCAGTGACTTCTCTTGTCACGGAGCACGGGCTCTAGGTGCGTGAGCTTCAGTAGTTGCAGCACTTGGGCTCAATAGTTGTGGCTTGCGGGCTCTAGAGCGCAGACTCAGTAGTTGTGGCTCGTGGGCTCTAGAGCACAGGCTCAGTAGCTGTGGCGCGTGGGCTCTAGAGCACAGGCTCAGTAGCTGTGGCGCACGGGCTTAGTTGCTCCGCGGCATGTGGGATCTTCCCAGACCAGGGTTCGAACCCATGTCCCCTGCATTGGCAGGCGGATTCTTAACCACTGCGCCACCAGGGAAGCCCCAGGCTAATTTTAAAGTGACCCTGTGCAGGGCGACATTACAGACCCTGTCCTGTACAGTACCCCAAGGAGCACCAGAAGTGGTGGTATTTATTTAACTGGGCGAATGTCATGGCTGCCAGCAGGAAGCACTGAGGACTCGGACTGCTGGCTGCTCACTACATGTTGTGCATCCTGTCTTCACTCTTTCTCTGCACGTTCAGGAATTAGTGTGGAGTTCTGTAAAAGAACTCTCTTTTATTTTTTTTCTCACCAGTGATTATTTTATAGTCTTTCTTTAAAAACTGACATCAGGCAAGAAAGTGTCAAATGGTCTTGTCTTTTTCATCTGAAGTATAATTAACCTACAACACTGTGTTTGAGGTGCACGACATAGTAATTCATTATTTCTATACAATATAAAATAATCACCGCAACAAATCTAGTTACCATCTGTCACTGTTCAAAGGTATTACAGTATTATTCACTTTATTCCTCATGCTGTACATGTCATCTCTGTGACTCATTTATTTTGTAATTGGAAGTTTGTACCTCTTAATCTCCCTCATCTGTTTCACTCATCCTCCTATCCCTTTGAGGTTTGTTTTTTTTTTTAATTGAAGTATAGTTGATTTACAACATTGTGTTAGTTTCACGTGTACGGCAAAGTAATTCAATTACACATGTGTGTTGTATATTCTTTTTCAGATTCTGTTGCATTATAGTTATTGCAAGATATTGAATATAGTTCCCTGTGCTATAGAGTAGGTCCTTGTTGTTTACCTATTTTATATATAGTAGTGTGTATCTGTGAATCCCAAACTGCTAATTTTCCCTCCCCCCAACTTTGGTAACCATAAATTTGTTTCCTGTGTCTGTGAGTCTATTTCTGTTTTGTAAATAAGTTCATTTGTATCACTTTTTAAGACTCCGTACAGAAGTAATGTCATATGGTATTTGTCTTTCTCTGTCTGATTTACCTCACTTACTATGATAATCTTTAGGCCCATCCATGTTGCTGCAAATGGCACAATTGTTTTTATTACTATTTTATGGCTGAGTGATATTCCATTGTGTGTGTGTGTGTATACATATATACACACACACAATATATGTATACACACCACATCTTCTTTATCCTTTCATCTGTTGATGGACACTTAGGTTTCTTACATGTCTTGGTTATAGTAAATAGTGCTGCTATGAACATTGGGGTGCATGTGTCTTTTCAAATTAAAGTTTCCATCTTTTCCGGATACATGCCCAGGAGTGCAATAACTCTATGTTTAGTTTTTTAAGAACCTCCATACTGTTCTGCATACCCTTGCATTTAAGTTGTTTAAAGGAGTGGTTCCAGAGACCTGGATTTTTTTTTTTTAACATCTTTATTGGAGTATAATTGCTTTACAATGGTGTGTTAGTTTCTGCTGTATAACAAAGTGAATCACAGCTATACGTATGTATAGCTGAATAACAGCTATACATATACATATATCCCCATATCCCCTCCCTCCTGCGTCTCCCTCCCACCCCTCTAGGAGGTCACAAAGCACAGAGCTGATCTCCCTGTGCTATGCAGCTGCTTCCCACTAGCTATCTATTTTACATTTGGTAGTGTATATATGTCCATGGCACTCTCTCACTTCGTCCCAGCTTACCCTTCCCCCTCCCCGTGTCCTCAAGTCCATTCTCTACATCTGAGTCTTTATTCCTATCCTGCCCCTAGGTTCTTCAGAATCTTTTTTTTTTTTTTTTTTTAGATTCCATATATATGTGTTAGCATACAGTATTTGTTTTCATCTTTCTGACTTACTTCACTCTGTATGACAGACTCTAGGTCCATCCACCTCACTACAAATAACTCAATTTCGTTTCTTTTTATGGCTGAGTAATATTCCATTGTATATATGTGCCACATCTTCTTTATCCATTCATCTGTTGATGGACACTTAGGTTGCTTCCATGTTCTGGCTATTGTAAACAGAGCTGCAATGAACATTGTGGTACATGACTCTTTTAGAATTATGGTTTTCTCAGGGTATATGCCCAGTAGTGGGATTGCTGGGTCTTATGGTAGTTCTGTTTGTAGTTTTTTAAGGAACCTCCATACTGTTCTCCATAGTGACTGTATCAATTTACATTCCCACCGACAGTGCAAGAGGGTTCACTTTTCTCCACACCCTCTCCAGCATTTATTGTTTGTAGATTTTTTGATGATGGCCATTCTGACTGGTGTGAGGTGATACCTCATTGTAGCTTTTTCTTGTTTTTTTTGTTTTTTTTTTGCGGTACGCAGGCCTCTCACTGTTGTGGCCTCTCCCGTTGCGGAGCACAGGCTCCGGACGCGCAGGCCCCGTGGCCATGGCTCACGGGCCCAGCCGCTCTGCAGCATGTGGGATCCTCCCAGACCGGGGCACGAACCCGCGTCCCCTGCATCAGCAGGCAGACTCTCAACCACTGCGCCACCAGGGAAGCCCCTCATTGTAGCTTTGATTTGCATTTCTCTAATGATTAGTGATGTTGAGCATCCTTTCATGTGTTTGTTGGCAATCTGTATATCTTCTTTGGAGAAATGTCTATTTAGGTCTTCTGCCCATTTTTGGATTGTGTTGTTTGTTGTTTTTGATATTGAGCTGCATGAGCTGCTTGTAAATTTTGGAGGTTAATCCTCTGTCAGTTGCTTCATTTGCAAATATTTTCTCCCATTCTGAGGGTTGTCTTTTTGTCTTGTTTGTAGTTTCCTTTGCTGTGCAAAAGCTTTTAAGTTTCATTAGGTCCCATTTGTTTATTTTTGGTTTTATTTTCATTTCTCTAGGAGGTGGGAGAGACCTGGATTTTAGGTTCAGTTCTCTTAGTAATTCTGTGTGAACCCTGGTGACCATCTAACCTCACTAGGTTGTCTGTAGAACAGGGTGATTGAACTTGATGGCTTCTTCGTTCTCTTCCATCCCTAAATTGTTCCTTAAATGTGGTGCAACTGAAAGAGCACAGTGTGAGGCAGGAGGCCTGGCTCTGATCTGTCGATTAGTTGAGGCCTTGGTTAAGTCACATAACTTCTCTGAACCTTAGATCCTTTATGTCTTAAAGGGCAGTAATATCGGACCTAACTGCCTTACCAGGTTGCTGTGAGAATCAGATGAAATAAGAGTAAATGAGAGGCACCCTGAAAAGTTGTAAAGCAAATATTAATGCAAAATACTACAGTTACTCTAAGTTAGTACATAGTGATCTCATTTATGTATTTAAGCTATTTGGCTAATGGGAATATAGTTTATTGACTAAGAAATTCCTGACATAAATGTACTCATGTTTCTGTTTGTAAATACTTATACTGTGTTAAATGTTAGTAAAATGTTTTTCCAAAATAACGTACTGGTGACTTTTTGTGTTGTTAGGGATTTATTTTGTTCTTGGCTTTGGTAGAGAATACTTTCTGATTATTATTCTGGGCTGATGATAAAGACATTTAGTTCATAATGGACGTGCACTGGAATTTTGTAAGTAATTGGAATCTCTAAACTAAGATTACAATCTAATAAAATTTTTGTAAGGTAATCAGTTTTCAGATAGTTTACTATCCTGTAAAACTGAACATTTCTACCCTCAGCTAAACCATTTTCTATGATTATCTGGCCTCAACTATACTCATAACTCCAAGGATATAGTCTAGACTAAATGTACCACCAGTAATTCGGTAATCCTAAAAGAGAGTCAACCCAGTATTTGAAAAAGCATCAGACAATCCTGTTGTCTTCAGTGGTACAACAGAAGCCCTCTCAAGATGACCTGTGTGCTGTCTAGGGACAGATAGGACAGTGCTGGCTCATCCTGGAGGGTCTGGAGCTGCAACTCCTGGGGCATCTACAAGCATGAAATCTCAGCGAAGTTTGTATTTCATCTCAGAAGCTCATGGACACTAGTGGCATGCTCATGGCAACTTTTGGTTCTATCTGGTGTTACGTCTGTATTTGTTTTAATATGAAAGCCGCATTTAAAATTATTCACAAGTAAAATTAATATTCCAGGAAGGTGTCACCTCTGTATCTTCTTGGGTTACACATAGCTCCCCCCATTTGAAAAGCTACAAATATATGCCGTGTTTGCTTTGTACAAATCAAACAAAATAGTCGAGCTTTTTTTTTAGCTCTTTCAGCACATAGACAAAAATAGGATTTGAATTCCCAAAGCATAAAATTTCTAATCTGATTCTTAGGCGTTGAGCCAGGGTTCCTCCTATATTCAGTTAATATTGTTAATGTCCCTTCAGGCTCTTGTATATGAGACTCTGCCTTAATCTTGTGGAATTATAACCACCATGATTTCATACCCTTTGAACTTTCAGCTTTCAGAGAAGGGGAAGCCGTATGTAGATATCCAGGGTTTAACTGCCTCGACCATGGAAATCCTGTTGGACTTTGTGTACACAGAGACCGTGCACGTGACGGTGGAGAATGTCCAGGAACTGCTCCCTGCAGCCTGCCTGCTTCAGCTGAAAGGTACAGATGCTAAAGTTGTTCGTGCCACAGTGACCCTGGAGATGTTTAAAATTCGTGATGTAAACTTAATCATGAAAATTAAGGAGACAGACTGTGGGCCTCATGTTTACTGCCCATGGCACAGAAGTTGAGATTTCAATTGCGGTATAGAGTAGCCTCCAAATGTGAGTCTTTGGCTCTTTGGGAGAGAGCATTTACTTTTTGTTTTTAAAAAAGTGGAGGAGGGGATAATAGATGCCTTTCCTTCCATGTACACAACAGTCCTGCAGGGAGACACAGAAAACTGATACGCGTCGTTGCCTCCGTGGAAGGGAACTAGATGGCCAGGTGGGTAGGGAGGCTAGGGGGACTATTCATATAAACCCTTCTGTACCTTTAGTTTGTTGAATCATTTCAATTATCTATTAAAAATTTAAATTGACACACAAAAATGAAAGTGTAAAGTTTTCACAGGATTGGAGATGATCCCCCTTCCAGTTCCCAACCTGTCTGTCCTAACCTCCAGTTCTGTTTCTGTTATTTTCAGTTTTTGATACATGATTGAAACAGTGTGAAGTTTTTGCATTAGTGCACAGCTCCAACATTAATTTTATACTCTGAGCTTTTCAGTTAGACAAATATGAGATTGTTATCCGTATCTCCTATTTTTCCTTCACCGGAGTCTCTTAGTAAGTTTTCATGTGGAGTAGAAATTAGGTACACTGTGCTAAATTAAGTTGATTTTATAGCTTGCTTCCCAGGAGTTCTGTAGGCATGCTTGTTTAATTGTGGTGGTGTCCATAGAAGCAATTCGTCCTGCCGTACTTGTTCTAATGCAGCAGCAGACGTTTGGAAAGTCCTTGCAGAAGGCCACACAGCACATAAGACAAAAATAGGATTTGAATTTCCAAAGCATAAAATTTCTAACCTGATTCTTAGGTGTTGAGCCAGGGTTCCTCTGATACAACGTGATGTTGTGATCCAAGAATATAGGCCCATCCACCTGGCCAAGCGTCCTCAAGGACTCACTGTTTCTGTCTGTCCTAGGCGTGAAGCAAGCCTGCTGTGAGTTCTTGGAAAGCCAGCTGGACCCTTCTAACTGCCTGGGTATCAGGGACTTTGCGGAAACTCACAACTGTGTTGATCTGATGCAAGCAGCTGAGGTTTTTAGCCAGAAGCATTTTCCTGAAGTGGTGCAGCATGAAGAATTCATTCTTCTCAGTCAAGGAGAGGTGGAAAAGCTCATCAAGTGTGATGAGATCCAGGTACAGACTTGGCTTGGCATTAGCTCTCTTCGGGACTGGGCCAGAAGACCAGAAAGCAAGGCGGAGTTGTACTTCTGTAGCAGGGCCCATATTAAACTCTGAGGTTTCATTAAATGTCCCTGAAATTGCATGCCAAACGTATTTGCCTATTTACGGAAGGGAGTTCGCTACCTCCCTCAATGAAATTTGTGATCCCAGCGGTTAAGAATCACTATTAAACAGTATGGAATAAGCATTTTAAAACATTTACCAAGAATGTCTTACTGTATAGCCGTCGCCACGCCAGGTGCTGGGGAGCCAAGAGCGCGTAAGAGACAGTCTTGTTTCCAGAGAATTCCCAGTGTAGTAGTGGCGACAAACAGGAAGACAAAAATGATGACTGAGTGTCAGGAGAATGAGCCTGTTCAAGGGGAGGAAGTTCCATAGAGGAAAGAAGAAAGCCTTCTGGATTTAAACGGGATCGTAAAGGGAGCGGGTCAGAAAGGACGGGGCAGCAGGTTGGAGGTGGTGAGCCAGAGGCAGCTCATCAGCGCCCATGGGAGGAGAGGGCCCTGCGGACCGGGCGTTGAAGCGGTAGGGTCCCGCCTCCGTGTGCCGAGCGCCCAGGGACGCGGCCCAGCAGGGAGCGAGCCTTCGTCCTCCGCTGAGCAGAGCGGGGGTGGGGGGGGTGCTGCGTGTGGATCTGTCGTTAGGCTGGGAGCTGCAGTGAGTGCGGCGGGCGCTGTGCGTGTCGCCGCAGCCAGGCATTCCTCTCCAGGGCTCCAGCCCTCTGGTTAGAAGCTTCTGGAAGACACCTAGCAGAGCCAAGTGCTGGGGAGGAGTCCACCTGTTGGGTTTGTTTTCCCCAGTGAGGAGACATTCGATTCTCTAAGGAGGCGAAGAGTTATTTTTTTTTCCTCTCTCATTCTCCTGAGATAATAATGAGAAACGACTTTAAACGTTTACTTATTTATTTATTTATTTGGCTGCGCCGGGGCTTAGTTGCGGCATGCAGGCTCTATCTAGTTCCCTGACGAGGGATCGAACCCGGGCCCCTACGTTGGGAGCACAGAGTCTTAACCGCTGGACTGCCGGGGAAGTCCGGCATTTGTAAATCTTGTTCAATTCTCAGAACTGTGTCCATTTTTCAGAGGAGGAAACTGGCACTGTGATTAGTCACCACCCTCACACAGCTGGGAGGGGCAGGACTTGTGCCGCCCATCTGCATCCAGTCTGTTCTCTTCACCACGGAGCTGTGAGCTCTGTTTCTATTTGACCAGATCTGGAAGTAGTCACAGCAACCATTTATTTTAGAACAGTGGAGACTGGGGGATAAAACCGGATGGAACAGGGAAGGCAAACAACTGACCTCTGCAGAAGCCGGTTTGAGCTCTTTCGTACGGTCTTCCTTAAGTGTCCAGTGAGACTGGCTTTTGCTTTTTTTCAGCAAATGACATTTTTTCTCTTTCATATACCAGCCAGAAGCAGGAACCAGATGTCTGGCCCCCGGGCTAACGCTTCCTCTGGACCATGTAAAACAATAGTACTTGAAATAATGGAGGCAGCGTGTCACGTTGTTTAAAACAGCACGGGCTTCAGGGTCACGCTGGTGTTTGGGCTTGGCTGTGTGACGCGTGTCCCCTAACCGCTGACCTTCAGATCCCTCTCCCCTAAAATGTAGATAATAGTCGTACTTACTACGTAGGGCTGTTCTGAGCATTAAATAAGAATGTCAGTGCCTGATACATAAACGAAGTCTCTGGGAAAATTTATTATGGAGACTATTTTCTCCATAGTGAAGCATTAGTATTGGGGGTTTTTTCTTCCCAGTTTAGCTGTTTCTCTGCAATTCTAGTTTATTCTGTCCTCAGTAAGATTGAGGATCTCTGCTCATTATTGAAAAACCCATTTTAAATGGATGTATCTAATTTAAACCTAGAGTATGTCAGAGTCTAGCACGCAGCTGTTCAGGACTATTAGCCTGTCATCCTTGCCTTTAACCAAAGTTTATCTAAAAAATCATGACCACCCTTCTGCACCCTCACCTGCATGTAATCCGTGAGTAGGCTGGGTTAGTTTGACCTCCCATAAGTTTGCTTACACAGATTCTGTCATCACTGTCGTAGTCTAAGCATCATCGCCTTTTGCCTGATGGACCAGAGTAGCCTCTAACTGGCCTCCCAGCTCTCAGCCCTTCTAAACCACCCTCCCGTGGCTCTCGGAGTAATCTTTACCAGACATCAGTGTGGCCCAACACTGGCCTACTTGAAGCCTGTTAACGGTTTAGAGTGAAATCCAGTCTCCTGATGCTCTGTTTACTTCTCCAGCTTGACCTTTCTCATCCCCTCCCTCATTCATTCTGCCACACCAGCCTCTGTCGTTTCCCAAGCTGTCCAATAGAGAGTTCTGTGAAGGTGGAAAGGTCCTGTGTCTGTGCTGTCCAGTTCACTGGCCACTAGCTTGAAATGCGGCCAGTGTGGCTAAGAAGCTGATTTTTTTTTTTTTTTTTTTTTTTTGGCCACGTTCATTGCTATTAAGGACAGACTTTGGGGGTTTTGGGGGGTATTTTAGCCGCACCTCACAGCTTTCGGGATCTTAGTTCCCCGACCAGGGATCGAACCTGTGCTCCCTGCAATGGAAGCGTGGAGTCCTAACCACTGGACCGCCAGGGAATTCCCGAAGCTGAATTTTTAATTTAACTTCATTTTAATTAACGTAGATATAAGTAGCACATGTGGCTCATGGCTACTGTGTTGGACTGTGCAGTTGTAGGGCTTTTCCAAGTGCTTTCTGTCTGCCCCGAGGCTAACTGCTACTCTTCCATCAGGTTTAAACCTGTTGCTCCTGCAGGGAGGCATTCCCTGTCCCGTCAGCCTAAATGAAGAAATCTCGTGTTATTCTGTCTCATAGCCCCTGTACTTTTCCTATGTGGTACATAATGACAGAATGGGATTGTTCGTTTTTCTGATTTAACAGTTATCTCCCCACTTAAGAGGAAGATTCACGTCTGATTTGTTCACCGTTGTATCCTGGCACTAGTAGGTGTTTGGTAAATCCATCAAATGAATGAACATTCTGAAACATTTTCTGTATTTTCAGTTCTTGAGAGAAGTCCACAGAGTGATGTCTTTGGGCACTGTCACACTCTGAAAGTTATCTCAGAACAGACACACTCCAGAGGCTGATGGAGGGACACAGGCCTAGTCCTCAGGTGTCAGTCTCGGGGAGGTACTAGGTGTTACTGTACCTTGTGCTTATCCAGGGACATGTGTAATGTAGGTTTTCTAGGATGTGCCTTATCCAGTCTGTCATGTGTAGCTTAGACCTAAGTTCACCAAATGATTAATTATATGTGTCATCTCAAATAGCACGGTGCCTGATACAGAGTAGTTGCTCAAATACTAATTGACGGTGCTTTGAAGACCCTGCACTCTTTACGATGCCGTAAGGGAAGTTCCTGCTCACAGCCTTGGCTGAGGGGTCCGAGAGTGAGCATGGAGGTCCTTAGACAACACCTATGAATATAAGTTATTTTAGGAGCCAGTTTCGGGGGCTTCCCTGGTGGCACAGTGGTTAAGAATCAGGTTGCCGATGCAGGGGTCACAGGTTCGACCCCTGGTCCGGGAAGGTCCCACATGCCGCGGAGCAGCTAATCCCATGTGCCACAACTACTGAGCCTGTGCTTTAGATCCCGCAAGCCACAACTGCTGAGCCTGCGTGCCACAACAACCGAAGCCCGTGTGCCTAGAGCCCGTGCTCCGCAACAAGAGAAGCCACCGCGATGAGAAGCCCATGCACCGCAACGAAGCCTAGCCCCCCACTCGCCACAACTAGAGAAAGCCCGCGTGCAGCAGCAAAGACCCAACACAGCCAAAAATAAAAATAAAATTTAAAAAAAAAAAAAAAGAGCCAGTTTCAAATAGGGCAGCAGATTCCCCCTTCCCCTGCTGAAGTTTCAGAAATGACCAGAAAAAAATTCAGGAATGGGGAAAATTCTGAATTTAAAGCCGATTTGTGACTGATGGTCTATTAGGTACTCTCTCTCTTAGGTTTTTTCCACCGAATCTGACTATAACTCTCTTCATGATATCAGCAAGTTGTGTCTGAAACGATTGTTTTCCCAAGAGCCTACTTATTTCTGGGAGATGGGAAATAACGGTGGCGGGAATGGGGCGGGAAGGGAAGGGAAGCGAGCTTACAGAGCAGCCCCACCATGTGGTCACGCACTCACAGGTGGATTCTGAAGAGCCGGTTTTCGAGGCCGTCATCAACTGGGTGAAGCACGCCAGGGAGGGGCGGGAAGAGTCTCTGCCGGACCTGCTGCAGTACGTCCGTATGCCCCTGCTGACGCCCAGGTACATCACGGATGTCATAGATGCCGAGGTGAGCCACACAGGACCCAGGGCTGTGGGCGTCTCCTGTAGCTTCGTGTCCTGAACTCAGAACTGGTCACCTCAGAGGAGGCACGAGCGTCCTGGGAAGCATGTCCCGGGGGGCCTGGGGCGGGGAGTCTCCTGGCAGAAATGAAAGTCTATGGCTTAATTTAATTTTGTGCTTTGTTGTCTTTTCATTTTACGTGCTCCTCGGTGTTTTGCATAAGCAACGTCGGATGATAAATTTTGTCCCCTTCTCTGTTAAACAGAAATTGTTCCAAATTGCCTTGGAAAAGTTGCTTTGCTTATCTAGTCTATTTTTGACTTCTGGTGAGGCCAGCATGAAAGGAGTTTGATGCATTTATTGGGTTGGCCAAAAGTTCCCTTCAGTTTTTAAGTAAAAATAAAAGACACATTTTTCATTTTCACCAAGAACTTTATTGAAAGACGTATTCACCGTTTTGTTCCACTACCTTCTAACGTTTTTCAGGCAACTTCATAATTCCGTCTTCCCAAAACTTTTTATATTTTTGAGCAAAGAACTGTTCCAGGTGCATTTTACAGTATTCCAGGGAATTGGAATTTTTTCCATTAAGAGAATTTTGTAAAGACCAAAATAAGTGGAGATCCGAAGGTACAATGTCTGGCAGGTGAATCAGAACTTCCCAGCCAAGCTGTAACAGTTTTTGCCTGGTCATCAAAGAAAAATGCAGTCTTGCGTTATCCTGATGAAAGATTACGTGTTTTCTGTTGACTAATTCTGGATGCTTTTCATCGAGTGCTGCTTTCAGTAGGTCTAATTGGGAGCAGTACTTGTTGAAATTAATCATTTCGCTTTCCGGAAGGAGCTCATCATAGAGGACTCCCTTCCAATCCCACCATATACACAACATCACCTTCTTTGGATGAAGACCGGCCTTTGGTGTGGTTGGCTGGTGCTTCATTTCGCTTGCCCCACCGTCTCTTCTGTTCCACGTTGTTGTACACTATCCACTTTTCATCATCCGTCACAATTTAAAAACGGAACATTTTTGTTACCTTTCAGTAGAGAATCGCTTGCGGTAATCCGGTCAAGAAGGTTTTTTTCCACTTAATACTGAGCCCAGACATCAAAGCAGTTCATGTAACCAGGCTGGTGCAAATGATTTTCAGTGCTTGACTTGGATATTTTCAGTATGTCGGCTGCCTCCCGCGTGGTATAACGTTGATTTTCTCAATGAATGTCTCGATTTGATCACTATCAACTGGTCTCCCAGACCGTGGAGCACCGTCCAGTGAGAAATCTCCAGCACGAAACTTCGCAGGCCACTTTTGACACATTTGATTAGTCACAGCACCTTCTCCATACACTACACAAATCTTTTTCTGCGTTTCAGTTGCGTTTTTAACCTTTCTTGAAATAATAAAGCATAATATGCCAAGAATGTTGCTTTTTTTCTTCCATCTTCAGTATTAAAATGGCTACAGAAAAATTCACCGATTTTGATAAGTGTTTTTTAATGCACGCTATGACAGCTGTCACAATACAATCTAAAAATATTGTTTTGAATGAAGTTAAAGTCAGCTAAGTGCTACTAGAGCCAGCTTAGGAGAAAACCGAACGAACTCTTTGGTCAACCCAATAATATCAACTTGGATCATATCGTGTTTGTTTATAAGTGTTTCTCCAGCCTGAGATCTCGGTGGTGCGTTTTCTGACCTTCACCATGCGCATTACCTGGACGCTACCCTGGGGGCCGCTGATTTGTAATGTGTAGGTGAGGCCCAGATGGGCGGGCGGCGCATGTGCTCCTGCTTCTGGCCAACCCTGGTCTCTTTGGAAGTTAATTACAGACACAGCTTTGCAGTCGTTTGCATTAGAAAAGATGCCGGTGCTTAGTGTCACATCTCAAATTCTTTGCCTCCTGTTTGTAATTTCTTCCTCAATAGTCCACTCACATACCCCACACATACCTTTGAATCGTGTAACGTCTATTCAGAAGATCTTTTTTTAATCATTCCGGAAGCCCATAGCATAATTATTACCAGCAGCCCTCCTGGAACCACAGGGCTTTGGAAACTGGTTTTCTGTGTTAAGAATTTAATTCTTTATATGTGCCATTTATGCTTTTATTAGAGGTGGTCCTGCAGCTCACTCTCCTACCTGCTGTATTGCAGCCTTTCATCCGCTGTAGTTTACAGTGCAGGGACCTCGTCGACGAAGCAAAGAAGTTTCACCTGAGGCCTGAGCTGCGCAGTCAGATGCAGGGACCCAGGACAAGGGCGCGTCTAGGTAAGCTGGCCTCTTGTATTAATTGTGTCAATTTGTACAAGTCCCTTTACCACCCGGGGCTTGCTTTCCTGTAAACCAAGGATATCTTCCCTTCTATTTCACATAACTCTTTGGAGGATTACATGAGATAAAGTGTGTGAAAGCACTTCATAAATTGTCAAGTATTATGCAACATACGTTATCACTATTATTTCAGTATATTTGGAGCCTGTGAATTAGAAATATCTCAAATGCCATGTAGTGAGTAAGTGGTCCGCTTCCCCCGCCCCTGCCCTTCTCCACGTGAAGAGGAAGGGGAAGCAGCAGCGTGGTGAACTGCAGAGGAGTCCAGGGTGGTCAGAGGCAATGGCATGCAGTGGTCAAGGGCCTGGACTCAAGCCAGACTGTGGGTTGGGTGCAGGTCCCCATTTACCACTTGCCAGGTGTTCGGCAGGAAACTCAGCCTCTCTGTGTCAGTTGCCTCATCTGTAAAATGGGGGCCATCATAGCTCCTCCCTTGAAGGTTGTCGTGAAGAGCAAGTGAAAGGCTGAGAACGGTTCTCGGCACACGTGAGTGCTGTGCGCGGAGGCTGTCGTGTCAGCAGACAGACCTGGGTTCAGATCCCAGCCCAGCCAGTGACTGGCTGGTTGTGAGCCTGGGCAGGGTATCCACTTGTCTGAGCCAATGCTTCCGCCTCTGAAATGAGGACGCTAATGTCTTATCACACTGGTTGTTGTGGAGGCCCAATGACATCACGCATGTAAGATGCCTGACATTGCAGCTGGCATGTAATCTGTGCTCAAATGTTACGTCACTTCCATTTCACTGTCCCAGGATCCTAGATAACTGTATGTAATAGCATTTCATAGGTTATAAATTACTCTGTGTATATGGGGTGGTATCTTCCTATTTTTGCTCTTATCTGACTGTGGACTCATGTGTGCTAAGGTGTTAATTGATAATTAAGCCTTTCATTGATAGATTTAAGTAGAATGATGATTTATCTCATTTTTTAATCGCATAAGTAGTACATATCTGTAGAAGTTTTGGAAATACAGAGAAGCAAAAAATAAACAAATGAGTCATCCATAATTCCACCACCCAGAGATACTACTTTTTGTTATTGTTGTTTTTAAAGGGATACTGTTTTGTTAATTCCTGGGAGATGACAAAATGTGATCTGTATCGCTTGTTATATACAGAGATATGTAATCAACACAAGATAAATGGAAAAAATACAAAAGGAAATTTTTTTTAAAAGATTGAAGGGCTAAGTGAAAAATCATGAAAATATTAGAAGAAATTATACGAAAATTATTTGATTAACTTCTGGGTGGGAGCCTTTTTTTTCTATTTTTAATTGTGGTAAAATATACATAACATAAAATTTACCATCTTCTCCATTTTAAGTGTACAGATCAGCGGTGTTAAATACATTCACACGGTTGTACAACCCGTATCCAAAACTCTTCTCATCTTACAAAACTGAGATTCTGTATCCATGAGAGAGCAACCTCCCTTCTCTCTACTCCCCTTTTTTAACTAAAACAGAGAAACCTAGAACTCTTCAAGGTTACTTGACTGCATCAGTTTTTTTTTTTTTAATTGATGGCAAAAGACATAAAGTCAAAAGACGGGGACTGGGAGAAAATATACTCAATATGTATGACAAAAGATTAACATTTCTGCTGTAAAAAGAACCCATATGTATCAACAAGAAAAAGAGCAGTGACCCCACAGAAGGCGGCACGGGAGGCGCACAGGTAGCACACAGAGGAGGACGCGTGAGGGAACACCGTGTGCTTAAAAGATGCTCCACTAGGAGGTCTGGAACCACAGATTAGAACAAGGTAGTCACTGGAGTTTAAAACGGGCACACCCTGTGTGTCCCACCTCCGGGAATCTGTACTGTAGAAACAGCGTGTCAGTACAGAAATAAGCACATATGAGGAAAGACATATGCCTAAGAACGTTTACTATAAATTGCTAATATCCAGAAAAAAATGAATACAACCTGAATGCCAAGTAAAGGGGGATTAATGGTTGACTGAATTATAGCACAGCTGTACCATGGAATGTCACGAAACTGTTAAAAGCATTGAGTCAGATACACGTAAGATTAATTGTGTACGCTGAGTGGGGGAAAAGAAGGAAGCAAAACCTCCTACATATGTGTGTTTGCCTGAGCATAAACAAACGATATGTATACAGGATAAACACTAAACCTTTAATAAAGTGAGATCGCGGGGGAATATTAACTACTAGTGTTTTGTTTCTATACCTCCGTGTTATTACCATAAGCTGACAGAGAAGATAACAAATATATATTCTGTAAGTAGCAGGTGAGCCGGTGATGTAGAGGAAAGAATCTGGCACTAGGAGGTAAGACATTTCGCTTACTTTGATGTTTTCCTCCCGGTTCTGTTAGTCTGCGAACTTGCCGTTTGAACTTGGACAAGTCCTTCAGCTTCTCTGGATTACCATTTCTTCTTCGGCATATGAAAGGAGTTAAATTCAGCCACTAGAGTTCTTTCCAATACAGAAGATGTGTTTCTTTCTTGTAGAGCCAGAAGTGTCCCAACCAGTACATAATTGCTTGTTAAATCAAACTAAGTCCAATAAAAATTTGTGTGAACCACCAAACCCAGAAGGTTCTTTAGAGTGCATTTCCCGCTTTTCTTTGAACAGGCAGCAGAAAGCGCCTACTTGCTCAGAGAACTTGCTTATTGTCCTGACCTTGAGGGATTAGAATATGATTCTACATGCCCTCATAGTTTTGAGGTCATTTTTTCAAAAGTTCTAGGAAGGAAATAATGAAACTGTTCCCTACGAGATGCTTAATGTAGCATCTCCACGTTAGTACCTTAGAAGTAAATTGTTCCAGCCATCCTGTCCTCCGCCTGTCTCTATTCTTAGAGGTTGCTAAGTCAGTTACCAGGATGATGGCTCTTTGCATACAGCATAAGGAAATTAAATATACAGCTGAGGAAAAATAGCATGCCAAATAATGTGTGGGGATTTTGTTTTAATTGTTAATCTTACCCATTACTCTCTCATAAAAGATGTAATAGAAATTGTAGTTCCTACTTTGTCACTGGCTTCTTTTCTGAGCACGTGGAAATGTCGGTCCCTGAACCTGTTCTTAGCAGTCCTGCAGGCTGTCTGCACTTTCCTCCAACAAAACACCCCAGCGCACACACGTTCTCCTCCCCTCCCCCCAAAAAAAACAGTGACTGGCACTGTCGGGAGGCCTCCGTGTGAGTAATGTGCCTTTTCACACTGCTCTTACCAGGTGTTTTAGACACATTTTCCTCATTGTAAAGATAAAAATCTAACTTGGCAAGTGCCCCATTCCTTGGCAGAGAACAAACAGGCTTCCTTCTGGTCAGCCCTTCCCCTGGCTCTTTCTCACATTAGTAAGTCTGCTGGAGTAGTGGTCCCAGCTGAGGGTCTAAAGACAGTGAAACCCTAGGAGTTCCTCTGAGGGAGGAAGACTTTCTAGGCACAAAGCAATAGAAGAAGTTGCAAAAGAAAAGGCTAGTGTACTTGACTAAATAAAAATCATGTACGACATTGTAAGACAAATCAGGAAAATAAATCTGCTGCAGCCACAGCAAAAGGTTAAAGTCGTTTGCATGCAAACAGCTCATAAAAGTGCACGCAAGAAAGAAACACTAGAGACTTGAGTGTACGGCTCATAGAAGCGGAGTCCTGCTAAATAAAAGGGGCAAGATTCAGCCGAAGTAGTTATAAAGTCTTAGCAGTGCTAAGACAAGAGTTAAAACAATAAATACAATTTTTTGCCTACCAAAGTATCAAAGAATAAAAAGACAATACCGGTGCTACAGAGAGTAGAATGGATTGGCGCCTTTAGAGTGTTGGTGGGAATGGAATTTGTTTCAACCTCAGTATCTTATAATATAGATCCAAAGACTTCTTTAAGGTTCATGTTCTTCACTAGACAGCCCTCCCATTACTGTGTTAAGAAAATGGGAAAAGTTTCATATTCAAGGATGTTTATCATAGGATTATATGTGATTATTTGTAACCCCAAATCATGAACTCCTGAAATGCCTAAGGATATTAAAATCATATATTAAAGGATTTTGTTAATATTTTTTGAAAATGAAATAAAAACAGGATGCACTACAATATGGTCCCATTTATGTTTTATAAACATTTAGAAACAAAGCTGGAAGGAAATAATCTTATGTTTTGCTGTGTCTTTGTATTGTGGAATTATAAATTTTTTCATAACACTTTCTTTTTAAGCTTTTTAACAGTGAAAATGTATTTTATATATTATATGTTTTATAATCACAAGACATAATATTCTTAAATCTTTTTAACCAAAGGGTGGGTAACATGTGAGTGAGGATGACAGTCATACTAGCCCTTGAGTTATTTTTTAAACTTTTTAAAAGAAAATCATTTTTGTGCTAGAAAAAGCTACACAGGCTAAACAGACATCAGAATTGACTAAAATTACACGTTTTCAGTGTTAAAACACTGGCCCTCTCGTCCTTATCAAAAGCTCTGTTGGCACTGACATGAACTCCGGCCGCAGTAGGGAAGTTAACCACTTAAACTCACGTGGCAGGCAGTCTTTCAAAACACAGGATCTTTCAGGGAAAGTAATGAAAATAGGCCTTCCTTGCAGAGAGGTTCAGACACCCCAGCCTCTAGTGGTCTAGGAGCCCCAGGGTTCAGAGCCATAAGTCGCTGAGCGACTCACGCTGACACCCTGCCCACGTTCCTCTGTGGATGCAGGTTACCAGGACGTTTACTGAGAAGCCTGGAGCCAACGGGAGTGCTATTGGTCCTCCAGAGTTTGAAATTAAAGCTGAAAATCAATGGTATTTTTTTTAATGTGCGAAGCATAGAAAATCCCCTCGGTTGTTGTGGGTGCTTTCGGGACTCATCACTGTCTCACCTCCTCTGCTCAAGTCAGAGGGGGAGAAAGGGGCAGATGGCGGGGAAGTGCTGCCAACGCAGGCCCTGGCCTGCCCCAGCTTGGAGGGATTTCAGAAATAAAATCTGCATCATACAAAAGGGCCCTTTGTTCAAATGCTTTGTTTTCTAAAAGAAGATGGCTGCTCACGTTGGAGAAGGGGCCACGTACTTTATTTGGCAAGTTCACAGACAGGTGCCCTCTCAGAGGGGGAGGTTAAAGTCCGTGCTTTATGTGTGGGTTTAAGAAAAATTTCAAACATGTATAAAAACAGAATAATATAAGGATTTCCCCCATACCTATTGTCCAGTTTCAACAATTATCAACTCGTAGCCTACGTATTTTGAAGCAAATCCCAGACAGGATAAACTTCCATCCATATATATTATGCTTTTGTATGTATCTCTAAAAGATAAGAAACACACAGCCAAGTATTTATCTTCATCAGATATCAAGTACACATACACACTTCCTCAGTTTTCCTGTAATTGATTTTTCTTAGTTTTTTATACTTCAGTTGCTCCAATCAGGATCCAGACAAGGCCCACACATTGCACTGAGTTCATAGCACTCTTTCGTCTCTTTTATTTTATTTTGAAACTATTTTTTTCCACATATTTTTTGTTGGGCTTCATTTATTTATTTTTGGCTGCGTTGAGTCTTCGTTGCTGCGCGTGAGCTTTCTCTGGTTGCAGCGAGCTGGGGCTAGTCTTCGTTGTGGTGCGTGGGCTTCTTGTTGCAGTGCGTGGGCTTCTCATTGCAATGGCTTCTCTCGTTGCGGAGCCCGTGCTCTAGGTGCACAGGCTTCAGTAGTTGTGGCACGTGGGCTCAGTAGTTGTGGCTCGCAGGCTGTAGAGCACAGGCTCAGTAGTTGTGGCGCACGGGCTTAGTTGCTCCGTGGCATGTGGGATCTTCCTGGGCCAGGGTTTGAACCTGTGTCCCCTGCATTGGTAGGCAGATTCTTAACCACTGCGCCACCAGGGAAGTCCTCTTTAGTCTCTTTTAATCCATAGTTTTTTCCCTCCTGCTTTGGTTTCCCTTTGCAATTTATCTGTTAAAGAAACCTGTAGAATTTCCCACAGTCTAGATTTTGTTGACTGCATCCAGGTAGTCTCATTTAACACATTCTTCTGTCCCCTATATTTCCTGTAAACTGGTGGTTAGACTAGACGCTTGATAAGATTCAAGATTCAGCCTCAACTTTTTGGTGAGAATACTTCGTAAGTGATGGTGGCGTGCTTCCTGCTGAGTGTTCTGAAGCGGTATGTGAGCTTTCCCCTGATGGTCATAGCAGCTGTGGATGACTGTCAGAGCCGTGACTTCATTAGGGGCTTGTCTGTATTCCTTGTCAGTTTAAAGGTACTGCATTTGCTCTTTCAAGTCCAGGTCAACAAAATGCCCTCCTGGGGACTGAATTTCCCTAAATGCTCCAGCTAAGTGTTCTCTCCAGTAGCACAATACACGGGGGATTTCCTCAAAAGAAATATTATCAGAATAAGATTATCCAAATTAAGTCCTTAGGGGAAAGGGGACGATACAAAAGCTATCAAAATGTCTTGTTTGGGAAGATAGTAGAGAAAAAGACTCCCTTTAAAAGCCTAGTCTTATGATTACCTGGCAGTTTTGACGAATTAGCAGGGAATATGGTCGTATAGTCGGCTAATTTGGAAAAATAAAAGTCATGGAAAAGATTTTTTTAATCTATCATTTGGTTCCTAAGCCACAACTCTCAACTTTTTGGGGACAAGGTTAGGAGAGCATTCTTTGCCATGGCAAAAAAACTCCCCTTTTGGGCTTCCCTGGTGGCGCAGTGGTTGAGAGTCCGCCTGCCGATGCAGGGGACACAGGTTCGTGCCCCGGTCCGGGAAGATCCCACATGCCGCGGAGCGGCTGGACCCGTGAGCCATGGCCGCTGAGCCTGTGCGTCCGGAGCCTGTGCTCCGCAGCGGGAGAGGCCACAACAGTGAGAGGCCCGCGTACCGAAAAAAAAAAAAAAAAAAAAAAAAAGAAAAACTCCCCTTTTGAGTTTTACGGGGTGAGAAGGGCAGAGAGAGCTCCTCCAGCCTCCAGCCTGCACTTGGAGCCTGTTGTGAAATCAGCCAGAGTTGTCTAGATGGGTTGAAATGGTGTAGGGTGTGTTCACGCTTGCCTTCCGGAGTTTTAATGTTGTCCAGAAATTTAAATTTCAGAGATTCAGGTTCTCAGGAAGAAATAGTTTCCTATTAGGCAGCCTTACGATGAATCTCCTATTTCAGATGGCTTCTCTGGGCTGCAGAGAACAAGGTATCCTAGCCCTGTTTCTCCTCCTCCTTCCCTGGAGGAGTTACCCAGCAGCGATGGGGAAGTGACCTCTCTCCTTCTCCCTTGTCCTCAGGAGCCAACGAAGTGCTTCTGGTGGTTGGGGGCTTCGGAAGCCAGCAGTCTCCCATCGACGTGGTAGAGAAGTACGACCCCAAGACTCAGGAGTGGAGCTTTTTGCCAGTAAGTAGTGGTGGAACCAAGCCTGGGGAAAGAGCTTAAATGCAGTCCCTGGCTCCAGATCATAACTAATCCAGCCCTTAGAGTAGAAAAGCCTAGTAGCAGCATCGTGTTCCTTACAGCAGTTAGTTTCAGTAGTTAGTTATTGACTAATTAGACATAAATATTAATGACCCTGTGCCAAGTTACACTCAGCTGGCCGCCACCATTCCCGCGCCTTCCCAAGCTGCCTGTGCAACTCGCAGGGTGCTCCCCTCGCGCCCTGTTAACCTGAACACTGTGTTAAACTGTGCTAAGCTGAACTGGCATCCAGTGGAACTTGGAAGTTTGTATCTCTCTCCTTTGGTGTGTCTCTGTTTCCGTGCTGGATGAACAATAGTAATTCTGAGAAAACTTGGAAATCTTTTGATCATTTCTCGTAACTTTTCGGGTCTTCGGGTCCTGGCCCTTAGATAGCACTGTGGTAATCGCTTTCTACTTTATGGAAGGATACCGGTCTTTAGCCCAGTGCCTTATGGAACAGAGAGGAATCGGATACTGGATAACAGAAGGACATTAGGTCCTTTGGAAGCCTTGGAAGGAGGCAAGTGTACCGAAGGCTTTAAGCTGTAAGAGCGCCACAACGAGCGAGAGGTTTTCATCCAGACAGCAGATGAACCTCTGCTCAGGAGGCTTCACAGTGACAGGTGAAGAAGCAGAGGTGCACAGATAAACAGGAAGGACAGCAAAAGGTGAGGCCTAAGACTGGCATGACTGAAATGACAAGAGGCACCTCTTCCCTCCTGAATCCTAGAGCATCACTCGGAAGAGACGCTACGTAGCCTCAGTGTCCCTCCACGACCGGATCTACGTGATTGGCGGCTATGATGGCCGTTCCCGCCTCAGCTCAGTGGAGTGTCTAGACTACACAGCAGACGAAGATGGGGTCTGGTATTCTGTGGCCCCTATGAATGTCCGACGAGGCCTGGCTGGAGCCACCACCTTAGGAGGTAGGCTGGTGCACAGGGCAGTGTTTGCATTTTGGGGTGGCTGGATCGGGGTTCATACCTCTCTATGAAACGTGGAGGCTACTGGTAAGATCAGATACGCCTTTCCGCTTTCAGAAATACTCATGGGTGTTTCAACGCTGACAACAGAGTTGGTAAATCAAGTTCCAGTGTGCTGAGTGGGGAATTGGCACTAGTTGTATTTTTGCAAATTCCCATCTAGTCTTGGAATGTTTCTGAAGATTCCGTCTTACCCCATTCTTTTTACATGTCTCGATTGTGCTGTCCTCTTTAAAAAGGACTTACTTGACTTATCCCTTAAAAAAACACTTGTTTTTGCCCCCAAACATTGGAAAGAGTTGTGGGAGATTTGTAGAGAAAAGAGTTACTAGAAGGCTCTCGTTCTCTAATAGCCGTGACTTGTTCATTCTGAGCAGATATGATCTATGTCTCTGGGGGCTTTGACGGAAGCAGGCGTCACACCAGTATGGAGCGGTATGACCCAAACATCGACCAGTGGAGCATGCTGGGAGACATGCAGACGGCCCGGGAAGGCGCAGGCCTCGTGGTGGCCAGCGGGGTCATCTACTGCCTAGGTGTGCGGGCTGGGACGCGGGGAGAACTGATGGGCGGCAGCCTCGGGGTGGGATCCTTTTTACCAGAATGAAGTTCGTAGACTTCCTTCCACTAGAACCCCGGTCTGTCGCAGTATATTTTTCATTAACCGGGATTCTCCTTTTCATGGAAGCAGAAAACAGGGTACTGCCAGATTTATTTTTGGATTATTGGAACCCTTGAGGGAGAACTGGAACTAAAAGACTTAGTTGAAACACTCGAGAAAGGCAGAATGGGAATGGGCATCGGGACTTACCATTCTTTCTGGAGTGGTCTCTGCTTTGTCTTTCAGGAGGATACGATGGCTTGAATATCTTAAATTCAGTTGAGAAGTATGATCCCCATACAGGACACTGGACTAATGTCACACCGATGGCCACCAAGCGCTCTGGTAAGACCAGTCAGATCTGGGGGCGGGGGGCGGGCAACAGACGGAGCTGTCCAAACCTTGTATGTGCAGTGAGGGTGCAGCCACAGGCCAGGCATCGGACCAGGGCTGCAGCCCCGTCTTCACTGGAGACAGAGGGGAACACGAGTCAGGTCCATTCTCCTCCAGCCTGTTGTCTCTAAATACAGTGAGACTAAAGGCAGTCGAAACTTTGACTAGGGTACAGTTTGAGGGTGAAGGCTTCCTGTCTTACTGGTTTTTTGCGTCTGGGCCCCTCCCTGCATCCTAGCAGCCAGTCCAGCTCTGTGCACGTGGTGCACACTGCCTGAGGGATGTGCGTGTGCAGCGAAGGGGCTTCCTGAGCCCCCAGGCTGGGGTAAGGTAAGGAGAGCACCCCTCCTCTGGGCAAGACGTGCTCCAGAGCCAGTCACAACCCCTCTCCTCCCTTTATTGCCTTCTTTTTTCCATTTCCTTCTTTTCTGCGGATAAGGGTTGGGCTGTGAATTAACGAAGGTGAAGATGACAGCCAGTTCAAGAGGGTTTACAGGCGGGTAACCTGTGAGGACTAGATTCTTCCAGGCCTGTCTGGCCCCGTCCCCGTCCCTCGGCCACTCTGGAATTCAGCCAGCCGTCAGTGACAGTGTTTTGTTTCTAGAATTCAGATCCTGAGCTTAGCGGTATTCGTTTGCTGTACCTTTTCTTCCCCAGGTGCGGGAGTAGCCCTGCTGAATGACCGTATTTATGTGGTTGGGGGATTCGATGGTACAGCCCACCTTTCTTCTGTCGAAGCGTACAACATTCGCACCGATTCCTGGACAACGGTCACGAGCATGACCACCCCGCGATGCTATGTCGGGGCCACGGTGCTTCGGGGGAGACTTTATGCAATTGCAGGGTGAGGGTTAAACCAGGCATCCAGAGCGGTGTGATCCCAGCCGCGTCTGGGGTGGAGATGGGGTTTGGTTCGGGAGGGAGACGCCTTGTGCGGGAGGGGGCCGTGCGGCTGCAGAGCTCAGTCCCGCCTCTTCCCCCTCAGCTACGACGGGAATTCCCTGCTGAGCAGCATCGAGTGCTACGACCCCATCATCGACAGCTGGGAGGTCGTGACCTCCATGGGAACCCAGCGCTGCGACGCTGGCGTGTGTGTTCTCCGCGAGAAGTGACCAGTCCGACACAGTTTGCAGGGAACCGAGGATCCTTTCCAGAATGTCTGCTTCTCACTGTGTGCACAGGGTGATTACAGGCACCGGTGCCGCGATGATTGTGCTTATTTGACGCCCCTCGCACTGGCACTGGTGGTTTTCCCCGAGGAGGGTGGGCGGCAGACCCTCAGAGGAGGAGGCTGCACACTGAGTGGGTGTGGGAGGCCAGACCACCTCTCCTCCCGGCCGCGGGGGCACTCTCTCCTCGTTTCTGACTCAGCGTGCGCTTGGGAGAACATACATTTAAGTTGTGCCTCGCGTGTTGCAGGGAATTAAGGTATGAGCGCAGCGCCGGGGTGTGGGCGGTATCCAGCCTCGATCATTGGAAGGGTACCAACTCTTGTTTCACAACAATAAATATCTTTCCTAGTCTACAGGTAGCAGGGGCAACACAGTTCCGATCTGGAGGGAAACAGAGGGAAGAGCCCTGTCAAAACTTTGGGGGCCTGGGGACAGGGGGCCAGGGTTGGCATCAGAGCTGGGTGGAGAGTGTGGGAAGGGAGCTGGACGTGGTGGGATGTGAGTGAACCTGCGACAGCCGGAAGGCTGAGGAGGGAGTGTTATTTGAGGGTCTTTCCATGGCCCCCTGGTATTTGTGGGCCCTGGGGACTGAGAGAGTGACAGAGCCAGCACATGTTAGGTGAGCAGAGGTGGAGGAGAATGGGCCCTCAGTGGGCCAGGGATAAACCCGAAGTTCTTGTGATTTCACAGTAGTCCTCCCTTCCGTGACTCATCTATACAGGGAAGGTCTTCCTCTGTTGAAGCAAATGCTACTCACTCCACTGTTATGCATCCATACTGTTTAGAGGGGGCGGGGGCGGGGGGGGGGGGCAGCTGCCTCGAAGTTCAGCTGCCTCATTACTCCCTCATTCTTTTAAGGACATACTTCTGCTAAGGTGTGGTTTTTACTGCTGTGTTTTGTACGTGTAGTTCTTTGCTATTAGAACCCCCCTTCCCTGTCTTTAAAGTGGATTTTATTCATCCCAGGACAGAATAATCAACGACAACTAAAATCCTTTTGTTAGTTTCGGTACCCGCTGTCCCTCCAAGGCTCCCCTGTGCTGTGCAGTGACATTCTTGCTCTGTGGGTATTGGGAGTGTGGGGACGTGATCACCTAAGGAAGGATGCATTTTCCCTTTGCTCTGAAATTCCTTTTTTTCCTCTTTCCCTGAGTTGTACTGACCTCAAGTTCATTTGTTTGTATTTTTTTTTAAGAAAATATTGAAAATCAGTGGTCTCCAGTGCCTGTCTTGCAGACATTTGGGGGGACCAGGCATAGGGATCAGCTGCAGGTCCTGTCTCTTCAGCCCGTTCACCTGTGTGTTTGCCAACTAGCTCTGCTGTGTCTCTGTTAGACAGGTAAGAGATCTCCGGAGACTCCCATCAATACAAGGTTATCTGAATTTTGCATATTCACGGACTCTCACAGTTGGACTTTACTTAGAAACCACAGGGGATAAAGAAGAGGCAATCTTGGGCTCGTTTTGTAACCACTTGAATTTTAGGGTTTTAGTCACCCCAGTCCTTTTTCCGTTTGCCTCGATTTGTGCCACAAACAGCTGTTTGTGATGCAAACAGCTATGCGGAAGGCTTGCAGAAATGCAAAAATCTTGACACTCCCAGAGCAAAGGCAAGGGGGAGCCAGAGAGGTTCAGCAAAGAGGCCGGCCGGCCTTTCTCTAGCAGAGGGATTGTGCCTGCCGATTAAATCGAACTGTGAGACATGTGACTTGTTCTCTCAGGAAGAGCCCAGGGGAGGCAGAGGAGGGGAGGGGGTGAAGAACCCATGGCTCTGGGCTCTGGGCTGTCTTCACGGCTGACTTCTGAGTTTCAGACCAAATTCCCAAATAGTTCTTCGATGGCAGCCACAGCTGAATAGCCCCCTCCATCCCTTTCCACTCTTTCCCCAATCTTCTGGGCTTTCCCCCGCTCATGGACCTACACACAGCTACCCCTTATTTGGTGGTTCCTCCTGTTTTTCTAGCTCCCGTTAACTGGCAGGCAGCCACTAAGTTATGCAACCTCTGAAAGCTAAAGCCACCTTCATCTTGTGTCACCTGTCACCTCCACCACAATACAGACATCCGATTCGTTTTTAGGTTGTACATGAGTTTAATTGTTCCAAATCCATTCCTGTATTTTTTTCCCCTATCTTTTGCCCAGACTCATGGAGCATCGTCTCCTGATACCCTTACCTCTACTCTTCTCTTGCTTTCCAGTCTAGCCCCTCCATTTTGTCATCAGTTATCTTTCTAAAGCACGGACAGGGCCATTACAATACCGAACATACAGCACATTTTCAGTAAATATCAAACAGATATTTCTGGCCTAAAAGTCCATAGATTCCCGTTGTCCATGTTATAAGGTTTGAATTCCTTAGCATGACATTAGACCCAAGGTGATCTGGACTCGCGGCACCTTTCTGAACTTGCCTCCTCTACCACCCTCACTTCCCCCAGGTATCACGTGCTTCATCCACAGTGGTCTTAACCATTCCTAAATCTGTTCTCACCCTTGTGGATATATTACACCGTTCCTTCTATATGAAATAATCTTGCTGTCCCGGCAAAATCCTAGTCACCTTTTAATGCCCAATTCACGTGTCACCTAGGTAAAGCCTTTTCTGACTCCCCATATGGAATTACCCCTGATCTGTGCTTCCATTTACTTTGTTCCCTGGATTGTCTTTATCACATGTCCTTGGGTTTGGGTCTGTCTTCCTGTTTAAACTGTGTTCTCCAGTACAAAGTGCCTATCGTCGTAGTATCCTCAGGGTGTAGCATATTCTGTAATTGCTCAGCAAATGTTGAATTAATGAAGGACAAAGAGGAAGAAGAAAAACGTGCCGCCGACAGGGGGTGGTGGGTAGATGAGACGTTTCTCAGGCGGCTTGGCTCCCCTTCTATCTGCCTCCCCTGCCATCTCAGGAAGGCCACGCCTGCCGTACTACAACTAGTAAGCTAGACATCTGAAGACGAACCGGAGAGAGTGAGACGCAGTGTAACGACCCAGCAGTGGCTCTACGGCTGTGCCTGCACCCGTGGGCCCTGGAAGGCAGCCTTTCCGACTTCTGCCGCTTCACTGCGCTACGACCGACCCATAGGGAAACTGGGACTCGAGACGTTTCTGGAAGCGCGTCAACACCAGGTCTTGCCACGTAGTTAGTGGTCAGTATGATGAGAACAGAGAGCAGCAACTGAAGCTTCCAGGCGCCTGCCTCCGCCCACAAGGCAGGTGTCCCTGTAGGTCGCGTCCCGTGTGAGCCACTGCGGCTGAGATTTGCTGATGGGGGTCTGACCCCAGGACGTCGCCGTCGTTCACGGGACTAAACGCACACCTGGACTGGCTCAGGTTTCACTCAGTGTAAGGGAAGTCCAACGCCCAGGTGAGCCTGGGCAGAAGCTCTGTCACATCCCAGGAGGCATCTGTCACAAAACCACGCCGACACCCGGCCGCCTGGGCGGCGGCGAACGGCCGCGCCTGCGCACTGGCGTCCGGGGGGGGGACCCGGGAAGCGGCGCCTGCGCTGAAGGAGAGCCGCCGCGACCGCGCCTGCGCGGTGCGAAGAAGTCGCCCTGAGACCGCGCCTGCGCGTCGCCGCCGAGGGCCCGGGTAGAGGCCATGGAGCCCGCGGCGCCGCCGAGCGACCTGGTGTCGGCGGAGGGCCGGAACCGGAAGGCGGTGCTGTGCCAGCGCTGCGGCTCCCGCGTGCTGCAGCCGGGCACGGCGCTCTTCTCCCGCCGGCAGGTGAGGGGACGCGGGGGTGGGGGGTGGGGCGGCGACACCGGGTCCAGTTCGGCTTGGACCCGGACACACGACCGGACACTGGCGCCCCGGGGCCGCGCCTGCCGACCGCGGGGTCCTGACGCCGGGGCGCTGCAGACCGACCGTCTAGGGAGCCTGAGCGTTACTTCCTCAGGCTCAGGTGTCGGTGCCCTTCATCCAGCTGTCGCGTTCCGCAGCCTCCTTCCCACTGCGCCGCCACGCCCCGCCCCGGGAGTGGGCGCGGGGTCCCGGGGGGGGGGGAGTGGGCGGGGAAACTGGGGGGCGGTTCGCAGGGACTGGGCGGGTGGGCACGGGGGGGCGGGAGGGACGGGACGCGGGGGCCGTTCTGGGGGCGAGGCCCGAACCCTCAGACCGCTCGCTCGCTCCCGGGTCTGTGATCCCCGCCGACGTCGTGAATCACTAGGAGTGTCGTTCACACCGCTGCACAGATGCCGTGTCCCGCGCCCGCCACCCCGAGACTGCGCGCGCGTGAGGGAGGACACAGACTTTCGGATTTAAGTAAATGAGGGAGTGAAGTTCTCAGTCCGTGAGACTAAAGGTTAGAGCAGGCGGAGCGAATCCGTGTGTCGCAGGCGCCATCGATCACCCGACGTGTCCTTTTTTTTAAGTCCTGTGAACGGTTTCTTTAGAAAATGTTCAGACCCCCGACTCGGTCCTTTGTGAAGTCTCACGTGCAGTCTGGGGCAGAGAAAATTACAGTCACAGAGGAAAGAAACACCAAAGAGCTTGATAATGTAGGGAAAGGGTGATGAGTTAGAGAAGGGAATAGTTGCTTTCTTACCTTTTGAGGGAGAGGGCAGTTGGGGCAGGAGAGGGGGGTGGAAGATGAGATTGTGGGAGAGAAAGGATAGAGCACTGTTTGGGTGAGAATGAGAGCAAACCGAGACATTATTCTCAAACTAAGCGTGCACCTAACATAGGACCCAGCAAGTGTTCTCCGGGCCTTTATCCCTGGCGGGATGAAAACATGTTCACACAAAACCTGTGCACAAATGTTCACTGCACCTTTATTCCTAAGAGCCGAAAACCAGAAACAGCCCAGCAGGCATTCTGCTGGTGAATGATGCCACACCACGGGCACCACAACTTGGATGAGGATGAATCTCCAGGGAATTATGCTGAGTGAAGAAAGCTGGTCCCGAAAGATTACTATTGTATCATTCCATTTATATGACATTTTTGAGTTTTAGAAATGGTCGACAGATTAGTGATTGCCAGGGTTTAGGAAGCGGGGGCGGGTCAGGGGTGTTGGCAAGTGTGGTTATAAAAGGGTAGACGGATGGTGGCGATGGTTGCACAATAATGTGAACGTACTTAATGGCACCAAACTGCCCGCTTAAAAATTATTTAAATGGTACAGTTTATGTTATGTGTAGTTTATCACAGTGAAAAATCAGGAATTAAAATGGAACATGCCTCAGGTGTGTTGGGCAGTGTTGTTCTAGTTATTGCTGCGTAAAAAAATCACCCCAGACAGTGACTTAAAACATTAACGTTTATTTTGCTCACAAATTAGGGGGTTGGCAGGGCCCAGCTCGGCAGTTCTCTCATTCATGGTGTTTCACGGGGCAGCGGTTAGAGGGGTCATCTCAGAAGCTTGCCCACTCCCGTGTCTGCCTGTGGACTGAGAGGATTCGGGCACCTGGGACAGGCTGTGATGGGCCGCCCCTCCCGGTATCCGCCAGGAGGCCTCAGGGTAGCCATGGTTCTTCCAGGGTCACCAGGGCTCCCAGGGCAACTGTTCCAAGAGCAACCTGCAAAAGTGGCCCAGCCTTCCCTAACCTAGCCTGTCCCACCCACCTTGGCCTGCCCAGGCTCAAGGGGAGAGGCACAGTCTCCACATCTTGGAAAGGTTGTCAGAGAATTTGTGGACATTTGTGTGGTTTTAAAACCACTACAAAGGACTCCCCTAGTGGCGCAGTGGTTAAGAATCCGCCTGTCAGTGCAGGAGACACGGGTTTGAGCCCTGGTCCTGGAAGATCCCACATGCCGTGGAGCAACTAAGCCCGTGCACCTCAACTACTGAGCTTGCTCTCTAGAGCCCGTGAGCCACAAGTACTGAGCCCGCACACTGCAACTACCAAAGCCCGTGCACGTAGAGCCCGTGCTCCACAACAAGAGAAGCCACTGCAATGAGAAGCCCGCGCACCCCAACGAAGAGTAGCCCCCACTCACTGCAACTAGAGAAAACCACGCACGGCAGCGAAGACCCAATGCAGCGATAAATAAATAAATATATATATATATATATATATATATATATATATATATATATATATATATATGACGGGTTCTTTCCCCATGTCAGTATCTTTAGAAAATAATAATAAAAAATAATAAAACCACCACATGTACTCACTGAAGGGGGTAAAATTACAAAAAAGGTTAACAGAAGCTTACTTTGTACTGTGACAGTTTTTATTCTCATCTATAGTACAGCATGCTTGCCAAGTTCTCTATAATGAGAATGTATTTTTACAAAGAGAAAGAAAGTATTTTATTTTTTAACGGGTACTGTTAATAGTTCTTGAAGAAAGCAAAAGAAGTTTCAGTGAGACATCAGCAGAATCTCAGCGTCGTGGTGTTCGATGCGTCTCAGAGAGCTGGCCGGGATCGGGTGCTGGCCGGGGCACTGGCCGCACAGCTAACCCACCTCGTCAGGGGTCTGGCGACTTTGGCCCCCAGACAGCCGAGTTGGCCACCTCAAATTAGGTATTAATTTCTAGATTTCCACCCCAGTAGTCTGTCCAGAAAGCATCATTGTGTCCCACGTGATACATCCCACAGCGTGACCCTAGCGTTGTCCTCTACTTTGTTGAGATCCAGGCACAGATACACAGACAAGTGCGAATACATGGGTCTGACTTAACAGGATTTCAGTAAAAATGGGCATGTTGAGGAAGAGCGGGAACAGGACCCAGTGTGACTCACCCCTTGAATGAATGGCTAGTAATAGTACTGCCCTTTAGTCACTAATCAAATGGGAGACAGCAGAGGTGGCCTTATGCACTGCGAACGGGGACAATGTGGGGGCTTTGTGCTCCTTTGCTAGACATGTCCTGAGGGCTAACGCTTATATAGTCTTCGATTTTCTCCCCTCACATTTCACTCCTCTTGCATTTAGTTAAGATGTGATTTCACACCGACAGTATAGGAGGTAGGCTGGAAATGTACCTAGGGACGTTTAGGCCCACAGAAAATTACTCATAGGACTGGAATTCAGGTTTTCTGGTTCCTGGATTTTGATTCCTACCTCTCTTTGCCTCTGCCTGTTCCCATTTTCACTCAGGGTAAAACAAAGCATTAGGGACTCATTTAACCATCAGATGAGGCAAAAAGAGTGGCTGGAATGACAATATAACAGGAAGAGGGACTATCGTATTTTATGATGTCCTCAGATGAAGCCTCAGGTGACACAGCAAAGGGAAATGCACAGATGTGTTTTAACAAGCCGAGTGCTCGGAGGACAGGGCGGGGGAACGTTCTGGATCAGAGCTCCCTCCTCCCTGCCAGGGATACCCTACCAGCGTCTGCAGGCCTGGAGTTCAGAAGTGCGGGCTCCAGGGTGTTTCACACACTGGCGGCTCTTGTGGCCTTCCTGACGTTCTCATCCCCACCAGAGCATCGATGTCAGTCAAATTTTTAAAAAACTTTTTAAATTGTTTGCTTTTGTCCTCATTGCCAATGCCAGGCTAGCACATTAAGGCCGTCCTATTTTATTAGAGTTTGGGGGTGCGTTGGAAGTGAAACATGGGGTGGGAAATACTCCGCGCATTGGCGGCAGCCATAGTGAGGAGCAGGGAAGGAGCTTGGCTGACGTGTCCTGCAGTGGGCGGGGCAGCTGAGGCGTCCGCTAACCACGTGGAAGAAGTCAAAGGGATTGCGTGCGTGTGTGCGCATGCTTTCTCCTCGTGAATGGGAGATGCAAGGGTCCTAGAGATAATATTCCAAATTCTCGAACTAGATTTTCCTTTTTAATATTCCTTTTATAAGATGAACCCAGTATCTTCGTAACAACAGTGGTGGAATAGCGTGAAGCCAGACATCCTGTGTTTACCCTTGTCCCAGATATTTGCGTTCTGCTCTGTGTCTCTTGCTGTTCCAGGCAGTGGGGATGTGGTAATGAACAGGAAAAGTGAGATGGTGGAGGGAGCCCCCTGGTAAGTAACTGAGCCAGTAAACTGATAAGATGATTTGAGAAACGACAAGTAGGAAATGGAGCAGCATGAGGAAATTTGGGGGTGACGAATATGCTCGTTCTCTTGATCGTGGTAAAGTTTTGTTGGTGTGCGGTATACGTGTGCCAGAATGTGTCAGACTGTCCACTTTGGATCTGTGCCGTGTGCGTCAGTTATGCCTCAGCCGAGCCACTTTAAAGAATACACATGCAGTGGGCAGCATGGGAAGCTCGTGCAGGTTGTCCGGTTGGGGGAAACCCTGAGGGGGCCACGTGGGAGACGAGTGTCCGGGAGGAGCTGGCCCTGGAGGGTCCGGGGGCGGGGGCGGGGAGGAACCGGCTGGTCCTGAGGACCCAGGCGTCCCGGTTACCACGGCAACCGGGCAGCGCCTCTCCCCCTTCTCCTGAAAGGCGGGCGAGGACCGGGGCAGCCTGGGGCTTACTGCTGGGCTCCTGGGCTGGGGGAGCTTCGGGGGCCGGCCGTGCGGAGTGAGCAGGGCTCTGCTGTGTTCTGTCCACGCAGCTCTGCCTCCCGCCCATGAGGAAGAAGCCGGCGCTGGCCGACGGCGGCAGCCCTGAGGGCGACCTTCTGCAGGACCACTGGCTGGTGGAGGACATGTTCACTTTCGAGAACGTGGGCTTCACCAAGGACGTGGGCAACATCAAGTTCCTGGTCTGCGCAGACTGCGAGATCGGCCCCATCGGCTGGCACTGCCTGGACGACAAGAACAGTTTCTATGTGGCCTTGGAACGGGTTTCCCATGAGTGACTGAGGGGAGGGGACTCAGCTCCACCCCCACTATAAAAGCTACTCCCCACAAGGACGGCCGTGTCGCCTTCTCTGCACTAACGTCAGTCATGGGCGTCAGCCCGCCCCGTCCAGCACGCGTCCACGTGCTTCCTCACGGCCTCAGCGCCGGCCTCCTGCTTAGTTCACAGGCGTTACCGCCTTTGCTCAGCCCCCTTTCCCCCCGGGTTTAGGACACGGGGCGCTTCCACAGATCTGCTCCCCTCCCGGCCTCCTGCTGTCCTGTACTCTGGGGCTCTCACCCTCCGAGCAGTTATGCAACCTTTTAGCCGTGATGACACGTGACGGATGGTGCTCATGAGGTGCTGACGGTTGAAACCCGCCTTTTTCTCATTCAGGAAAGTGCATGGACGTCTGTTGTGTGGCTAACTTTATTTACAGTAATTTATTCTTTCTAAAAGTAAAAACATTTCCCAACTGCAGTATTTAAACCACTAATCAGAAATACATTCCTTTGGACATGCCTCTAAGACCACATTTAGGGGCCTCTCCTCTAGGCTGACAGCGACTTTATTGTCAAGGTGGGTGTAGCCACTCTTCCCTTCAAATCTTGATGTAGTTTTTCTTTGTATTAGCTCCGCACTGCTATATATAGCCTGTAAGCTGAAAGTCAGATTTCCAACCCCATCTGTCAGCTACCCTGAGGAAAACTCAGCCCTGGCTGTGTTCCCAAGATCTCCTGGAGTCAGCGGAGAGGGCAGGACGTAGGGGGCGGGCCTTTGCCACATCATACATGACTTCATTGGTTTGTCTTACGCAGACTCATATAACTCTCATATAACTCTCTCTTTGCTCCTAGGACAGACTTCTTAAGTGGATGGTGGCATCATTACTCTATGCGCTGGGCGTGGTCCTCACAGATTTCTGATTCAGTTGGAATCTCTAGACTAACCCAGAATACAGACTTTGCATCCACATGCCTCTCTTTGTAGCTGTGGGGTTGCTCTGACAGTTTGATGTTCAGTACGATTCTCAGTTCTGTCATTTCTCTTCTGAAACGACTCACCATCTCAGAAGGAATCTGTGAAACCAGGTTCCAGGTATCCTCCCATCTTCCATGCCTCTAAGGCTCAGGAGACCTAGAATGCAAATGAGGGCTAAGTGGAGACCTTACAGGCATTCCTTCGGACCTGTTTTCCAGTTGCTTCCTCCCTCCTTCTCCCCAGAACTTGGTCTAAGGGCCCCCCAACTAAAGTGTGGGCCTTGGGCACAGTTTTGCCACCAACCTCCTCCCCTAGAAAGGTGGTTTCCGTCCCCGGCCGTAGCCTCACAAGCTCTGGTAGAAAATGAGAGAACTGTTTTCTAGCTGGATGGTCAGATGTCCATGATTATGGCATTTGCAGAAAAACTGTGAGAATATCCACTCAGGTCAGAAGGAACAAAACCACGTAGATGCCTCTGGGGACATGTGGCCCCTCATGTCATGAGCCAAAACCTGGGCAAGGCGTTTTTTAAATTAGACTTTGACTTTTCTTTCCTTTTTTAATCACAGAAATAGCAGGTAAATACAAAAGTAGGTACACGGGGATATGTGTATACGTATAGCTGATTCACTTTGTTGTAGGGCAGAAACTAACACACCATTGTAAAGCAATTATACCCCAACAAAGATGTTAAAAAAAAAAGTGGGTATAAAAATGTTTCTAATCATTCATATTTTCACCATGCAGAGATTGCCGACGGTAGTGTGGTGTTATGTTCTACTCAGTGTTTTTCAGTATATACTGTATAAATAAACGTAGGGTTTGTAAAACAAATATGAGATCACGTGGTACTCTCATAACTTGCTTTTTCCATTTAACAAAATACTGACTTGCCGCGTAGGTGACGTCCATCTCCGCCGTTGTATTTCTGTACTGTAATTTATTTCACAGTCCACTGTTAGATTGTCTCCAGCCTCTCCTAAACCATGTGATATAAGGTGCAACCTTGTGGCTGAATCTGTCCAGGCTTTTCTACTGTTTCCCCGGCTGCGTCAGCAGCAGCGGGCTTGCAGGGTGTGTGCGTCTGCGCGGCTCTGCTGACCGACGCGCAAAGCTCGGAACGGCTGTGCAGCTTTACCCTCCTCCCCAGCAGTTCCTAACACTGGGTATTTATTATCTTAAATGAATATGTTGATACTTTATTAGTAGGAAAAATAGCGTCTCATTGCTTTAATTTGCATTTATTTTATTTCTCATGAAATTTTTATATATTTACTGGTCACTTGCGTTTCGTTTCTTGAGAATCCCCAAACTTTGTTCCTCCAGTAGCCAAAAAATCAAGTTGTTATTCTGCCTTTTCAGCTTGATTTGAAAGAAATAAAGGCATTTAAGCAGTGGCGATTAGATTCTTGCGCGTCCTTGGGAAGAATGTATAATTGGAAAAAAGATGAGGGCTGAGACCTGCGCCTTAGGATTTACCCTGGGGTCTGTCGGCTGAGGAATCAGCCCTTCGGTGTCTGTCGTGGAATGAAAGTCGTCTCCCTGCCCCCCACACATGGTGGGCTCTGGGGAAAGCCTTGTGAGTCAGGTCGCTGTGTGCGCCGGGGCACAAGGGGGAGCCCACGACCGCGGCTGTGAGTCTCGACGCTGCAGCTGCAGTGGGGGAGCAGTTGATTTTTCCAGGGCCTTCCTGTTTTGACACAGAATTAAAGGTGGACGGCGGTGTACTGACACTTTACTGCTGTTAGCGCACTGTATGAGGCTCCTCAGAACTCCGCCATGTGGCTATGAGGACCTCTGCTCCCAGTACTGGTGGACTGACCATCCCAGTGAGGGCAGCTCGAAAGGCTGGATACGTACTTTAAAAGTCCGGAGGCATCGGGGCGCTAACACAAGTTTGGAGAATTACTGGATCTGGACCACGGAGAAGATGGAGGCCCCGGGCAGTGGGCTTAGTGTGATGGACGCTCTCCTCCTGGGGGTGTTTCCCAGCTTAGAGGAGGCAGTTCGGAGGGTGATGGGTGGTCCTGACGGCCTTGCAGAAGGCAGGGACAGGGCCTGTCACGGGGTGTGGACCAGGCGGCCTGCCCTCACTTCGGGTTGGTGCCCTCGGTCCTTTACCCCCCCGGAAGCAGGGCGAGGCAGGGTGGGGAGTAGAAAGTTTCTAAGATGGATTGCAGCTCAGCTTCAAAATCTCAGCCCTTGAAATTGGATTAAGGTGATCCCAAGTGGTCGTTGCCCCAGGCCTTTGGCATGAGCAAACAAAAACCCTCTCTAGAGGAAGATGTCACCATCCTAAACTTCAAATTCTTTCTGCAAACAATTTTGCTAATACAATATACTGAATATAATAAAATGTAACCAAGCATATGAGACAAGATGATAAAACCAGTAAAACAAAAGGCCATGGGAACGGGCCCACTGAGGCTGGGGAAACAGGAGCTTTCAGAGGTAGACGGTAAAGTAACTGCTTACTCTGCAAAGGAGATACCAGACATGTGAGAAAAAAAAAAAAAGTGAATTCTAGAATCTAAAAAAATCCAAAACCAAAAGTGAGAATTCACTGGAAGGTTTTAATAGAAGAGACACAGCTGGAGAGAGAACTAGGAAACTGGGAGCTGCCAGTAGATTTGCAAGCCCACAACGCAAGACCTCATACGGCGTTACCCAGAGAAGTTGAAGGAAAGCAAGCAAATTCACAGGGCCAGAAAACCACAGCCCAGATCCATTCAAGCTGACATCTGATTTATTGAGATTCAGGAGCCTGTGAATTAAGGATGGTTTTGGCCTACATAAAATTCTCAGTTTTGCCTCTTAGCCCACAAAGCCTAAAATATTTATCTGGTCCTTAAAGAAAAATTTTGCCAACTCATGACTAATTGTAAAGATGTTGACTTTTCCCCAAACTGATGTATATAAATTTAATAAAATCCCAATCAAAAACCCAACAGGTTTTGTGTGTGTGAAATTCAACAAACTGATTCTAAAAGTTATATGTAAGGGGACTTCCCTGATGATCCAGTGGCTAAGACCTCGAGCTCCCAATGCAGGGGACCCAGGTTTGATCCCGGGTCAGGGAAATAGATCCCACATGCATGCCACAACTAAAGATCCCGCACTCAGCAATGGAGATCCCGAGTGCTGCAACTAAGACCTGGCACAGCCAAATAAATAGATAAATATTTTTAAAAATAAAGTAATAATATAAAATAAAAGTTATATGTAAGTGCAGAGGACTAAGACTAGCCAAGACGGTCAAGGAGAAAAAGCAGATGCGAGAGTTTCTCCTTTGGAGAGACAACCAGACGGGAGAGTTTCTCCTTTGGAGAGACAACCAGACGGGAAAGTTTCTCCTTTGGAGAGACAACCAGACGGGAGAGTTTCTCCTTTGGAGAGACAACCAGACGGGAGAGTTTCTCCTTTGGAGAGACAACCAGATGGGAGAGTTTCTCCTTTGGAGAGACACCACAGTTTGTCACAAGGGTAAAACAAAATCTCCCAGAAACAGCACCATGCCTATGGATACTTGATTTATGACAAAGGTGGGGGTCGTGATCTGGAAGGGCAGGGTCAGGAGGGCTTCTGCAAGGTTGGTAACGTTCTAGTTTTTAAATATCTGCATAGTGGTTATGTCATAAATTAAGCTGTACGTCTTTTATGCGCTTTTCTGAACACGTTATGTTTTCATAATAAAAAAGTTTTTAAAAGAAAGTAACTAATGGTCCTATACAGAGCCCACTTTTGTAAGCAATTCAGTCGTTTGAAAGCAGGAACCACCTGCACAGCCTTGTCACTGGCTCAAGAATGATGAGCCTGGGCATGGCCCTGGTGTCTCCCTGGTACCTTGATTGTTCACCAAGAGGATAATCTTGTTCCCACAAAGACTCTCCCTCTTCCTTTGCCCCTCCCCTGCCCAGGCTCACCGTGTTTGTCACTTCAGTTACATGTCATTTTGTTGCTACATGATGGGGGAGCATGGGGAAGGGGTGCCGAGAAGAAAAGGATGCAGACTTGTCAGGATTCTTCAGATGGCTTGAAAACTAGAGTTGACCGTGGGCCTTCCCCTCCAACCTTGGGAGTATTTTAAATTCCTGGAGCTGAGATGAGTGTGTGTGGGCGGGGGAGGTGAGAAGAAATCAAGGAACCTCATCTTACATGGAGTGGGGAGGCCAGAAGGGGGGCCTTTCACGCCCGTGCCTGCATCACCAGCAGGAAGAGGGAAGATAAGATGTTGCTTTTTTCCCTCTGGTACAAGGGAGGGCATTTTTCACATAGGCAGTTTATCTCCTGCTTAAAAAAAAAGGGAAGGAAAATCCCTCCCTGCCCAGTGGTGGTCCCACTCTGACCACCCCTGGCAGCCAATGAGAAGCCTCACAACCTTGGACCCCTGTTCTTCCCCTGTGTCCTGTTCAGAACACATGTCCCCAAGCTCCTCCTAAACCTGGTGAAAGCACGTCCCTCTGCGCTCTCCCAGCTTACCTGCGATTCACCACAGCTTGCCTGTCCCAAGTTGAAATTCTCTGCCATTCCTGAATAAACCCATTTTGCTGGTAAAATAACTGCCTCTTCTATTTTTGAGGTTAACAGGAGATATAGAGAAAAGGAGGAGGAAAAGTCAGAAATAAAAATCTAAACTTGGAAATAGTCTAGATAGTAGAAATAAATCCAAATACCTTGTAAAAAGGACTAATTTTAATTGGTGTGATGTAAAGAAGCATGGTGTCAAGGGGGCGGTGTCATTTTCACAGGTAACACTGAGGATGTCACTGTTTCAAATGTATTTATAATCCCTGGGTCAGAGGGGCTCTATCCAGTAGGGGGATGGAAGGACTGTAACTCGGTGACTCGGCCAGCAGGTGGGATGAATGCCAAAGAGGCAAAGGGGGAGACGATGGTGTTGAGTTCATGGCCAGGCAGCTTCACTTTGATCATTGAAGTGCCCACCTTCAGCAGGACACCCCGTGAAAATTGTTTTGTTCAAGGCAGTGACAGGCAATAGGTCACATCTGAGCTTTGTACACATGAGGTTTCAAAGCACTCACTTGAATGTCCACCCACACATTCTCCCCTTATCCCTTGACCAGAACATCCACTTTAGAGTTGGCAGCCTCAGAAAACCCCACAGTTGAGACCAAATGACACTTTTCAGAGTTCCAGGTTCAGCTGGGCACCCTGGACTTAAGCCACCCGAGACACCTGGGCATTTAGTTTTTTGGGTTTTTTTAAATTTATTTATTTATTTATTTTTGGCTGCATTGGGTCTTCGTTGCTACTAGCGGGCTTTCTCTAGTTGTGGCGAGTGGGGGCTACTCTTCGTTGTGGTGCGCGGGCTTCTCATTGCGGTGGCTTCTCTTGTTGCAGAGCACGGGCTCTGGGCACGCAGGCTTCAGTAGTTGTGGCACGTGGGCTCAGTAGTTGTGGCTTGAGGGCTCTAGAGCTCAGGCTTAGTAGTTGTGGCACACGGGCTTAGTTGCTCCGTGGCACGTGGGATCTTCCCAGGCCAGGGCTTGAACCCATGTCCCCTGCATTGGCAGGCGGATTCTTAACCACTGTGCCACCAGGGAAGCCTGGGCATTTATTTTTTTATTTTTGTTTTATTTTTTTTGCAGTACGCGGGCCTCTCACTGTTGTGGCCTCTCCCGTTGCAGAGCACAGGCTCGGGATGCACAGGCTTAGTGGCCATGGCTCATGGGGCCCAGCCGCTCCGTGGCATGTGGGATCTTCCTGGACCGGGGCACGAACCCGTGTTCCCTGCATCGGCAGGCAGACTCTCAACCACTGCGCCACCAGGGAAGCCCACTGGGCATTTAGTTTTTAAATATTTCAGGATACTTTCAAATGACATGGCTAGTGTCTTGTGGGTAAACAGGTGCAGGAATCCAGGGGCACTGGTGGGTGACCCTAACTTTGTCTTCCTGAGCTCTACCAGCAGGAAGTCATTACCGCTGCAGGTTTTCCAAGGCAAGAATCCAAGCCTCCAAGCCCGACCCACATACACTGGGTGCAGTCACCTGTCCACAGGAGATGACAGGTGCGTGAGGTCCTTTGGACGGCGCTGCACAATAGTGAGGGGATCATTGCGGGGGCCCCGATCATCTTATAAAACCAGACAACAGGGCTTCCCTGGTGGCGCAGTGGTTGAGAGTCCGCCTGCCGATGCAGGGAACACGGGTTCGTGCCCCGGTCCGGGAAAATCCCACATGCCGCGGAGCGGCTGGGCCGGTGAGCCGTGGCCGCTGAGCCTGCGCGTCCGGAGCCTGTGCTCCGCAACAGGAGAGGTCACAGCAGTGAGAGGCCCGCGTACCGCAAAGCAAACAAACAAAAAAACAAAAACAAAAAACAAAACCGGACGACAGCCAGCCTCTACAAGCCAGCCTCTACAAGATGGACCAGCGAGTTTCACTTAGGTATTTAGAAGTAAAACCTCATCTCAGAAGTCCCTAAGTTGACAGCTTGGGGAGAGGGAAAACGTGTGTATGCCCTTCATCATGGAAAAATACGAAACCACTACTGGGGGGAAAAAAAGTACATCTGTGTACTGTCTAAAATGCTTCTCTGATCACATCACTCCTCTGATCAAAACCCCTCATTGGGGACTTCCCTGGCGATCCAGCGGTTAAAACACCGCGCTTCTAATGCAGAGGGCGAGGGTTCGATCCCTGGTCAGGGCACTGTGATCCCACATGCAGCGCGGCCACAGCCAGAAAAAAAACCCCAAAAACCTCAATGGCGCCCCATCGCCAGTGCAATGATGTGCATACTCTCCCGACTAGCATCCAAGGCCCTTTCCATCTCCAGCCACGAGTCCTCTTGCATCTGCTTCAGGCAGCCTGGATCCCTCGCCCTTTGGGGGACTGAAGTCACCTGAACTGGAGCAGGGGCCCCAGTCAAAGGGCAGGTAAGGATTTTTAAAAAAAAATTTTTTTTTAATTAATTGATTTTTGGCTGTGTTGGGTCCTCGTTGCTGCACAGGGGCTTTCTCCAGCTGTGGCGAGCGGGGGCTACCCTTCGTTGCTGTGCAGGGGCTTCTCATTGCCGTGGCTTCTCATATTGCCAAGAAGGGCTCTAGGCGCGTGGGCTCAGTAGTTGTGGTGCGCGGGCTCTAGAGCGCAGGCTCGGTAGTTCTGCAACACGGGCTTAGTTGCTCCGCGGCATGTGGGATCTTCCCGGACCAGGGCTCGAACCCATGTCACCTGCATTGGCAGACCGATTCTTAACCACTGCGCCACCAGGGAAGCCCCCAAGGGCAGGTAAGTTTCAGTCACTTGCACCTGCGATGTTCTCCCCACACCTGTCTGCCACCCCTCCCCCAGCCACATTCTGTCCCGCCTTCGAACCTCCCCGCACCTGGTTCTCATCACAGTATCTCTCCCTCTCTGGTGGTTGCGCACCTCAAGTCTGCACCACCCTCCGGTTACGCACTTTTCCGACAGGTCTGCGGTGTTACCCTAAGATAAAAACGGAACGAAGGCTCTGCCCAGCGCTTCAAGCTCTCAGCCCGGCACACAGGGCACCGGGGAAGTGGGTCGAGCTGGCCAGAGGCACTCGACGCTCGCGGCTTTCCCTCCCTTGGGCTACAACCTGCCCAGTGACCGGCGGGGCGGGGCTCTTTCATAATCGGCCGCCCAATAGCGGCGCGAGGGGGCCTCGTGTGGGCGGGCAGCGCGAGAGCGCGGGGTAGGGGCGGCAAGGCGGCCGCTGGGGGGAGGTAAACCCCTCAAGGCAGCCGGCGCCTGGGTTGGGGGCGCCGCTCGGGGTAGCGCGTCTGCTTTGAGGTTCTCGGAGTCCGCGGTGCGGGGCTGGGCACCGTCGGGCGTCCGCAGCGACTGCGCGCTGCGCGGAAAGGCATGTGGCGTGGGACGCACGCGCCGAGGAGCCCGGGCGCAGCGTTGGGAGTTCGCAGGACCTCTCCGCCCCCGGGTGGCCGGGGCTCCCGCGGGCTGTCCAGTTCCGAGCCGGCTATTCTGCACTCCGGCCCGAGGTCAGAGGCGCCCGAGCTTCGGCCCAGCTGACCAGGGTGTTCCCGGAGGCCCTGTCTCCGCCGTCGGTGCCCGGGACGCGAAGTCCCTCCGTGGAACGAAGAGCCCGGGTGTCTCCCCGGGTCCCGGCGCGTCTCGGGAACCTGTGATCCCACCCCGTGCCGAGGCCCTGCCAGGGCCCTGAGGCCGTCCTGAGGGAGCTCCTAACTAAACGGTTGAACGGCTGCGGGTGTAGACGACCCGACCACCTCCAGCGGGCTGCGCGCAGGACCAGAAGCGGGAGTCCGCCCGGCTCCGGACTCGCTGGAGTGAGGAGAGCTGACATGCGGGGTGAGTCTTCTGCCTCCGCGGTGACCCCCGGGCAGTCCTCATCTGGATTAGCTCTTCTGCACTGCAGGGGACCGCGACAGGTGTCCAGAGTAGGGGCACAGCCCCCGAAAGAGGACCGTGTGGGCGAGCTTTCAAACCGGTTTCACTCCGGAGCCTCTGCCTCTGTTAGCCCACGGCCCTGAACTAAGCCCTCTGCCCCTCGAGGTGTAGGGGTCACAGGGTGCCGGCGTGGAGACCCCTCTCCGACGGGCCCGGGGCTGGAAGCACGCAGGGCTCTGAGCCTCCCCAGCCGCTCCGACCCAGCAGACAGGGAGGAGGGCCGGGGCGGGGGGCGCTGCTTGGTGTCGGTTTTCTCTAGTTCCTGCCCATGGAGACCTCAAGCCCTGAGCGCATGAAGAGAAAACGAGGGCCTTAAAGCAGGGAGGGGGGCCTGGAAAGGGAGTCCAGTCTCTGGGTTTCAGACCAGGTAACGCACTAAAAGGCGTCAGACTCCTGGAGAATCTCAGGCCCCCCTCCTCTCCCCACGCCCTGCTCGGATTCCCCCGCCCCTACCTCCACCCGGGGGCGGGGCCCAGCGGGCAGTGCCAGCCCGAGGGCGCCACGCCCAGGCACACGGCCTGGGGACCTAAGAGGCCCCTCACCACCCTGGCCAGCCCCGCACAAAGCTGCCTCTGTGGACCTGGAGCCTTCTGTCCTGGGTGACTGGGTGCTTGGGGGTCCCCTCCTCCAACCCAGAGTCAGGGGAGCTCTGCTTGGGGGAGAAACTCTTGGGACTCGGGGGGCCCCTGTCAAGAACAGCACCGAGGCCAAGCTTCTGTGACACTGCGGTCCTGGCAAACAGCTCTGCCTGGAAACAGCCAGATGCTTGAGTCGGGGTCCAGTCCGGAACGGAGACTGCAGAAAGAGCGGATATAAAAGCAGAACCTGGAAACTCTCTCTCCTACCCTCAGACTCTTGAGCATAGCGTGGCCGAAGGAGAACATTCCCAGGGGCCCCTGCTCGGCCTGAACTGAGGCGGCCCTGGTAGGATGTGCCGCCAGCTCCCGGGGTCCTGGCCGTCTCCCTTCTGTATCTGGATCCTCCTCAGGTTCCTGTTCCTGGAAAACCCTCCCCGTCTTTCTAAAGACATGTTGTAGGTGTTAAGCTGTGGCCTGGGCTTTCTACGTTAGCCTGTGTTCTTATCCCAATCAAAAGTCAAGTGAGGGACTTCCCTGGTGGCGCAGTGGTTGAGAGTCCGCCTGCCGATGCAGGGGACACGGGTTCGTGCCCCGGTCCGGGAAGATCCCACATGCCGCAGAGTGGCTGGGCCCGTGAGCCATGGCCGCTGAGCCTGCGCGTCCAGAGCCTGTGCTCCGCAACGGGAGAGGCCACAACAGTGAGAGGCCCGCATACAGTAAAAAAAAAAAAAAGTCAAGTGAGATCTCCCTAAACACCCTGATTCCTCACCAAGCAGGATTAGGTGTCTGTGATCTGAGGGATGGCTGGTACGGGACCCCCGAGTCCCCCTCCCTGCACAGGCAGGAGGCAGGACTGGCTGAGAAGTGGGCCTCGGGTCCCTCACGCCCTGTGGTGGGCTCCACCTGGGGGCTTAGCCGCACAGTCCTCGTGCCCCGTGTCCCCGTGGGGGATGGACCTCGCTTCGCCTCTGGATGGGGTAAAAATTGGCATTTACAGGCACCCACCCTGAGCCGCTGGCGTCTTGTGAGGAAGATGCAGCCAGCAACTCTGCCCGAGGCCACCGCACACAGGGAAGGAGATGCTCCAGCCAGTGCTGGACCAACTGGACATTGGTGAGTGGACCATGTGCCCTGGGCACCTGCAGGAGATCAGCATGTCTGGGGCCTCCTCTCTGGCCCAGGAGGCTGGATGCATTTGGAAGCAGAGGAACCACAGGATGTGGGCTGTGGCCGGTGCCAGTGGCATCCACATGCTTCCTCTGGCCTGTCTGTCCGCTCGGCTTCCCCTGGGGCTGCTGTGTGTCCCGGGTGTGGGTCAGGGACAGAAGCCTGAGCTGCCAGCCCTGCCCTGAGACGGTGGACGCAGGCCGTGCCGGCCGGCTCCTGGCTTTGCCGTCTGACTATCTGATCCGAGCCTCCTTTGAACTCTGGTCCGTGTCTAGCCCAGCAGGTGGGAGGAATTGGCCGTGGTGCTCTGCTTGTTCTTAGACTCCCGAGCAGGGCTTTCCAGCTGGGAGGGGCTCCTGCTTACCTTCTAGCCCCTTCTCCAGTTCACCCCATCCCCTGCCTGAGGCCTGGAGAGCCAGGGGTGAGGCTGGCTGGGAGCCAGCGGTTGGCACTGGACCTTTAGAGGCAGCAGGTTGGTGCCTCTGTCTGCTGCTTGGTGACCTGAGGACATAACACATCCCTAGGCTTAGATCTTTCTTAAAAGGAGAATTTTCTTTCTTTTTGGTCAACAACTTGCATAAAACCTGCTTTTCTTTCTTTCTTTCTTTCCTTTTGCTTTTCTTTTTTAAGATTTTTTTTTACTGATACACAACGGGCAACATTCTATTAGTTCCAGGTGCACAGCATAATGACGTGGTACGTGTATCTACTGCGAGTAAGTGGAGAACTTTTATACTGTCACTACTGTGTGTCTGCTGTAGATTGGGATTTTCTAGTCCAGGGGGCACCAAGGGCGCTTGTTAAACCTGCAGGTTCCTGGGTTCCCGTCTGAGGCGGGGCCTGGGAATCTGCATGCTCTACAAGGTACCCCACCCCCACTCTACCGCAGCAGGGTGGGTGGCCAAGCTCTGACGACATGCCCTCTGTCCCCCAGCCCTCATCTCCCCTACCTCAGCTCCCCCATCTCACACACACACACACACACACACACACACGGCCCGGCCTTCCACGTCGTATGTCTCCCCAGGACTCCAAGCCCCTGCGGGCATTCTCTTGTCACCTCTGAACAGGTGAAGCAGCACAGCATGAGAGAGAGGGATGGGGATTTCTATATCTTTTCTGCCTTGTTCTCTAGGTCCATACATTTGTCGTATCGCTCACTGCACATATAGTAAAGCATAGGCGCTTAAGTGTAAAGTATGCTTCAAAGTCTTGTTTTTGAAATACAGAAGTGGACACAGTTGTATTAGGTCACAGTAGTTTCCTAGACAGAAAAGGGCCCTGTCTGGAGAAGAGGGCTGGGCAGGTGATGTGCCATCTGCATCCTTACAGTGTTGCTCCCGCCTTGGATGGACTGGGGCACCGGCTTCAGGGTTTTCTGTTTCCTGACAACTCTGGGGGCGCTCAGGCCCCGAGTCCCTGCTGGTGGGAGTGGCTTTCTGCTGACAGGACAGGAGGTCCAAGTTGAAGTTTGATACTTAACCGGCCCCCAAGTGTCTACAGCAGTTGTAGAACCCTTCCAGCTCCATCCCGAGCACCCAGACTCTGCCCTCATGGTGGGCAATGAGATCATCCATGATGCCCCGACCTGGACACCGAGTTCCCCACCTACACCAGCCTCAACTGGCTCATCTCTGCCTCCCTGCTTTGAGGATGCCCTGACCTGGACCTCACGGAGCTCCAGGTGCCTCTGGTCACTGACTCACCCGTTGTCTTGGCTGCAAAGGCTGACCAGAGGAGCTCTCGGTGTCCGAGATCTCCAGTGCCTGCTTTGAACCCTCCAGCCAGAGGGTCGAGTGCGGCCCCCGCCATGGCAGATCCACGGTGGAGACCCGGTGCCCAGGATGGGAGCTGCCGTGGCTATGGTCAAGGGCAGGCACCCATCCGGCTGGGCTGGTGTCCCACGGCTTTCAAGGCAAGTGGGAATGAAGGGGGAGATTGGCGGCGGCCTGTGGACCCCCTGAGTGGGGCAGGTCCTGCAGAGCTGGAGGCATGAAAACAAACACACTAGGGATGGGAGAGTCCTGCAAATTCAGCTTCAGAGGCTGTCTTTCACTTAACAGATCCCACCGTGTCTGGAACCGAGGTCTTTGGCCTGTGCCACAGGGTCGAATCTATCCGAAAGTTTGCCTTTGTGAAAGGAAAAGCGTTTCGTGCCTGTTAGCCTGGCAGAGAGGCATCCCCGGGCCTGCCAATCAGGCTGGGGCGAGGGCCTCACCGGTCACATGCCGGGGACACACCCGCTCACTGTGGCTCCCACAGGGGCTGGGGCGGGGCGGGGCGGCCGTGGGGGTAACAGAAAGGCCTCCATTCAGATAACGGACAACACGGGGTCAGAGGTCTAAGAACACCGTCTCTTCCTTTTGAGTAACTGGTTTCCCCTCCACCCTCTCGTCAGTTCACAGTCCCAGAGGGAACCTGGCGTTAAGACCTGGTGCAAGTTTTATGGGTTTTCTTCCAGGGTGAGACTCTAGCAGCTGTGGCGTTTAGGAAACAGGCAGCTTTGCCACCCCGATACCCTGCTGCCCGCGTGAGCGTATGAAGGGAGGGCAGGCGGGGCTCCTGATCACAAAGGTAATAATGAAGAGGTGTCTGTAGCTCAGCACGAGGGCAGCAGGGCAGCGTGTCTGGGAGGCTGCGCGTTAGGAAAGCTGTGGCTTCTCGGGGCGGAGCAGCTGCCCTCAGGAAGTAGCACCCTCGCCGTCCTCAGAGGCTTTGAGGGGAAGATGCCCTTTCTTAAAAAAAATTCTTTTTATTGAAGTATAGTTGATTCACAAGGTTAATTTCTGCTGTACAGCAAAATGATTCAATTATACATATATCTGTCCTTTTTCCAATTCTTTTCCCATATAGGTCATTACAGAGTGTAGACTGTAGTTCCCTGTGCTACACAGTAGGACCTTGTTGTTTATCTATTTTATATACAGTAGTGTGTATCTGTTAATCCCAGACTCCTAATTTATCCCTTCCCCACCTTTCCTGTTTTGTAACCATGAGTTTGTTTTCTATGTCTGTGAGTCTGTTTCTGTTTCGCAGATAAGTTCATTTGTGTCGTATTTCAGATTTCACATGTAAGTGACAGCATATGGTGTTTGTCTTTCTCTGTCTGACTTGCTTCACTCAGTTTGATAATCTCTAGGTCCATCCATGTAGCTGCAAATGGCATCATTTCATTCTTTTTTCATGGCTGAGTAGTATTCCCTTGTGTATATGTACCACATGAAGTTGCCCTTTTTTAAAACACATTTCCTGAATAGGAAATGTATTTATATATTCTGAACAGAGCAGTGTTTAAAGTAGGTTAAGTTTAGATCCAATTGGAGGTTGTCACAAGGTTTTATCTTTTTTAAACTATTCATTTTCTAAACTACAGGAAAGTGGTGAGACTAGTGTAATTAATGCCCACGTACCCACTACGTGGATTCAGTATGAGTCTACTGTGTTTATTTGGCTCTGCTGACCCACTTAAACTCACTCATAGCTATTACATAACACACAAATCTGTTTTTTTGTGACTAACGAAACTAATAATACTTGCCCAAATAATACCTAATCAGTATTCAAACTTTCCCAGTTGCCACAAAATTTGAGTCAGTTTTTCAAAGTCAGCATATAATCAAGGACCAAGTGTTGTCTTCATTTGTGTCTTAAATTTTTTGCCATAAAGCAGCCACCCTTTTTCTGGACTGCGATTTTGAAGGGACTCGTCTCACCGTCTTGAATGCCCCACGTTCTGGAGTTCTGTTCCCTGGTGGTGGGCAGCACGTTGCCTCCGTTTCTTGCAGGCTGGCAGACCAACCGCAGGTGACCGCCCTTCCCAGTTCTAAGAACCCTTGTACAGACAACTTCCAGGGAACACAGACGCAGGCACTAGTGCTACTTGCTGCTTCTCCTTAGCTCGACATCAGCCACCAGCCCCGCGGTGGCGCCGGGAGACAGCGGGGTGGGGGTGGGGGGTCTGCACGGTCAGCTGAGGCCCCAGCCACGCCCCTACCGGTGCCCAGTGTGTGGGTGCCAGGGGGGAGGACAGGAGTCCCCTGAGGACCTGGCCGCCTTGGAAGACCGTGAAGAGGGGCACAGGGTGGGAGGATGGCGAGGACGAGAGTGAGGACCCGGATGTTAAGCCGTCTCTCCGTACTTCTGCAGCCTCCATCCGCTGTTCCCACGCCCCGGGCGGGCGGAACTGTGATGCGGGATTCCGCCGGGCAGTGGGCCGTCTCCAACCTTCCAACGCCCTTGCCCTCCTTCCAAGGTAGCGCAGGGTGGCCTCCGCCCGCAGCGGCGCCCGTGGTCCCGGGTGAGCCCCACGGGTGTTAGGACCGGCCTCAAGGAAAGGTGAGCCGCGCCGCCTAGGGGCTCCGGCTGGAGCTGCTGCGGGTGCGCCTGCCCGGGAGCCGAGGGAGAGCGTCTCAGTCCCTGGGCCCAGGAGATTGTCCCCGCGAGGGCAGTGGAAGCCGAGGCCCTGTGCACTCGCAGGCCGGTCCGCGAGCGTCTTACCACGGCTCCACCCGACACCTTGTTAAGGCACGGCGTCCAAGAACCAATATTCCAAAAGACGAGCCCCTGAAATAATTTACAAAGTGCCCATGAGCCTCTTACGCGAGGTGGTCTATAGCTTTTATTCTCAACGAGGTCCCCAAAGAGAAAGGAACTACTTTTCTAGGGTCTGTGGTCCGAGAGATCAGTGTGTTGTCAGTGCAAGGGCACGGCAGGAGGCAAGCGCTAGGCGACGCCCTGCCAGCGCAGCCCGGGGTCCAGGCGGCTTGAGAGGCCCCTTCGGCAAGGGGCGCGGGGTCCCGTGCTCTTGGCCTGGGGCTCCCTGCTCTGATTTTTGGACACCCACTTCTGGCCTATAGCTCAGGATGTGTGTCTGCGCCAGTGAGCCCTGGGGCTGCCTAGGAATGTCACTGGAGGCCTTGCCTTGGGTTCAGGGGACGAGATACTAGCGTTAACCTAGGAACTGACCCCAGCGTCTGTGAGCCCTGCCTGATGGACCCCTGGGAGGGGATTGCTGAGAGGATGGTGCCCAGCCCCACCCCGTGACCCCCAGGGGGCCCGCACGTGCGTGTCATGGGGGCTGTCAGTCCCAGACTGTGGCTCTGGCCCCCCAGCTTCCTCTGTCCCCACAGGTCTGGGGGCAGAGGTCTGAGAGTCCCCGCTTGACAAGGCCCTCAGCCTATTCTACTGGTTTGTCTTAATCTTAAAAAGCCCTGCTCTGGCCCTGGCCTGGGTCTTCCTTACCTGCACCCCTTTCTTCCATTTTAGGGAACAGAGTCTCCCTTGCTAGAGGTGTTAACTTTTTTTTTTTTTTTTTATCTTTGGCTGTGTTGGGTCTTCGTTGCTGCGCACAGGCTTCCTCTAGTTGCGGCGAGCGGGGGCTACTCTGCTGTGCTGAGGCTTCTCATTGCGGTGGCTTCTCTTGTTGTGGAGCACGTGCTCTAGGTGCGTGGGCTTCAGTAGTTGTGGCGTGTGGGCTCGGTAGCTGTGGCTCGCGGGCTCTAGAGCGCAGGCTCAGTAGTTGTGGCGCACGGGCTTAGTTGCTCCACAGCATGTGGGATCTTCCCGGATCAGGGCTCGAACCCTTGTCCCATGCCTTGGCAGGCGGATTCTTAACCACTGTGGCACCAGGGAAGCCCCTAGAGCTGTTAACTTTCTACTTAAGAATCTTTTAACCTCCCGGTTCCTCTAGGACTCTGGGGGCTGGGATTGGAGGGGCAGTTAAGGAACAAGAGGAAAGGGGGGTGGTCAGAGAAACCTTCCCCGGGGACGCGTCAAGGATCTGGGTCTATGTTGGGTGGGTCCATCCAGCCTGCTCTGCTGGAATCTTACCTGGACACCAACAGCCGACATTCTCTTTCCTCTCTTCCTTTCTCTGCTTTTTCCCTTGCTGGGCACATGAATTCCTACATATCAATGTTAGCAGTCCTTCTGTTTGTTCAAAGCACCAATGAGAGCGACCACCCCTCATCACACAGGAGCCTAGGCAATAGGAAGGAGGAAAGGCCAGGGAGGGTCGGACACGTCACCCTGCGCCGAGCCCCCCCCCAGCCCCCGCCGCGGTCCCGTACCAGATAGTGAGTCAGTCACTGGTGGGCAGAGCAAGCCGCGTGACTCACCTGGATAAAGTCCCAGCTGCCGTCTCCTTCTCTCGTGGCCCTAAACTGGAATAGATGTGAGTCATGCTCTTTTCCCACCTCCCATCCTTTTCGAAGTTTTTAAATAAGCAGGGAGGATCTTTGTTAAATCTGTGCTGGACCCCACCTCCAAGACCCAGCTGGAGCCAAGTCCTTCGGTCCCCAGGGAGAGCCTTGCCCGGGTTCCTTTCAAAGTAGGGAGCCCTTGGCAGGGTGAGGACGGAAGGAGAAAGCGTTGCCTTCAGAGTTGTGGCCCGAACTGGAGATACCTGAAGCCAGTAGGTGCTCTGCCTAACGTGTGAGCGTGAAGTGACTGCTGCCCCGGTGCGGCTGGGATTTTCTCAGAGCTGCCGTTACTGGGCTGCGGTTGGAGCTGTAGGACCGCGGTCCTGGCCACAGCAGAGGTCCGAACCCAGGAGGCTTCCTGCAGGCACCACCACCTCCCCTGACCCGGCCCCCGGGGGAAGTTGGCGGTTCTCCTGCTGATGGCACAGGGCAGAAGACGACAGGGAATTAGCCCCATACCTGCGGGAAGGCTAGAGCACCTGGCCCGTAGCCCAAGCAAAAGCGAAAATTCCTGCGCTCGGAGACCCTATGGATGGGGCGGGTGGCAGTTCCCCTCTGTGGTGCCCAGTTTCAGGCTGGCTCTGCTCCTGAGCTGTGCCCGGGTGCCCGAGACCAGAGCCTTTAGATCTGACCCCTCTCAGGGGTAAGTTTGTCTTCTGTCGGACGCGTTAACAGGTTTCCGCACGTATAAGCTGAAAGACAGGCTCCCGAGTGGAACTGTTCCTTTGTGAAGCTTTTAACAGTCTTCCTAGTCTCATTTCCCCGCCTCCTCCCCGGGGACAGCTGCGATGTGAGAACCTGCTGGCTCTGTCCATCCTTAGAGCTCCGGCGAATTGCATGAGAACTGTGTGGATGAGCCTGGAGGGCACGGGGGGCCCCGGCCCAGCCCAGGGGAGGCTTCCGGGAGCCGGGTGCTGAAGGTGGCAGAGGCGGGTGTAGGAAAAGTTGTGGGAAATGTGGGCACACTTATGTTCAGGTGATACTGAGTCGTTTGTAGCTGAAACTCGAGGTGGAGAAAGAGGCAGCTAGAGAAAAGCTTACAGAGCTGGATGCCCTTGGCTTTGCATTTCTTTCTCAAATATTTATCGAGCATTTCTCCGTGCCGTGGATTTTTCTAGACGCTACGGGGAACCAGTGGGGAACAAAGGAGTTTAACTTCCTCCTGTGTGAAATCTTCAGGTGCCGCACTTGGGAAGAACCTGTCCTCAGGACAGTGGTTCTCAGCCTGCGGTGAAGCCACGAGATGTTTTAGGTTGTCACACTGGGGCATGTGGTAGGTAGAGTCCAGGGGCGCTGCTCTACACCCTACAGAGCACAGGACAGGTCCCCACCACAAGAATGATCCCTCCCCCAAATGTCAATAGTGCTGACATCAAAGGATGGCTTGGTGTTTGCAGGAGGGGAGCTTTCGGGGTGGGCAGGTCTCCGCGCACGGGCAGTGAAGGGACAGAGGCAGCTGTAGTGACCAAGGTGGTGAATAGGCTTCACTCGGAGCAGTGAGGTGGGGGAGGGAGGGGCTGGGGTCACGGCACTTGGTGGCCAGATGACGTGTCACGTGGAGTGGAGCGCGGTTGACTTTAGATTCCTGCCTCGGCCCTCGCGCGATGCTGTCCCTGCCATGTGGTTCCATCTGGATTTGGAGACGGATTCAGCTCTGGACATTGTATGACTCCCCTGAGGCTGCCATAACAGAGTCCCACAGGCTGGGAGCCTTCAACCACAGAAGTTAATTTTCACACGGTTCTGGGGGCTGGACGTCCACCATCAAGGTGTCAGCAGGGTTGGATTCTTCTGAGGCCTTTCTTCTCGCTTCACAGACAGCCGTCTTCCTCCTGCGTCTTCCCTCTGTGCCTACGTCCTAATTCTCTCTTCTGTAAGGACACCAGTCATACAGGGCTCACCCGATGACCTCACTTTGTCCTCGTCACCTCTTTAAAGGTCCTGTCTCCAAACGGTCACATTCTGAGGTGCTGGGGCCAGGACTTCAGGAGCGCGGTCCAGCCCCTAGTAGCTCGTTCAGCTCGAGGTGCCCAGGGGCTGCTCTGGAGCCTGAGGTCAGGGCGAGGTCAGCTGTGGGGAGTGTGGAAGGACAGAGGGGACGGTCGGGGTGCGGCTGTCCACAGCGGGAGAGACGCCCAGCCACAAGAGGAGAGCCACGGACGGCTAGAGCACAGGATGTGTTCTGGTGCGGAGTACGAGGCTCAAAGACGTGGTGACAGCTGGGTGCCTGGACAGGTGCATCTGAAGGTGGGAAGTTGGACTTCCTGGGAGAAGAATTCATTCTCTTTATTCACATGAACGCAAGACACAAGTCAGACAGTCTTCAAGACTTTCGATCTTCTGGGGGGAGGGAAAGAAACACCTGCAGCGAGACGACACCCCCCCCCCCCCGGCATCCTCAGGACCCATGACGTCAGCTCCTCAAGCAGTCCACGTGGCCCCACCCCCCGAACCCTGGGGCCTCAACACAGCCACTACCAAGGGGTCCCTGGCACAGGGGCTGTGACACATGCTGTGGAGTCTAAGCTTAGGAGGGAAGAAACAAAGGGGAGGAAACTCTGTGAACAGGCCACAGTACAATGTGACTGTGAACCTGGGCAGACAGTCCCTGTGGGGTTGACTGAATGGGTTTTCAAGGCTGCATAGGAGTTGACCAGGCCGATTGGAAGGAATGAGGCAGAGGGCACAGCCTAACATCTTAGAACTACACCCAGCTGTCCCTGGAGGAGCAGGGCAGAGTGGTGAAAAAAGGTGAAACTACGGATCAGGCGGTTCACGGGAGAGGGACCCCTGCCCAGACAGGAGCCCCCCTGGTCAGGAATGAGGGCCCTGGAGGTGGGGCCTAGTTGCGGCGAGCGGGGGCTACTCTTCTTTGCGGCGCGCGGGCTTCTCATTGCGGTGGCTTCTCTTGTCGCGGAGCACGGGCTTCAGTAGTTGTGGCACGCGGGCTCAGTAGTTGTGGCTCGTGGGCTCAGTAGCTGTGGCTCGCGGGCTTAGTTGCTCCACGGCATGTGGGAATCTTCCCGGACCAGGGCTCAAACCCGTGTCCCCTGCATTGGCAGGTGGATTCTTAACCACTGCGCCACCAGGGTCCCTGTGTGGGTGCATCCCACGAGGCACGTGGCCAGCTCGGAGCCAGGTGAAAGGTCTCGGGGCGAGGTGAGGGGGAGCTGTGGTGCTCGGCTATAGGCAGAGAAGGGCAGTGACCCCACCTGAGACCTCAGGAGTGCAGGGGTTAAGGTTCAAGGGGCGGTCATAAAAGTTGGTCCTCCCTGTGTCCCTGACACCTCAGCCCCACCTCACCGTGAGGCCAGCTCATCGCCCAGGGAGATGCAGCTGGTGGCCTAAAACCTGGCCAGAAGGACCCGGCAGGACCCAGCGGAGGGGCGTTGTGGGCCCCCCTGGGGTTTCCTCCTCTCTGCACCCCAGTCCTCGGGAAGAAAGCCCGGTGAGTGTGCCGCTGGGAGGAGGAATTCTTTCCTCGGGTCTCTCCTTCTCTGTAAACTGAGGGGTGTGGACTAGATCTCCAGCTGAGGACACCCCTGTGTCTCTCTGGACGAGGATGCAGAACCCAGGCAATGGGGGAGAAGTTGAAGGAGGGCTCGTCTGCGGTTCTTCCCAGCAAGTCCAGGCCACTGCTGGCCTCTCCCGGGAAGGGCGGCTTTCCTGCCATCAGAAGGGCAGCAGGCGAGTCCCACGCAGGATTTCATGCAGCAGCAACTAGCGGGGAGGCGGCAGACCCTGGCCCATTTGGCCATCTTCTTCTAGAGAGCAGCTCGGGGGCAAGAGGCCCCACCCCTGGTGGCCGGGCCCCTCGGTGTGGATTTTATTAGCCCTGAGCACAAGTCACATCTACTTGCGTTTAAGGCTCTGCAGAGGTGTGAGGGGCCACGTGGGAACCCAGCAGTGTTACTCGTGCTTGAGAGCACAGACTCTGAAGCCGGACTGGCCAGATGTGAGTCCCAGCTTTGCTGTTCAAGAACCGTGTGTGGCCCCTGTCCAGTCGCTGGGCCTCAGTTTCCCATCTATAAACTGAGACCGAAACAGTAGGACCCGCGGCCGAGGGCCGGGAGGAGGATTAAATGCCTAGAACAGCACCTGGGGCACCTCGAGTGTCCCCGGTGTTAGCTGTTGTCAGCGTGTCCGTCAGCAGAAGCCCGCCCCCAACCCCCGGGACTGATCTGAGTGGTCACCTTCCATCGGTGAGCCTCTGTTCTGATTTGAAGGACTCCCTTCTTCGTGCGTCCCTGTAGCTCTTCCTTTCCCCCAAATTAAGCGCTTTTGAAGACACTTGCTGTCTGGTTAATTATCCCGATTTGTGCAGCCAAGGCCTCTCACCAGCCGTGCTCAGTGTCCGGAGCGGCGCGACTGGCCCCGAGCGTCCGGGCTCATGGCACGAAGTGGCTCCCGGCCCCTCCCGCTCGCGCTCTCACTACCAGACACGCCGCCCGCCCCCGAGCTCCCAGCAGCTTGGACGTAGGTCAGAGGGGCCATTCATTAGGTACAGGCAGAGCTCTGTCCTCATTCCCAGCCACTCCGCCAGCAGTGAGACCCGAGTGCTTCATCGGAGTGATGGGCCGGCGCTGGTTCCTGGCAGAAGGGCCTCCGACAGAAGGAATGCGCGTTAGCGACCAGGCTCCGGGCCTGAGGCTTGTGGCACTCGTCTCACGCTTTGTGACGAGCCACCCCAAATCTGGTGCCGGGCAACCACCACCGCGTATTCGCTCAGGACTGTGTGAGCGGGCAGGGCTTGTGGAGGTGGCCCGCCGCCCCCCTGCTCCCCAGGTAGGGTGGGCGGGGCCACCTCCACTAAGGTGGCTGGACCGTGGCGTGGCCTGGGCCTCCCTCCCTCTGCCAAGCCTCTGGGTCCAGGGCCCCCCCCCCCCCAGCAGGGGGACACTTTGTTCACGGACGGCCGCTTCCAGGGGGTGCACGGAAACCAGGGGGACTCGAAGGACCCAGGCCCAAGGCCCAGGTTCAGCGGGACGTGTTACACGCCGAACACCATCCCCCCTCCCCGCGGCCAAACCGCATGCTGAGGTCCTAACCCTCAGTTCCTCAGGACCTGAACGTCACTGGAAGTAGGGTCTCTGCGGATGTAACTGGAGGAGGGTGGACCCCGAATCCGACCTGACTGGTGTCCATATGTAAGGGGGAGTTTGGACACAGACACGTACAAAGGAGAAGGTCCGTGAAGATTGGAGTTATGCGCGCCCCCTCACCAGATCCTAGGAAAGAGGCCTGACAACCCCTCGACCTTGGAATTCCGGCCCCCAGAACTGTCAGACAATGAGTTTCTGTTGTGTAAGCCACCCGGTTTGTGGCGCTTCGTGACCACAGCCCAGCAAGCTAATACCGAAGGGGAATGACGGCCACGCTTGATGGGAGGGGTGCCCTCCGCGTCCAGGCTGGGGCACTGCGGTGGCTGTGTTTGCAGACCCCCTGCTGCCCGCCGAGGGCTTGCCGGCGGCTGTGGGGAAGCCGTCCCTCCTTCTCATCCTAGAGAAGACGTGCTTCTTCATTATCCAGCTTTAAAACTTTGTGCCTCCCTGAGGGTTCTTTCGCCTGGATCAGAATCTCCTGGAGGGCTTGTCCATACAGACTGCTGGTCCCACCGCCCAACAACTGTCCGACCCAGCAGGTGGGGGCCTGACGCTCTGCCCTTCTGCCAGGTTCTCTCAGGAGCACACGGGGAGCGGCCTGGAGGGCCTGGCGTCAGGGTCACTGGGGCTCACCTGGCGTGGCGTCCAGGCTCTGGTGTTGAGAGAGCTGAGCTGGGGGACAAGCGCTGCTCCCGGGGCCCCAGACCACGAGGGGCCTGCGCGACGGGACCAGGTCAGGGCACACCTTTTTAGAAAAACTTTCCTCAGTGACACACACAGCCCAAGCAAGATAGAGCTTTAATAAAACAAAGAGAAAAGTGTTCCCGGGAGTTCCCTGACAGAGTCCGGTGGTTAGGACGCAGTCAGTGCTCTCACTGCCGAGGGCCCAGGTTTGATCCCTGGTCGGGGAACTAAGATCCTGCAAGCCGCGTGGCAAGTGTTCCTGACTCCCCGAGGTTACAGACCTGACTGCCCTGCAAGTCCCTGTGTCCTCCTCCCAACACTCTGGACCTGCCTCCGGTCCCAGCGTCCCTATGGCCACCAACAGTTACAGGCCAAGAAAGGGCGGGGCTCACTCCTTGAAGCCAAGAAGAGGGTCCCTGCCTCGGACGCGGCCTCGCAGGGGCCCCACGTGGGCGCCGGGCCGCGCCCTTCCCACTGCGTCAGTGCCTTGTGGGCCAGGATCAGAGTCACCTGAACCGACCCTGGCCTGACAGGGCCAGCGTGCGGGTGGGAAGGAGCCCAGAGGACACCGACGGACTCTAAGGGAAACGGATCCATCACTGCCTGCGTGTCAGGCCGTCCAGCACCTCGGCAGGCAGTGATTGCGTCCCTCGAGGTTTCAGCTCCTCGGGGAAGTGGCATTCCTGTCTCTCAGGTGCGGAAACTGACTTCCAGCCAGGACAGGCCCTGCTCCTAGGTTGGCAGGGAGGGGAGGGAAAGCCTGGAGGTTGGCTGACGGGGCTAACGGTAGTGTGACCTGACGCGGTGTGTCTCTTGAGACTGACCCCTCACACGTGCCGCCTTCACTTTCTCCCTCAGCAGCCCTGAATGTCTTCGTCCTACAGATGAGACCATTTGGGATCACAGAGGTCCAGACCCCGCCCCGTGCTCCTGCCCTGCAAGGGAGCTGCCCCAGTGCCCCAGGAGCAGGGAGCCCTGGCTGCCCTGTCTGTCAGCCCTCTGGGTGACGGTACTGCTTCCAGGGATCCAACCAGATCCTAAAGCAGCCCAACCAGAAAGAGGAGGTGCGCGCCCTGAGGCCTTCTGGTGGGAAGTCTGCCCCTCCCCGCCCACCTGGGGTCAGGCAGGCAACGCAGTGGAAACCCCTACCTGCCCGGGCCTGCGGGGGCTCCCAGGAGGGAGGGAAGGAGCTCAGACCTGTAGTAGGAGCCCCCCAGACACTGCCTGGGAGTGAGTGGAGGCCTGGGGTCCTCCTCCGTGGGGGTGGGGGGAGGGCTGGGGGCTCTACATGCTGAGCCTCGGCACCCAGAGTGAACGGGCAGACAAGCTGATGCACCTGGGGGTCTGGCACCTGCCTCTCATGTTTGATTCCCTTTAACCCTCGTGCCAACGCTGTGCGGCGGGTGGAATCCTCGGTTAGAGTGGGGAGACGGCTCCGAGGGGTTAACAACGTTTTAAGATCTCTCAGCTCGGAAGTGGAGCTGGGACCAAAACCCAGGTTTGGTGACAACAAAGCCTCCGTCCGGGTTTTCCATTGAGGCTGGTTAACCCGTGGATAGAGCCCAAGGCTTCAGGAGAGGGGAAAGTTTGCACAGGTGCCTGGCACCCCTTGGGTACTCAGTGAAGGTTTGGATGAATGAAAAGCTGGAAGCAAAGGGTTGCCGCTGGGTCCTGGACTGGGGCCGGCGTGGGGGAATGGAGGCAGTGGGCTCTCCCCAGCTCCCTGGTGATGGGTGTCCAGGCCTCCCCAGTCTCACCAGGAAGCCAGGTCCTGTCCTGCCGGGCCAGCACTTGGGAGCAGGAGCCCAGCTCCCAAGACACGGAGGCAATCCATGAGGACGCAAAGCAGAGGATGTGGCAGGCGTGGAGGGAGGGAAAAGGTCAGCAAGGACTGACCTGAGGGGAGCCCGACGGGCTGCTGAGGGACCACTCGGAGGGCGTGGGGGCCTGGTGGGAACTTTCATTCCTCCCCACCCGCACCGGAGCCCCACCTAACGACCAAGATCCCCAAGAAGCGGGGAGCTTGCGGTGAAAATTAACAGAAGCCTCAATGAAAAGAGAGTCAGGAGGCCATCAGGGGATTGCAAAGCCCAGGAGAAGAAAAGAGCCTGAGTGGAGCACGGGCTCTAGGCATGTGGGCTTCAGTAGTTGCAGCACGCGGGCTCAGTAGTTGCAGCACACGGGCTTCAGTAGTTGCAGCACGCGGGCTTCAGTAGTTGCAGCACGCGGGCTCAGTAGTTGTGGCTCGTGGGCTCTAGAGCGCAGGCTCACTAGTTGTGGCGCACGGGCTTAGTTGCTCTGCGGCATGTGGGATCTTCCCGGACCAGGGCTCCAACCTGTGTTCCCTCATTGGCAGGCGGATTCTTAACCACTGTGCCACCAGGGAAGTCTCTTCTCTGCCCCTTTAATAAAGTATTTCACTTGTCTCTCTCTCTGGACTAGAAGCTCTTCAAGGCCAGAGTCCACAGGCTTTTACTCTGTCCCTGTGCCCGGGGCCTGACATGTAGTGGTCAGTCAGGAAAAGTCTGGACATGAGCCTAAGCGGCAGGCCTAGACTGGGGTGGATGGGAAAGTAGGAGCTTACGGCAGTTGAAGCACTTTGATGGGAGAACGAGCGAGGTTGGGTAAAAGCATTTTAAATAAGCAATTCCAGGGGATTCTGATGCAAGTCGTTCATAGACCATTTTTTCAAAGCACTGTTTTAGGATTTTGAGTTTATGTATGTAAGGTAACCATTGCCAGAAACACATACAAGTTAAAGAATTTGGTGTCAGACGTGCTGGGCTGAGGTGACAGTTAAACCCAAGTGGAGAGTGTCGTCATCAGCTGGATACGGGACTCAGAGGCTCAGATTGGACACCCCAGAGGGTGATGTCAACGTGGGTGGTGCCTCAAAGTTCATTCAGATAAGGCTCTGACCGTGATTGAAAGTCATCAAAGAAAGAAGATACAGACAGAGTGAAAGCCCTCGGAATTTTCCCACATTTAGGGATGGTGGAGATGGAGACCACGACTAGTCAGAGAGGTAGGTGGAAAAACAGGTTAGTTTATGATTGATTGGTGAGAAGAAAGCTGAGGGCTGGAAGGAGGAAGGGGAGGGAGTGCCTGTCCCGAGCCAAGTTCTCATCGGCTGCCTATCCTGACCCCCTGGCTGCCCCACCGGGATGCCTGGGGTGACCCCCCAAAGCACGAACAGTCACTCCGCTCTCCTGCTCAGAACTGCTCCGTGATTCTTTGTTGCCACCAGGGTATTCTAAACCCTTTCATTTGCTTCTACGGCTTTTAAACAACTAGCTGCCTTATTGAGATATAATTCACATACCCTAAAATTCACTCTTCTTGAAGTATACAATTCAATAGTTTGTAGTATATTCACAGAGTGCAACCATTACCACAATCAATTTTAGAGCATTTTCATCACCCCCGTACGAGTCCCTTTGGACTTGCTTATTGTGAACATTTCACACAAGTGGAATCATATACTATGTGACCTTTCGTGACTGATTTCTTTCACGTAGCCCAGTGTTTTGAAGGTTTGTGCATGTTGTAGCGTGTATCAGTATTCCATTCCTTTTTGTAGCTGAGTAGTATTCCATTTTCATCATCTGATATACCACATTTTGTTTATGCAACCATCAGTTGCTGGACATGTGGATTGTTTCCACATGTTGGTTATTATAATGCTGCCATGACCATTCATTTGTAAGTCTTTGTGTGGATATATGTTCTCATTTTTTCATTCCTTTTCATTCCTACAGACCTAGGAGTGGAATTGCTGGATCATCTGGTAACTCTATCTAACATTTTGAGGATTGTTCAGTGGTCTTCCAAAGTGGCTGCCCCATTTTACAACCCCACCACCATGTATAAGGCTCCAACTTCTCCACACCTCACCAACACTTATTTTCTGTTATTTATTTATTTATTTATTTAATTTATTTATTTTGGCTGCATTGGGTCTTCGTTGCTGTGCGCGGGCTTTCTCTAGTTGCGGCGAGCAGTGGCTACTCTTCACTGCGGTGCACGAGTTTCTCATTGCGGTGGCTTCTCTTGTTGCAGAGCATGGGCTCTAGGTGCACGGGCTTCAATAGTTGTGGCACGTGGGCTCAGTAGTTGTGGCTCGCAGGCTCAGTAGTTGTGGCGCACGGGCTTAGTTGCTCCACAGCATGTGGGATCTTCCTGGACCAGGGCTTGAACCCGTGTTCCCTGCGTTGGCAGGTGGATTCTTAATCACTGTGCCACCCGGGAAGCCCTTATTTTCTGTTTTTTAAATAGCTGTCCTAGTGGGTGTGAAGTGGTATTTCACTGTGGTTTTGATTTGCATTTCCCTAATGACTAATGATGAGTGTCTTTTCACCTGCTTATTGGCCATTTTTGTATCTTCTTTGGAGACATGTCTATTCAGATCCTTTGCCCATTTTTAATTGGGTTATTTGTCTATTATTGTGTGTAAGCTTTCTTTATATATTCTGGATACCAGTCTCTCATCAGACATATGATTTGCAAATATTTTCTTCCATTCTGTGGGTTGTCTTTTCACTTCATTGATAGTGTGCTATGAACCACAAAATTTTTTAATTTTGATGAAGTCCAATTTATCTATTCTTTGATGACTTGTGCTTTTGGTGTCATACTTAATAATCTACTGCCTAATCCAAGGTCACAACGATTTACACCTGTGTTTTCTTCTAAGCGTTTTATAGCTTTTAGCTCTTACAACTAGGTCTGTGATCCATTCCGAGTTCACTTTGAATACAATGTGAGGTAGGAGTCACACTTCCTTCTTTTGTACATGGGTATTCAGCTGTTCCACCACCACTTGTTGAAAAGACTATTCTTTCCCCCACTGAACTGTCCATGGTCCTTTGTAAGCAGGTCTTTTCTTAGTCCTGTGGCCTCATCTTCTGTCCCACCACTACTCCAGCTTGCCCTCCATCGCCAGCCCCACTAAATGATTTTTTTTCCCCAAATGAGCCAGGTTTCTTCTCACCTCTGGCCCACTTCTCTACATGCTGTTTCTTTTACTGGAAAATTTCCCTGACCTTCTTTCCTCATCACCTGGCTATCTTCTCCAATTATCTGGCAGGTCTAGGCTTACACGTCTTCCAAAAAGCCTTTCCTAAGCTCCCAATAAAGTTTCAACACAGGTCTGTACTCCCCCAAGGACCCTGTACTTCTTAAGCCCAAGAGGAGCTTTTTTTGTCCCTGGCACACAGTGGGGATTCAGTCATTCTGATGAATGGATGAAGCCCAGAAGTCAGGGAAGAAGACTGATTTGTACTGTGTACCTGCTCCAGAGAGTGAAGGGAGTGAGATCTGAAAACAAAAATGCCACTAGGTTTTTGACTATTTTTGTCTTTACAGATAGGAGTTTCAGCAGCGCCGGGATGCAGAAGCCAGAATGCAGAATGCGGAGGAGAAAGTGAAGCTTCGGTTATAAGCTATTTGTGCCCGAGTTCGTTTGTGAGGGAAGAAGGGAACTAGATTGGCGCCACGGAACAGCTTAAAAGGACAGAGTCAGGGGCTTAGTTTTATTGGTACGCGTCCATCTGCTGCATTCCAGAGCCTCAGAGAGTTCGACTTCTGATGAGAGGCCCTTCCTTGGCTTCTTATGATGTACATTCCAGGGCCTGGCCGTGATTTCCCCTCCTGCTACCCCTCACCCCTGGCCTCTAACTATGTGCAAACACACACACCAACACCCTGTATTTGTGCTGATCTCAGCATCCCAGGGATAGATTCTGGGAATGACCAAGGCCTTGTCCCAAACCGGGCTAAGCTATATCCAGCCCAGAAAAAGACAACCTATAAGAGTCGCTTGTTTGGGTAGGAGAGGGAAGGAACAGGTCTAACATCTCGGCGGCACCAGAAGCATGACCACGTCTTCCCTCTCTGCCCCTCATTCCCTGGCATCCCCACCCCACCCCCGGGTCACTCAGATAGGCTAGAATGACAGAGCTGCAAGATTCTAAGTTTTCTTCGCCTTACTGAGTTATCTTCCTCCTGAGCTGCCCCCATGTCCCTGGCATGTTCCTCCCAGAGGTAGATGTGCCTGATGCTGAGCCCACCCACCTGGTTAGCGTTCGCCACCGGCCTCACGCAGCCCACCTCGTGCCCCACGCTCTGTGGAACTACCTCCTGATCCGGCTGCCCTTCCAGGAGGTGGCCCAGCAAGGCGAGGCTGGTGCAGCGCTGCGGTGTCCCCTCGGGCTCGTAGCCCAGCTCCACCTGCCCCTTCTCCAGGGCGTGCTTGCCATCCACGATGGTGCCCGGCAGTACCTGCACCCTCCTCAGGTCCGCTGGGTGGTTCAGGATGACAGTCAGGTGGTTCCCTGCGCTGTGGGTCCAAAAGGACTCGTCCAGACTGTAGGCCTGCCAGGGGAAATGGACCTCAAAAACCTTCATGTCTGTGAACACGGCTCCTGGTGGGTTGTCAGGGGCTTAGGGGCTCTTTTTCTGCATGCCCGAGGCCTTCTGGCTGTGTCGTTCGGCGAATGGTAGGGGACTCGGTGGTAGAACAGGAACGGTCTGCAGAGGATCGGGTCCTTCTGGGCCAGGAGGGTGCGGAAGTGAGGGAGGAGCCTGGCGAGGGGCTTCTCCCCGTAGAAGAGGAGGAGGAAGTGGGCCAGCACCGGGGGTCCCCGCTGCGGAAGAGCCTGCCCTGGAAGCCCAGGTTGGAGAACTCCAGGAGCGACCAGGGCTGGGACCCCAGGGTGTCCGCTTTCCACTGAACGTGGTGATGAAGTTGGGGGCGCACAAGGTGCCGTCCTCCAGCAGCAGGAAGTACTCCGAGAGCTTCGCTGCTCAGCTCAAGAGGAAGGCGTGGTCCGTCGTCCGCTGGGAGTAGGGCTCCCGGCGAGAGGCCCCGCCCCGACGCCGCCCTCGGGGGAATGGGCCTCCGGCGGGGCAGGAATCGGCGCCGCCCCGCCGAGACCTGTGGGCCGAAGAGGCTGGAAATGCGGAGGCCGGCCTCCCTGAGCCAGGCCAGGCCAGCGCCCGCCCGGTGGGCAGCAGCGTGTACGGGAGGCCGCTGCGGTCCGACCGGGGCCTCGAGCAGGTGCCGACCGTCAGCCACGCTGGGGCGGCCAGCAGCGCGGTCAGCGTGCAGGCAGGCCGGGTGGATGCCCTGCGGCACCAGCAGATGCTCGTCCCGCCCTCGCTGCTTGGCTATTTCCCACCCCAGGGGGCATGTTCAGATCCTCGCTCCGCAAAGCGTGGGCGGTAGTCCAGCAACATCGCCCCGTTTGGAAGCTTATTAGACGCGGAATCTCGTGAAGCAGAGTCTGCATTTTAACAAGTCACCAGGTGCCGGAGCTGGGGTGCTGCGTCCCCACGGGCCCCTGAGGCTTCTTTGAACTGGAATTGCGTGGCACGTGGTTTAAGTACTCAATAAATATTAGTTTTTTTTTTAAATTTTTGTCTGTGCCACTCCGCTTGTGGAATCTTAGTTCCCCCACCAGGGATCAAATCTGTGCCCTCGGCAGTGAACGCGCCGGGTCCTAACCACTGGACCGCCAGGGAACTGCCAATATTAGCTATTTTTATAGTCATTATCATTCCTTTTGATTTTACCCAGCTCATCTTCCCAAAGCTCTCCTTTAAAGAAGATCTACTAGAAAAAGCCCTTCTCCTGGGAGTCAGGAGTCCAAGACTATTGTCTCAGCTCTGCCACTGACTATGTGGCCTCCAGCGGGTCCCTGTACCCCTGAGCTTAACACTGGGTGAACTGGACACGTGGCCCGAAGGCCCCCTCGCCCCCCAGGGTTCTCTCACGCCGTGATCCCACCCTCCTGGAGCGGCCACGTTACCTCTTCCCTCCTTCCCCCTCCACACAAAGGCCTTGGCAGGGAGAGGACTGTCTGCCGGGCCCGATGCCCCCCGCCTTCCCCCCTTCTTCCCTCTGAGCCCCTTCTTCTCCTGATGCTTCTTCCCCCCTGGGGAGCCCATTCCCCTCCTCGGAATGCACTCTTCTTTCTCTGCTGGATTTTTTCCAAATATTTGAAGGTGAGATTCTGCCGGTCTGCTAGTGGCTCCAGATCCTTCCTTCTCCTATAACGGCCCTCCTGCGGCCTGGGCAGAGTCAACTCCTGGTCCTCCTTTCATAAAAAGAACAGGGTTTAACCTCTACTGGTTTCCCATGAGCCTTTCCAGGGAAATAGCGGGTCAGTCTCCCCAGAGCAAGCCCAGCACATTCTCAGGATGTCTGACCACTGGCCAGAGTACCCAGGGCTCAAGCAGTATTTGTTGTCTTCCTTGCCTTAACAGATATGGGGGGGAGTGCAGCTTCTCTGTGGGCCAGTGGGTCCGGCCAGCTCCGCACCCACCCCCTCGGAGTCTCCTGCTCTCCAGTGAGAGGTACAGGGCATTTCCGAGACTCTACCTGTCCACACCCACCACACACCCTTAATCCCCACAGTGAGAGCAACGTTGCTACTTGGGCTTCAATAGCCATCCTGTTCTGGTCGTCTTCAATTTCCCTGGGGACTTTCAGAGTGAATGAGAGCCACAGGAACCCACCGCCCACCAAGGTGACACAGCAGCGCCCGACGGAAGCCTGCATAGCAGCTCCTACAGCAAGAGGGCAGGAGGGCGACAGGATGGCAGGGGGTGCTCCCCGGTCCACGCCTCCACCTCCCCGTCTCCTGGGAGCCTGGCCCTCCCGACGGCCCTATTCCAGCCTTCATCTCACTACGGTTAACTCACTTCCCAGGCCCGCCTTTCTGCCTGACCTGGGAACCTAAGCCTTCTTCCCGGCCTCAAGACGGGAGGCCACCTGTCCTGGGACGTTTGCTGCCTTCTCTTTGTAGGTTTGTCTGGAGATTCCACTTCCCCAGGGCTCTCCCTGCTCAAATGATAACAGCCTGCTGGGCCTTCAGTGATGAGGGCCGTTTATCTTAGAAAGATGGTCACCACCCACCCCTACTTTTTTATTTTTATTTTTTTTGCAGTACGCGGGCCTCTCACTGTTGCGGCCTCTCCCGTTGCGGAGCACAGGCTCCGGAAGTGCAGGTTCAGCGGCCATGACTCACGGGCCCAGCCGCTCCGTGGCATGTGGGATCCTCCCGGACCGGGGCACGAACCCACGTACCCTGCATCGGCAGGCGGACTCTCAACCACTGCCCCACCAGGGAAGCCCCCCTACTTTTTTAAACAAAAGTCAAACAATTTATTAAAATAGCTGAACTTGAAGTGTTGCTAAGTAATTTGGTGCCTTTCTTACTTGTAAAGGGCATCCTTAATTTATCCCAATCCTTAATCTCATTCACAGACCTTGATTAGAACATGATTCTGGGACTTCCCTGGTGGCGCAGTGGTTAAGAATCCATCTGCCAATGAAGGGGACACAGCTTCGAGCCCTGGTCCGGGAAGATCCCACGTGCCGCGGAGCAACTAAGCCCGTGCGCCACAGCTACTGAGCCCGCGCTCCACAACAAAAAAACAACATGATTCTGTTAACTCAGAGTAAAAAAGAAAATCCTTTTGTGAGTGGTGGGCTGCTGGAATTCAGGCTGGCTCAGACTCAAAAGCACTTGTGGGCTGCTTTTTCCCTGTTAGTGTCTTTTCTCCGGAGAGAATGTGTTTTCCTGATTGTCTTTTCTCCGGAGAGAATGTGTTTTCTGTTTTGCTGATTTTCTGATTAAATGATCAGAGGAAAGGCTCTGATATACCTTGTCTCCCACTCTTGGTCATTTGTCTGCCTAGTCAGGACACAAAAGGAAAGAAATCGTAGTAATTTCTATGCCCCCAAGGCTATACTATTCTCTAATTTCCCCATTTGCATGGTTCCCTGCCAGTGTAATATTTTGGTAGAGGTTACCATGCTTCCCTCCCTTAACCATTTAGCCTTTTGATAAGAGTTACAAAAACAGTACTTATATATGATAGGAAGGCTTAAACTTTCCTTACCTGGTTTCCTTAAGTCAGATAGGTCATTCAGATACAAACCACTACATGTAACAGAAATAGGCTTCTTTTTTCTAGAACATAAATACATGGATACATATACTGACTGAATAAAAGGCTCTACAACTATAGCCGGAGGAATTCACCCTCAAGGGAACAGCCCTGTTCCCTCTGCCCCTCCTGTGCGGTTTACCTGTCACACCAGCGGGAGCGCTACCCTCGCTGAGCCCTGAGTTTGACAGGCTCCTGGGAGACCAGGAGAGAGAGAAAGAAGAGTTGGGGTGCTGAGGACCCGCACAGCGACTGGGCCCCTCCCCCCAGCTCTCCAGCCTTGAGCTGAGCTCCTCTGTGACGTTGCTCTGTGTCCTGCCACCTGTCCCATCATCAGGGCTACACCCGGCCAGGACTTAACCTGTGGGCGGTGCTTACCTGAGAAGCACGGAACTGCCCCCCAGCACGCCCTCCCTCTACCCCGTCCCTCCCGCCCTCGGTGGTTGGCTGGCTCCCGACTCTCATTCCCTCTCACCTTCTGACTTTGTCACCCTTGCAGTTACCCTTTTTCACTTCTGCGACGTTGCCACTTTTCCCGGTCTCCTGGACCATTCCCGTCACTGTAAAAAGGACGTCTGCTATCTTCCGGTGGGTAAAAAAAGCAAAAAGCAAATCCCTCCCTGAATTCATGTTCTCTCCAAATCCTGCCCCGTCCCTCTGCAGCCCTCAAGAGCAACACCCCTGGAAAGCTGTGTCGTCATCATCTGTCTCACTTCGCCGCCATTTCCTCCTGCATCTCACTCAGCCCCTTCCTCCCTGAGACACCCTTCCCGTGCAGCGCTCGCCAGCCTGGCCTTCCTTCCCTGGTTCTTTCCCTGGCTTCTCCTCTTCCCAGCCAGTGACTGTCGAGGGTCCCAGGGTTCTGACCCAGTCCCGTGGCTTTAAGCGCTGTGTACATTACAGGCGTGTGCATACACGTGTGTACATACAAACACATATAAGGTGTGTGCATATCTACATATATCCTTTCATATATACGTACGTTTCATATATACGTGCACGCGCACACACACAGACACACACACACACGCACACACTGAGAACTCCTAGGGCTGATCTTACCTCTAGCTTTGGCCTCTGTCCTGAGCTCCAAATTACCTGACTCTTCACCACCTCCTTTTGGATTACAGGTATCTCAATTTTAACAGAGCCAAATAGAATTATAGACTCTTCCTATTTCCCAAATCTTTTCCTCCCCAAGTTTTCCCCATCTCAGTAAATAGCACCACCATTTTTCCAGCTACTCATGGGAAAAATCCTCAATGCCTCTCTCTCCTTAACACTCCACGTTCAATCTACTCAGTCCTGTTACCTTTTCCTCCAAAATGCACCCGGAATACGACCCTTTCTCTCCATCTCTGCTGCTGCAACCCGAGTCCACACCATCATCACCTGATGCCTGGACCACGGCCACCACCTAACTGGTCCCTCCTCTCCACCCGTGTTCTCCTGTAACCTTCCCTCCACGCGGCAAAGAGGTCTTTTACATCGTAGACCGAGTGATATCCCTTCATGAACTCCAGACCACAGCCTCCTGGGTCCTGCCTGACTGGCCATCTGTCTCTTTGACTCCATCTCCCGTCCCCCCCACTCCCCGCCCCTCCTCCCCCTCGCGGGAGGGGGCATCCCTCGGACAAACCAAGGTGTTTCTCAACTCAGGGCTTTGCATTTGGTCTTCTTCTTAGAACTTTCCTCCGGAGACTTTCCGAGAGCCGACCCCTCCCAATACCCACATCAGAGATCAGACGTGCTGTCTCTGGCCTCCAGTCATCGTGGCTAAAGTCGCCTCTCGCCACCTCTCCCGTCCTCCCGTTGCGCTACCACGCATTCTATTTTCTTAGCATTTCTTGCTACCAGAAGCTATCCTCCTCGCATGTGTCGCTGTCTGTCTCTATCCACTAGGCTGATGGCCCGGCCTTTGTTTTATCCGATGTCACATCCACAGCACTTCGCACAGTACCTGGCCCAGAGAGCGAGCTCAACAAGTATGTATTAAGTCACTAGTTATCGGGATGATGCGATACGGTGAGTGGTCATCTACCTCTTCCACAAACATGTGCTAGGTGCCAGGGACACAGCAGTGCCAGGAGGACCGGGCAGTACAACAGAGAAGGGCAATACGTGTGCAATGGTTAAGAGCTCAGATTCTCGACTTAGACTCAGACTCGGGCCAGAATGTGCTTCTGTTAAACTTACTGGCCGTGTGACCTCGGCCAAATGACTCAGTCTCTCTGAGCCCCAGTTCCTCATCTAGAAACTAAAGATAACGATGGCTACTCTCAGGTGTTCTTATGAGGATGAGAAGAAATCATCCACAGGAAAATGCCCAGCATACAGCAAGCACTCAATAAATGTCAGCGCTTTTGTGCTAACAATGACTGTTTTTCAAACACGGAGACCAGCAATGCCTTCCTTTCTGTCATATTTGGGACGTCCATCTCCCTTTATTGCTAAATCCCCACCCAAATGTTTACTTTTAGACTCTTAAACAGACGCACAGCACTTTGAGAACACTTCTGCATCTTGGCACCTGATTCGCACTCCTCTGAGGGCCTTAGAGGGGGCAAACAGTGGAGGAAGAGGGGAAAATAGGTATTTTTTAATTGAAGCACAGGGGATGTAAAATGAAAATAAATACTAAACAAACCCTGGCAGGTCCCTCGGCAGCAGCGCAGACCGGGGTGAGCCGTCTGAGATGCTATGCCTGTTGCCATGGTGTGTCCCAGGTGTGGGCTCCAGACTTTGCTGGAAGTTAGAGCTCTCCTTCCAGCCTAGAAGCATGAACTTGAGCCCCGGCAGGGAGGTGGGGAGATGGGCAGGAGCTCACCTCTATCCCTCAGCGTCTCTCTCTGGTGCTCCCTTGGTAACCATTGTTCTCCCTGAAGATCAGCAAACTCATCACCCCACCAGCCTCTCCAGGGAGGTGGCTCCACCCAGAACACACTCGGACCACAAGCACGTCTGGTTGGGCCACACACTGTTTTTTAGAAATTTGATTGAAGATTGAACATCTAAAAATTAGGAGAGATTGTATAAATAATTAGACTTCTGGCTTCTCTTGAAAATTGCAACTTGCCGCCACCCTGGCCTGAGCAGTGATGGCCCCGGTAGCCGGATGTGCATTCTCTTCTTCAGCGTCCACCTGGCTGGTTTCTCTCATTTATTTCTGTCCCCTGAAGGCATCTGAGTCTTTGGCCTTTGCTCTAAGTCAGGTCTTGGGAGACTTGAAGACTATGCTAGGTCCTGGTCTTATACTGGGCACCTGAAAAGATAGGGCACAAAGTGACCCCTTGAGTTGAAGGACTGTGGGCAGAGGTAGGAGGGAAATGAATAGAAGATTGCAGCCAAGTGAATAATAAACAGTACAAAACAGACCGAAGAGATAAGCAATAGGGATTGATCTTGTATGTGATGTGGACAGCGTTCTGGAGGATGTAGGGAAGACATGGCAAGGAGCAATGGCCAAACCTTGAGGTGAGGTGGGTGGGAAGAAACTACTGCAGCTACATCTTCTTGAAAGCTAGCAAACAACAGGAAAAACTAACCTCCAAGCAGCATTTTTCCAACTGAGGGTCAGAATCCATAATAGGTTACAAAGCCAACCTCGTGAGTCTCAACTGGCACGTGCATCTCTGTATAAGTGCAAGTATTGTTTTGTGAAACCGTTAGAATGTAAGTGAAGGTACTATAGATGACAGTCCAGAAAGTGTGAAACCAGCGTGGCTTAGAGGGGAGAGAATGGACACATGTTGGCAGCTGCAGGGCCAGCTGGTGGTCAGATTTGGGATGGGGTTTCCATGTTCTCTTTCCTCAGCTTGGTGTTTAGGGAAGATCACAGGCTCCAGTGTTCCCATTCCAGTCCTAGCTCTGTTGTTACCTGTGTGATTTTGCCTAATAAACTCTTCTGAGTCTGTTTCTCCATTTGAAAAATGGCGGCAGTATCACCCATCTACTTCACGGGGTTGGTATGTCCCATAGACTATGAATTACTCCCAGCCACTGGTGTGGTCCTATTCCTGGTCGCACAGTATCTCTAGGTGCGCAGATAGCATCCCTTCCTGCCAGGGGAGAGAAGAAAGGGACTCAGCGTTAGGATTTTGTGTCAGACCCTGTGCCGGACATGTGACAGGATTTGGTTGAACACTGGATTTCAAACGAGCACGGTGGATTCGGGAGTGCTCTGGGAAGTTCAGATATAATTAGTGTAGAAGTCCTTTTATTCCTGTTGCAAGACTTTCATCCTGGATGCAGAGAATTTCAAACATTCCAAGCATCCAAGGCCCTAGAGCATGCTGAGAGGGGTCCTCAGTCCAGAGACCTTCCTTAGGGGTGACGGTGGCGGCTGCAGTGTGAACAGGAACTTGAGTTCTTCTCTCTGCCTCTCACCTTTTCCCAGCAGAGTCCAGAACCTCCAAAGTGGCCCAACCTGAATGGGAGGGAACACCCCGAAGGGAGTGTGGGTAACGCTGCTACCCTGCCCCAGCCCTATGGGCAGGGCTGGCGGCACCAGGACTGAGCCTCCCTGGGGAGGGACCCACACACCCAGGTAAACCAAAGTCCTGATCCTGGATCCCTTTGGGCTGAGCCAGAGAGAAGGGGGTCCCATGACTGGAGAGGAAGAGAGGATGCTCCCAGAGACAGAAGCCCAGGGGTGAGACCCTTGTCTCCGTGGGAGCTGATCTGCAAGGGCAGCCCCCATAGCTGCGGCTGGGGCAGAACCGGGAGCACAGAAGTCCCACCAAAGAGACATCCAGCAGAGCAGGAGGGGTTGCTGCTTCCAGGGAAATAAGCAGGGCAGGGGAGCTGGGGAATGTCAGGGGCGCATCCCAGTGCGTGCCCCCCCCGCCCCCCCCCACACTGATCTGTTGTGAGACCTCTTCCTGCTTACCCTGGGCAACCAGATTCTTCTCCTTGTCCGGTCCAAAACTCCATCCTCAGCCAGACAGAGCCACGGACACTAAAGGCCATTTCCCTTCCCCTTCAACAAACGTGTGGAGCTCCTACCACGTGCCTGGTCCCCGGCTGGAGACCGTGACTCCCTCCCTCCAGCGGTTTACAATCCGGTGGAAACCCTTGCCTGTGTAGGGCACGAGGGCAGGGACGGCAGTGGAAAAAGACAAATGCCTGGTTAAAGGAACAGGAATAGAGAGACGCCGTGGGAGTGCACAAAATAAAGCAAAACACGGAGGCCACCAAGGCGGCAGCTCATCCTGAGATCTCAAGGTCTGTGGGTCTGTCTCCACAGGGGACATCTGACACCAAGCATTCGGGCCCCCAAAGGGGTGGGAGAGGACGACAGTGGACTAGAGGGAGGGGCCGAGCAGGATTGTGAGGAGGCTAAGGAAAGGCCTGTGCGTCGGTGAAATTAGGCGAAAGGAGAGGAGAGAGGAGGTCCAGCAGCGTTGGGGAGGGACGAGCGCTGTGCAAGGGACGCTCGCAGAGACCGGGGGCCGCGCGGAGCGCAGACGCACGCCCACCCCGCGCGCCAGGAAAGCAGCCGGAGGCGGCGGCGGCCTCGGGGCGGGAGCTGCCCTCCACGTGCGCTACGTGCCGCGCGGGCCGCCCCCTTCGCGGCCGCCGGGGAGCCGGCCTCCCCACTCCCGGAGCCCAGTCCGGAGGTGGGCGCGGGACCAGGTCGCCCCGGAGTTTGCGAGTCTGCGGCGCCCGGAGGAACGCGGGGGCGCCCCATCACCGGGCGGCCGGCCCGGGGTGCAGGATGCAGAGCCAGGGGCGCGGGCCGGGTGGGGTCGGGCAGGCTGTTCGGGAGGCCTGGGGGCTGAGCGGACAGGAGGAGGATAGAGACCCCAGGGACGTGTGCGAGGCTCCGGGGCCGCACACAGGCGGCGGCTGGAGACGGAGCCCGGCGGGGCGGGGTGTCGTCCCGGGTGAGGAGGGGTTCCTGGACACGTGGCACCCGGACAGGGCTCGGTTACGCTCCGGCCGCCGGGACTGCCACCCACCGGCCGCGGCCCCGGATCCGGCGGCGACGCTGGCCCGCCCCTGCCTCGCTGCCAGCTGCCCAGAGACCCAGACCTCCGACCGAGAGCGCAGCACAGCCACTGGGGAGCCCTGCGGCCGCGGAGCAGACAATGAGGCGCGTGCCCCGCCCCCAAGCGCCGCGCCGTTCGGCCAATCAGCGCCCACGCCGGCCGGCCAATCAGCGCTCGCGGCCGGGCTCTTTAAAAAAAGAAGGACCGGCGCGGCGCCGCTGTCAGCTGGGGGGATCCCTCCGCGCATGTAAACACACATCATAAAGGGCCGGGAGCGTCTCCGCCTCCCCGCGGGAGGAGCGGCCGCGGGCGCAGCACCTTTTTCCGGAGGAACTCTATGGTCCCCTCGCCGCCTGGCGGCCGACCCTCTCTCAGCGTCACGACGCGTCCGCGGGGAGCCGACAGCCGCTGCGCAGTCTGGAGCCACGAAATCCCGTGGCTGGGGTCGCTACCGGAAGTTGGGGACGCGAGGCCGGGAGGGGCGGGGGCGGCCCGCGGGCACCTGGGGACTGGAGAGTTTTCCGTGGGTTCGCTGTCCTGCATCACGGTCGTAATCCGTACGTGTCTAGAGTTTTCCTCAAAGTTATGCCTACCTGGCTTGGCGGATGCCAATGCTAAGTGTGAAAATAGTCTTAACGTTGCTCCTAGGAAAGAGCACATGACAGGAAATCAAGTCTAGCGAGACCCTCTAAAGCACAGACCGCCCACGGCAAAGAGCAACAACGAGGATTTTTTTCTCCCCAACGTTTTACTGTGAAAAAATTTGAAAGATTCAGAAAAGTTAAAACCATTTTTTGCAGCCGACTCCTCTATCCCCTGCACCTAGATTCTAACTTGCTATCTCATATCCTTCTTACACCGATGACTTTTTCTCTACTAGGATGCCAGCTGCCCTTGGCCTCAGTCTCCATTGTCATGGCTTAGGTAGGTCCCAAAGCCCTAGACAAATAAGGCCTGCCTTCTCCAAGGACCTTTCGGTTTACTTAAGAGTTTACTGAAGAGGAGCTTTCTCCCCTCGCCGGCCTTTTAGTCGAAGAATCCTCAAGGATGATACACCTCCAGGTGTATCTAAAAGCAGGGCTAGAACTCTGTTGACACCTACCTACGAAGGAGGCCCTGGCAAACAGTCCTTCCATGGGTTTGGCTGCTCTCTGGATAAAAGAGATCTTTTTTAATGTTGAAGTCCTACTTTTTGAGTTCTCTCCCCTTTTCTGGGGAAGGACATTACCTGACCCCCACCCATGTGTCAAAATTGTTCTTACCTCTTAAAGTGCCTTCATGATCTGCTCTGCAAAATGGGGGTAATAGCAGTGCCTTCCAAGCCGGGTGGGAGTGAAGCTTCAAGGAGCGAATATACCACTACACACAAGGCATTTACAAGGATGTCTTACACACAGTAAGCATCAGATAAAGAAGGGCTCTCATTCAGGCTAATCACTCCCAGATTTACATCTCCACTTCTGATCTCTCCCCTTCTGATTTATATGCTGAGCCTGTTGGGTATCTCCAACTGTACCAGACACCTCAGACTCAACATGGCCAGAAGTGGACCCACGAGCTCCCTCCCCAGACTGACTTCTTTTTCCCCAGCGATGCCAGTGGCCGCACCCACTCAGGCATGTACCTATACCCCTGAATCGCTCCTTCCCAACTTGTCACTTTTATGCCCTCCATTTGCATCCCTCCCTCCTAATGAATTGCACCACTGCCTTAATTTAGGCCCCATCATTCCTCATCTGGATTATTTCAAGGCTCCCGCTCTTCTCACATCCAGTTTCGCCGTGTATTGCTCGCGGACCACACTTCCCTGCAACACCCTACCTTCCAATAAGTGAAGCCTCCACCACTTGTTAACCTAGGAATTTGGGCAAATTTCTTAATCAACCTATGCCTCTCTGTCGTTATTTGTAAAATGGAAACGAGTACCTGCCTCGTAGGGTTGCTGTGTATATTAAAGATTAATCATGAAAGCCCGTGGCACAGGGCCTAGGAGATGAAGTGATCAGAGTGTTAGTTTATTATCCTCCTAACTGTTGTTTTCTCACCTACAGGCTGTTGTCACTTTCAAGCTCTTCCCTCTATCTGGAAAAGCCTCCTCCGTCCCCGACACCCTGCGCCCCTCGGGTTCTGACCAGGTGTCCTTGCACTTCCACCACAGCGCTTCCCACGGGGCGGGACGGGACGGAGCGTACACCCGTGGGCCCGGCTTTTCCCTCAGACCCGTAACTTCCCGAAGGAGGGAAGGGGTTCTGGCACGTAGTCAGTGGTCAGTGGCTGCCGGCTGGGCTGGACCGTGAGGACGAGCTCCGTCCCCCGGGGGCCGCCCCGCCCGGCCCGGAGGCGGGCGCTCAGCACGGGCCGGGTGGGGGTGGGGTGGGACTCCTTTTCCTCGCCGTGGCGGCGGAGGCGCACGGCGTGGCTGGCGCGGCGCGGCGTCGTCGGTCGGTGTCGGCGTCGGCGTCGGAGTCGGAGGAGCCGGAGTCTGAGGAACCGGATCCGAGGCTGAGGAGGAGGAGGAGAAGAGGAGGAGAAGAAGTAGGAGAAGGATTAGAAGGAAGGCCAAGGAACCGGAGGAGGCCAAAACCGTCGCTCAGCCGCGTCCGCGGCGCCGCGAGGATGGAGGCCCCTGGCCCACGCCCCGCGCCGGCCCTCGGCGGCCCCGGCCCGCTGGGCGAGTTCCTGCCGCCGCCCGAGTGCCCGGTCTTCGAGCCCAGCTGGGAGGAGTTCGCCGACCCTTTCGCCTTCATCCACAAGATTCGGCCCATAGCCGAGCAGACAGGGATCTGCAAGGTGCGGCCGCCGCCGGTGAGTCTCGAGCGGGGCTCGCGGCCGGCCGGCGGGCGGCTGGGCCTCTGCGCGGGGCGAGGGGACAGCGGACGGAGCGCGGCCGGGATTCGTATCCGGACGGAGAGGCGGCAGCACCACCGGCACCGGGGTCGCGGCCGTGCGCCGGAGCCCGCGGGGCGGAGGGCGGGCTGGCGCGGAGGCCCCCGGGCGCGGGTGCGGCGGGTGCGGGGCGCCGCGGGTGCGGGGTGCGCGCCCCGCGAGTTGTCGCGAGGAGGAAAGTTTTCAATATGGCGGCGGAGCCCCTGGTCCTTTGTGTGGAGGCGGCGGCGGCCCGGGCGGCTTCACCTGGCGCCCCACCCTCCGGCCCCGGACCCCCCGCCCCGGCCCGGACCCCTGGCGGGCCCCCGGGCCGGGGACTAGGCGGGGCGACGGAGCCAGACGGGGGCACCGCGGGCCGGGCCGAGCGGACGTGCTGAGGGGGCGTGAGCGTGGGGTTCGGGGGGCGGCCGCCCAGAGGCTCCCCGGCCCCCGCCCCGAGAGCTGCACGCGGCGGGCGGTGTCAGCCCCGAAGGCGGAGGCCGCCCCGCGTCCCGACCCGGAGCGGAGGCCCCAGCGCAGCCCCCTGCCCGGGTGGGCGTGAGGGTGGGTGTTCCCGAAACGGTCACCAACGGCTGCAACGTCGGCGGAGAAGCCCTGCCGGCCCCTGCCCCCTCCCCTCCTCCTTTCCTCCCCTCCCCCTTCCCTCCCCTCTCCTCCCGTCACTTCCCCTCCCCCAGCCCCCGGCCGCAAACTCCGGACCCCTGGGCTGTGCCCACCTTTCGGACCGGCCGAGGCGGCCTGAGCAGTTGGATGGGCCGGGACCGTTGGCCGGAGGTTTAACTGCTTTTCCGACAGTTTGAGAAGCTTCTCCCCGCTCCGCCCCCGCTCCCTCGGAGGAAGCCCCCCCTCCCGCCCCTTTCTTTCTTAGGCTTGTTCTTTGTAATGACGTTGGAGTTGAGGAGTTCTGTGCGTAACCGCTCAGCCTGGAGAGCTGTGTCGAGGGAGATCCCGACTGAGTCTGTCTGATCCCAAGTCCCCCCTCCCCCCGAACTGAAATGCGGACTCTATATTGGAGTTTTTCTTGGACTAGTTTGAAATGGAGATGAAATACCTGTCTCCGGGAATAACTGGTCAGTTAGGATGGGGGAGATGATTGAGAATAGACGCCTTTCTCTCAAGAAGTAGACAAGGTTGATTGTCGTTGCTCAAGGGAAGTGCGTGTCGGTTGGAGCGCAGAGGCCTGCAGAAGTTGTGCGGTGATTGGGGCCAGGGTTTTAGTTGTGGAAGAATAGGGCATGGACAGGTAGCAGCGGAGCTTTGTGTCAGCGTTAGGGACGGGGACTGTGAATAGTCCGCGTTCGCATCCATGGGCGTCCATTCTGAAACTAGGCAACTTGAGCAAGTTCTCGGTAGCCCAAGTGTGCAGTCGGTTCCTGGGGGGGAGTTGTCCTCCATGTTGGTATTGTGGTGCACTAGGGCTGGGGTAAACCCTTTATCTACTTTCTTTTCCTATTCCTTTTGTCGAGTTCTTTTCCTAGAAAGATAGTGTTGCTCTGGTTAGGTTTGGCTACTCATTTCAGCGTCTTGGCCAGAATATTAATGGTAAGCTCTGCAAAATGTGTGATCTTACTGCCTTTCCCCATTCTGAATGTCAGACAGACGTGATGGCCACCATTTTGTATTGAGAGTGGTACTTACTACAGCCGAGGAAGGGTATTAAAGAGGCACAAATAAATAATCCACAAACATAACCAGTGCTCTGTTTTGGAGACCTCCTTTGTGTGGAGGAGGCTTCTTCCTCCTTTGTTTAACAAACTCCTGTGCCAATTGGAAAGAGTTTGGGAGTATTTCTAGTAGATATAACCGCAAAAAGGGAAACCTTTCCAGAAGTTGTAGCTCTTGAAGAAGGGTCTTGTTGGAACAAAGGGATCTTAAGAGATGGAGATGTAAACAAGTCTTTGTTTTAGAAACCGTTTTCTTTTAGAAAGCTAACTGTGAACAAGTGGTTTCATATAGTTGAAATAAAGCAACAACAAACCAAGAGATAAGAAATATTTTCCATGGCGATAGCTATATAATGCCCGTGTTTCTAGATGATTTGTTACCACTAAGTTTTTGGAATACAAGTGACTGTATTAAAATGGGGATTGGGTTTATTGGTATTTTATTTCTCGGAGATAAGGGGAAGAATTACAAAGCATTTCTATTTCCTTTTGTCCTTAACTTTGCATCTTTAATTAATGGTACTTAACGTAGCTTCAATTTATAGCTGCTTCTTAGTGATGGTCCTAAACTGCTTTGCTACTGAAACTTGAGGTTCACAGAAATTTGTTAATGAAAATATAGTAAGATAAATATGATAAAAGGTAATAAAATCAAGAAGATGATATTCAGATCCTGAGTTATAAGTTTAAAGAGGGTAGTAAACAAACTTATTTTCAAATTACATCAAGTATGTAGGATAACTAGGCTTGTTTCCTGGACTTTTTTTTTTTTCCAATTTACAATTAATCTGACTTCTGGTTTGTTACCTTTAGATGCAAATTTTCATTTCCTTCTTGATGTACTTAGATTTCTTTTTAAGGACAAATTTTCCATGTCACTTTGTGGTGTTTGCGGATGATTAATTTTAGGGGTGTAACTGTTAGGCAAAAAATAGTGGACTGCTCGGTAAATACTTTTCTCAGTCTCTCGAGTTTGATAGGAATATATTTGATGGCTTCAGTAATTTACTCTGTTGCTCTCAAACATGTAACATTTGGCCATAGGTAGGCAGATTCCACAAATTTCTTCTCTGGAGGTGTCCAGACATTAGAGATTTAAGTCAAACCCCAGATGGCACAATAGACACATTTTTCAACTCTAACTTCCTGCGGTCATTAGTTTGATCCCTTAGGCTTCATAGCCAAAGTGTAAAACTTTCAAATGTTCTAATCCAGTCAGTGTCTTAATCCAGTCAGTGTCTTTGATTGAGCCTGTTGGTTCCGCCCTTAGAACATGAAGGAACTTAAATATACTTCTCTTTGTACGGGGGGAGGTGTGAGTGATACAGAGCTCTTTTACTCTCATTCCAGCCCATCATTCTCCCTAATGTTAGGTTTGCTTGACTGTGGCCTAATCCTCTCTGTTGTTTTTCCAGTTTCTTTGGTGTCATGAAATTTTTCTCTAGTTGTGATTCCTTGCCACCTTAAACCTTTTAATATTTGGGGGAAAAGCTTATCAATAGAAATATCCTTGAGCAAAGGAAGAACTTATAATTACTTTTTTAAAATAACAGATTTGTTCAGGCATGATATATTTACCATACAATTCATCGATTTAAAGCGTGCAATTCAGTAGTTCTCAGTGTTTTCATGGAGTTTTACAACCGTCATCACAGTCAGTGTTAGAACATGTTTATCACCCACAAAAGAAACCCTGCACCCGATTGTAACTAGTTTTTAAAGAGAAATTTAGAACTATACCTCTCAAAAGAAGAACTTTTTTTTCTCACTTGGTGGGAGGCTGGATTAAGTCCTACAGTTTTAGTTTAAATGCGTCTGCCTTAAAGTAAAAACAAACTTCATTTGTTGTAGCCTTTGAATGGGTGATTGGCTAAATTTGACTTTGCCAGTGGTAGATTGGTCACACTCACAGACATCCATCTAGCTGTAACTCTTGGTGAACTAATCAACAAGTTAATAATAGGCTCTTAGAATGGAATGTGAGTGATATTGCAAATATATGAGACAGCTTTAGGTTTACATCCCCACCCCCACTGGAAAAGTTTCCTTTCCCGTGGTTGTAGGATTTGTCTTTAAACATGCAGTCTAAACCTTTTCTAAAGAGCAGAATGACTAGAGAATTGCCTTTGAAGAGTCTTAATAAATGTTCTGATTTAAAGCTGGGGTGTTGAGTTCATTATTGAGAGACACTGATAAGGAAAACTAGAGAAAATGATCAACCCTCGGTTTCATTCTTTGTCTCTAAGGTCCTTAATTTTTTTTATTTCCGATTGACAGATCAGTAGTAAACTCATTTACTTATTTGTTTAGTTTGGGAGACAATAACAAAGTTCAGGATGCTTACAATACTTTAATATAGGCAGACAGAAATCTGCCAGTGAGAGAATTTTCTTTTAGAAAGGCAAAAATATCATTGTGAACTATTCAATTTAAAATAAAAACAAAAAGGAATCTGGTTTATGTGCTGTAAATGGGAGCTTTTTGCAGGCTTTGGTAACCTCTCGTTTTAATTGGGCCACATTAAAGTTTGGTTGTAGAAAAGGATAGAGGGAGACCTTATGCCCCCAAATGAAAGTGCTGATTAATTAGGTTCCTGGATTTAGGTTCCACGAAGCCTACTTGTGTATCTCTTGGCAAAGGCCATCTATGGGTTTAAAAACCAGTAACCTGGAAAGACCTTGCTTTCCTCTTTGTACAGTCCTTGCATTGAGCTGGTGGTGTGATTTTCCCTTTCTAATAGAATTAGATATTCTTTGGAGATTATGTTAATATACCTGTTTTATGTGTAGAAGATCACTGCAGTCTCAAAAAAAATTTTTTTTAATAATGTGGAATAAATGTTGGGAACTGAAGGACTGACTATACTTTCAGAAAGTTCTAAGTTTGGGTCCCTTGAAGAGGAATCATCAGAAGCACACCAGTGAGTCTCTTTGGGGTGAGTGGGTCCGTGCCATATCACTGGGCCACTCTCATTTACTTTCGATTACTTAGGGTTTGAGAAACTAATAACTGGATTTTAAAATCTGAGTTGTGAGAAACTCGTCTGAGACATGAGAATTGTATGCAGCTTAACAAGGATTTCTTAAGTATTTATCAACTGCTGTGTCCTAGCACGGGATTAAACAGAAAAATGAGACATTACCTTTGTACACCTAAAACAAATTCTTCTAAAAATGCTTTTTCTGTCATTAAATATTAGATGAATTCAGTGGTGACTTTGCTTTTTCAACCTCCAAGTTTATGAAGACTAATGGGGAGAAGCCTCCGCTAGGGCAGTGGGACATTTCTGTTTCATAACTGTAAGATGGAAGAATTTGACTAAATGTATTCTTGTCTTTTAAATTTTTTTTTTAAACATTCAGAATTTTAATTGTAGACCATTCCTCTTAAAGCATTATTGCCATATGCCTTTGGACATGGCCTAGAGTCATCCCATCTGTTCCTCTGTTTTATTTCTTTTAATCATTTAAGTTTTCTTTCTGGACTTAAGACCAGTTACTTTGCTCTGCTAGAGCCTTCATTTCCAGGGTATAAATGACATTTTTTAAATTATGAAAATAATTCAAGCATACACAAAAGTGTAGAGAATATAGTCCCTTTACGTATTTTCCTGGGTGTAAGAGGGCGGAAAGCAGAGCAGCAGTGTTGGAATTGAGAGCAAACTAGTAACCTCAGGTGTAGAGAGCAACTTGGCTTAGCTTTTGTCTTATTCAGGGTGAGTGAGATTTGGGCAATTAGGAATGAGGTTTCTAGCCTTTAGTGAGAGATGGCCACTCTTTGCCTAATCAGGATGGGGATTGGATTTCTCAGTCTTTCCAGGGCCTTTGTTGCTTTGTGACACGTTTGTTGGAGCCTGTGTGGGAACCTGACCGCTGTCAGGCCAGCTCCTGGATGCAGAGGCGTGGTGGTCAGAGGTGGTGCCCGTCGTTCCCTTTTCTGCCCTTGGTCCATTTTCCTGTCTGATGTCATCTCAGCAGCATAGAGCTGGGAGTCGGGGGTGACCAAGAAGTAGAACGAAGTCCCTTCTGGAAAAGGAGTTCGAAGGAAATGAGAGTCAAAGGGTCTAATGAGTGGCTGGTCAGGATGTCATTAGGTTCACTTTACTGTGAAGATGGTGGTTCCACTTCCAGCCTCGATGATGCAGTTCCCGTTTCAGCAGAATTGCTGATGAACATTTAGGTAGCCTCAGATGTTCAAAAGAAGTGATTTAAAAGTCAAGCCATTGAAAAATATTTTCTGTAAATAACCCCTTAACGTCTAAGCACTCTCCTCCCCAAAATAATAACTTCATTTTTCAGGAACTAAGTTAAACATCACTAGGCAGAAGGTGACATAATAAACAGATTTTTAAAAAACTTGTTGATTCCCTTTCACTTGGAAATGTTATTTTACAACTGATGTAAATTTTAAGAAATATTTTGCAGGGATAAAAATAAGCTTTATCAAGGGGAGTGTATGTGGATTTTTATTTTTTCTATTACGTAAAAGAAGGAGTCAGTGTTTCTAAATTTTTTTAAATGAGTGGGTAGAGTCTTGACTCTAATACCATCATGACCTTGGACAAAGTTATTTTTTTCCAGTGTATGCCTTCTTATCTGCTATAAGGAGATCTGACACTGACTTAGAGCTGTTGTCCAGATTAATTGATGGATTGCAAGGAGCTTAAATTCCAAAGCTTTTACTTGCTGCTAAGAAGGGTCTGGGGACAGATTTAGAGAGACGAGGGTTAGTGCCAAATACATATCCCTCACTTCTCCTACAGCGAAGGGATTTTTAAAAGTGAAACTTGAAAAGTCAAAAGCCCAACATCAAAACTAGAATATACAAAGTGTAAATTCTTCTGTTGGTTAAGATGAAGCTTTTCTGTACCTGGATGTTCTTTTAAATTAGTTGAAATAAAAAAGTTTTTTCAGGTAGAGCTGTTATAAATTACTTCAGAAATTTTGCAGTGTATGTGTGTTATACAGGCAGGAGGTTGGTAAGCTTTGTTTTAAGAAGTGTTTAAAATTATTTAATTTCCCCTAGTGTGGGAAGGCTGTGATGCTGTGGAAGCCCTGCAGATGGAGAGCATTATATTTTGTCTAACATAATTTAAATAGTCCCAATTCTTGCCTGAAGGGTTAGTAGATTGAGTCTTTAATAAGTTGCTTGTAAAGTGAGGAGAAAAGTAGAAGAGGTGTCAGGGAAAAGGTTTATTTTGGTCTTCAGGACAGAGCCCGATTATATTTTATTCTTTTACTAAGAAGTAGGCAGACTTTTTTTTTTTTTTTTTAAATCTAATTAGAGTTTCTATATGATCATACAGATTTGGATTCACTGTGGGTTTTTTTTTTTTGCGGTATGCGGGCCTCTCTCAGCTGTGGCCTCTCCCGTTGCGGAGCACAGGCTCCAGACGCGCAGGCTCAGCAGCCATGGCTCATGGGCCCAGCCGCTCTGCGGCATGTGGGATCTTCCCGGCCCGGGGCACGACCCTGTGTCCCCTGCATCAGCAGGCGGACTCTCAACCACTGCACCACCAGGGAAGCCCCACCGTGTTTTTTTGTTCAAATATGTTATGGGATCTCAAACATTGCTTCTTAGGTGGACCCGTATATATTGTATTTCTACTATTGTGGCTTTTTTGTTTTTGTCTTGAATCAAGCAATTCACTCAATACGGTTTTCTGCATGTGTTAAAACACTGTCTAGTGGTGTATATACAAAGTTTTAAAATCTTTAAATGTTGAAAGTGTTTGTTTAATTGCGAGCATGTAGCTAGGCTGAGCTTCTCTTCCCAGCTATGTTCCTTGTGTGGCCCTAGGCAGATTTTTGTGCATTCCTACATTAATTCTTGCCACCTCAGAGCTTGATCAGATTGTAGTGTTAGAGAACTAAGTTAAACTTAACTGAGTGTGTCTTTAGCAGTTGGCTGAAGCTTTTGTTAAGCATGCGTTCCTATGAGGCATACAGATACCTGAACACGGCCATCTACTCCACTGCTAACTCCAGAGACAAAGGAGAAATCCTGTCAAAACCACATAATGTCAAGGTCTTTAAGGCAAGATCCTCCCAATTTTCTGTGCGGTTGTACCAACTCATCATTTGGTGATATTTAAACCAGATGGGAACATGTCACACCCTTGCCAGGCTTTAACTTGGACGGGGAGAGTGAGGATCTCTTAGGATTTGTACACTGGTGTCTTTTTATTTGTGGGACAGGGGTGAGGCCATGGAGATGAGCAAGGTCTAGAAAGAATTTTGGGACTATAACCTCCATTTTGTAAAATTCCAGATATTCCAAGCTTTTTCCTCTCCCAGAGAGGCTCTTATGCAATATTTTGGACAAATTGAGAACAGCCACCAGATTTTCCAGCGGAAGGCTGGCTTCGGGGATTTGTGTAGGGTGTGAGTTTGGGGTTTTTAAAGATTGTACTTAATGGCAGCCCATTCTCCTGGGTTCCTTTCTATAAGTACTTTTTTTCCCCACTGCTAACCTTGTGGCTTTTCCTGTCTTCCAAGTGTAAGATACATCCTTGACTTATGTTAATAGATAATTGCTCATCAGATTTTTTTTTTGAGGGGAACAGGGTTTAAAATTTGATTTAGGATCCAAGGTAATTTGTTTTTGGCGGTTGGTATTAGCTAGCTAGGACATGAAAACTTGCAGAGAATAGGGATTTCATGGAAAAATTGTGGAGCAGGAATCCAAACATTTGGCTTCTGATGTGTGTTCCATTATCTTCATGTTATCCTTGAGCTTCCAGCCTTGAGGTTGGATTTTCAAGGTTTTATTCCATTAACCTGCCTTTTTTTGTTTGTTTTAATAAATTTATTTATTTATTTATTTTTGGCTGCCTTGTGCTGTGCGTGGGCTTTCTCTGGTTGCGGCGAGCATGGCTACTCTTACGTGTGCAGGCTTCTCATTTTGGTGGCTTCTCTTGTCGCGGAGCACGGGCTCTAGGCGCGTGGGCTTCAGTAGCTGTGGCATGTGGGCTCAGTAGTTGTGGCTCACGGGCTCTAGAGTGCAGGCTCAGTAGTTGTGGCACACAGGCTTAGTTGCTCCGTGGCATGTGGTATCTTCCCTAGACCAGGGCTCGAACCTGTGCCCGCTGCATTGGCAGGCAGATTCTTAACCACTGCGCCACCAGGGAAGCCCTAACCTGCCTTTTAAAATGAGGATAATTCTGGCCCTGCTTTACATGATGAGGCATAAAGAGGTAAGTAAACATGCTCAAGGTCACCTGACTACTAAGTGGAGGAACCTGATACGAGCCCACACAGTACTCTTAACCGTTATTTATATTGCCTATATCCACATGAAATTGGGATTACGTGAGACGGCAGATGGAAAGTTATGAATCTTTTTATTCTTTTTTTTTAAATTGAAGTGTAGTTGATTTACAGTATTGTGTTAGTTTCAGGTGTACAGCAAAGTAGTTCAGTTATATATATGCTTTTTCATATAATTTTCCATTATAGGTTATTGCAAGCTATTGAATATTGCTCCCTGTGTTATGCAGTAAACCCTTGTTGCTTATCTATTCTATGTATAGTAGTTTTTATCTGTTGATCCCATACTCCTAATTTATCCCTCCCCGACCCTCCCTTTCCCCCTTGGTACCCCTAAGTTTGTTTTCTCTGTCTGTGAGTCTGTTTCTGCGTTGTACATAGATTCATTGCTGTTATCTTTTAGATTTCACATATAACTGATATCATATATTTGTCTTTGATTTACTTCACTCAGTATAATTTCTAGGTCCATCCATGTTGCTGCAAATGGCATCATTTCATTCTTTTTTATGGCTGCATAATAATCCATTGTATATATGTACCACATCTTTATCCATTCATCTGTTGATGGACACTTAGGTTGCTTCCATGTCTTGGTGGTTGTTAATAGTGCTGCTGTGAACATTGGGGTGCATGTAGCTTTTCAGAGTGTGGTTTTCTCCAGATACAGGCCCAGGAGTGGGATTGCTGGATCCTATGGTAACTCTGTTTTTAGTTTTTAAGGAACGTCCATACTGTTCTCCATAGTGGCTGCACCAATTTACATTCCTACCAGAGGCGTAGGAGGGGGTTCCCTTTTCCCTTTTGTTAACTTAGTTCTTGCTGCTAAGGTAGGATTTTTTTCCCCCCTGTGCTGTGCGGCTTGCAGGATCTTAGTTTCCCGACCAGGGACTGAACTGAACCCGGACCCATGGCATTGAAAGCGCCGAGTCCTAACCACTGGACTGCCAGTGAATTCCAAGGACAATTTTATAGTTAAAGTTCAGTGTTCTTCTTTCTAATATGTGGTGGGCAGTGGCTCCTTTCGTAGATCCCAGAAATTAGCTGGGCTTTTTGGGAAGGAGAGTGTGATCTTCCTTTGCTTCTTTCTGGTTATCCTAACGCACTGAAGGAAAATCAGTACTAGAAAGCTGCCCTTATGTGATAACAAAGTACAGTACCATTTTGTTTTGTCTGTTATAGTTGCCTGTAAAATGTAATTATAAAATTTTAAGTAAACCGTGTGCCCTTATTTTTTAACTTAACAATGTGTATGAGCTTGGCCATTCCATATACTTTTGGTTGGTTGGCTCATTTGTGTGGAAACTCCTGGCTCATCAATTTCAGTGACCACTTAGCTTCAATTGGAAGAATATGGAAGAAGCTCCTCTGGCCGTTGGAGAAAGCTCAGCTAGGTTTGAGAGCTACTAGTTTAGGTAATTCCCTGATGAGGTTTAGGCAGCTGTTAATATAAGGAATTTTCTTACCTGTTGACTTTGAATTAATAGAAATTCTCAGCTCCACTACAAGAAACTAAGGAATCCTTTCCGTCAGCTCTGGTGAATGAAGAGATGGATTGGGGCCTTGGGGTTGGTTATGGGTTCAATTCAGTACATTTATTGATATGTCAGTAAGTGCCAGGAATTGTGTTAAGGTTCTGCAGTTTACAACTTTGACTTAAAGGAACTCATAGTCTGCTGGTGAGAAAGATCAGTAATTAGATGATATAGTAGGATGTGTGCAAGTAATGGAAACTGCATATAGAATGGTTGAAGATAATAGGGTTGGGGGAATATGGAGGTGGGTGGAGTATGGGGAGAGGGGGCTGCCTGGGGGCATCTGGGAAAGCATTGGGTTAGGGAGGAAATAGGAGTGTGGAATGAGAGTGAGGGTCATGAGAACTCGCAGAAACACCAACATTTAAGGACTAAAGAGGATCTAGTTGGAGGCCACAGGAAATGTGCAGGGAAGCCAAGGAGAGAAAAAAGCTGGTTTGTTGAGCCTGTATTTCAGACTTGCATGACTTCTTGGTGATGATTTTCTTAAGTCTCAACTGTAGACACAGCTGTAAAATCCTCTATTTAAAATCTGGGAAAGTAGGTAATAGAAGAGTTTTTATGGTGTGTCCCATTGATACCAGGCAGCCATTCAAATGAGGACCAGTTTTATCAGGCTGGAACTTCCTCATTTTAGGTTAAAGTGGGTCATCTTTTAAATCAAATTGATTATTATTATTTTTGGCCGTGCCGCATGGCTTGCAGGATCTTAGTTCCCCCACCAGGGATTGAACCTTGGCCCTGGCAATGAAAGCGCAGAGTCCTAACCACTGGACCTCCAGGGGATTTCCCAAATTGATTATTAAATGTGGCAATAAATGTGAAAGAAATAAGATAGTGCTCTCTCTAAAACAGTAACACTGAGATACATTATAAATTTATTTTAAGAGTTTTGGACATGAGATTTATTTATCTACCATCCTAAATTGAGCTTGCCTGTGTGATAGTACACCCTTTTATCTTTCATACAGGAGATCTAGCCTTGAAGCACGGTCAGAATTAAGAGTATACTGAGTAGACTATCAGGTTGTCCTTGTGTAAATATTAGATGAGCGGCAGTGGGATAAACAGAGCAGCTTCCTAGCAATTCCAGTTCGGGTTCAAGCTTCAGTCTGTTACTTCAGATATGGCTATTAGGGGTCAAATTATTTCCACTTTTATTGCTAGACGTAGAGTTAATATATCTTAATTGCGGCAGGACTGAAGAGCTGTTAAATATTTGCTTTTAGTGAAATGTATGGCTTACTATTTGTTTCTTTTTCGTTTTTTTTTTAGTGCAGTTGCAAATGTGTCTTGAGATGGAACATCAAACAAAACAAAGATTTATTATCTTCTCTGAGGCTCAGGCTGATTTTTAGTGTCACTACTGTCCCCTTCCTGACTTTGATTTTGAATCTCCAGGAGTGACCACCAGTTTGTAAAGTACTAAAGGTGTAGAGCAGCAAGTGTTTACAGATCTAATGAGGCCTTAAAGTTAGGGTGTGGGATGTTTAACTTTCCCTGCCCTTGGTGCCCAGGTGGGTTTGGGTGTTGCTGAGTGAAGGTTGAGGGGGCAGAGTTCAACCTTGTTCCTAAACCCCTTCCCCGACAAATCTTTTTTTTTTTTTTTTTTGACAAATCATTTTTTAAAAAATATTTATTTTTGGCTGCATTGGGTCTTTGTTGCTGCGCGCAGGCTTTCTCCAGTTGTGGCACGCGGGGGCTACTCTTCGTTGTGGCGCTCAGCCTTCTCGTTGCGGTGGCTTCTCTTGTTGTGGAGCGTGGGCTCTAGGCACGCGGCCCTCAGTAGCTGTGGCATGTGGGCTCAGTAGTTGTGGCTCTTGGGCTCTAGAGCGCAGGTTCAGTAGTTGTGGCACACGGGTTTAGTTGCTTCGTGGCATGTGGGATCTTCCTGGACCAGGGCTCAAACCCATGTTCCCTGCATTGGCAGGCAGATTCTTAACCACTGCACCACCAAGGAAGCCTGACAAATCATTTTTTGAACCTTTCTGAAGTATGTAATCTTTTCTTAACTTTAGCAGTCTCAGTTTTCTGTCAGAAAACTGCCTTTTCCTCACTGGGATCCTAGGTATGAAAGAAAACAATCAAAACTACTTACTAACTAATTTCCTTGCAGGGGGGAACCGTGGCACTGTAGCTACTTGATCATAATATGGTTTGGTGTAGGCATATTGAAGTAACGTTTGCACCAGTTATAATTGCTGTAAGGGAGAATGATCTGAAATTTCTTCTGGACTCATTCAGTGACCATAAGATGTCTGTGAATGGCCTGAAATGAATAATGCTTTCCTGTTAACTTTTCATGATTGACCATCATGTTGTCAGCCCATTTAAGTGGAAGATGATTCGTTCTAGGGATTTAGCTTTCTTAGAATCCTTCCTTGTGAATTTTATAATTTTAAAAAAAAAAAAATAAATAAATTTATTTATTTGGCTGCATTGGGTCTTCGTTGCTGCGTGCAGGCTTTCTCTTGTGGCGAGCAGGGGCTACTCTTTGTTGTGGTGCGTGGGCTTCTCATTGCGGTGGCTTCTCTTGTTGCAGAGCACGGGCTCTAGGTGCGTGGTCTTCAGTAGTTGTGGCATGAGGGCTCAGTAGTTGTGGCTTGCAAGCTCTAAAGCGCAGGCTCAGTAGTTGTGGCGCACTGGTTTAGTTGCTCCGTGGCATGTGGGATCTTCCTGGCCCAGGGCTGGAATCCGTGTCCACTGCATTGGCAGGTGGATTTTTAACCACTGTGCCACTAGGGAAGCCCCCTCTGTGAATTTAAAAGGATACTTCCATTATAGGCTTGATGAGACTTTTGGGATATGCAAAAATCTGTATGAATCACTCCAGGTAACTTTGGCAGTTATCTATTAAGGACATTTTGGAAGAGTAAGATGGCCTCCATGTGATCTAGTTAACTCTTACTGTTTATAAACCAGATTGTACTTAGCTTGTTCGTACAGAGGGGCTGGGGAGGAAACTATTTCTTTGAGGTTTGAGAAGCAGTATCAATGGGAGGACTGTTTTATATCAATATTTTCATATGGCTTTAACAATAATAAATTTAAGTCATTTAGAGGCCGTATAAATACAGATTATCATTTCCAAGATTTATTAAAAGTGGTGGAAAAGGAACTTATTGGGACTAATGCTTAATAAGTAAACACCATGACATGCCTCTTATGTATGTATTTATTTATTTTTGGCCACGCTGGGTCATAGTTGCAGCATGCGGGATCTTTCATTGCAGCATGTGGGTTTAATTGCCCCACGGCATGTGGGGTCTTAGTTCCCCAACCAGGGATCGAACCCACATCCTTTGCATTGGAAGACGGATTCTTAACCACTGGACCACCAGGGAAGTCCCGACATGTCTCTTTTTTACTGGTGTATTTTCATTTACTAATAGATGGTCCATAGAAACGATGCTTTGCCTTCCCAAATACTTAATATTCAGAAATTAAAACACTCTTTTAAACAAGAAGTTGTGTAAAACTGAAAACTGGCTCTTACCAAGCCCCACCTATAGGAGTTAAAACTTTAACAAATGTTCTTATTCCTGGTACTTATTATCTTAGTACAACTATCAAAAGTCCGTGTATGTTTGCAAATGATTGCATTGGTATTTTCAGGTTCTTCTTGGTGGTAGGACTTTAGGGAAGACTGGGTTGCCATATGCTTTTATAAAAATGTTGGCATTACACAAGCAGGTCAAGAAATCATTGTTAGTGAATGGAGAAAACACTTGAAGTGGCCGCTTTTAAAATCTGTGTGGACAGAGTTCTCTGGAGGGGCAGATTGGATGGGGAACCCTGTAGGGGTCTGTTAGTTGTTTCCAAGGTTTGGGCTGTTGTTTTCAAGGTTTGGGCTGAGGACTTTTGGAGAGTTCACAGGACCTTTTCAGCAGGTCCGCGGGAACTTCCTCTTTTCAACTAAATGTTTATCTTATCTTCATATATTTTAACCAAAACAACATATACAACAACTGATTGACAGCAGAAGATATGAAACTCCAGCTTATTTCTATTAAGCCAGACATTAAAGAGATTTGCAAAATAAAACTCTTCTCACCAATTCTTTGCTTATTATTAAATGAATTTGTTTTTTTAATGTCTTTTAATTTCTAATGCAATAAAAATGAATGGATAGAACCCATCTGAAGTAAAACTCTTCGAAGCCGTCAATTTTTAAGAGTTTAAAGGGGACCTAAGGCCAAAAATTTGAGAGTTGCAGTACTAAAAAAGGAACTTACTTCTGCAAAGGCTTGACTCAATAGGAATAAATCTAGGACCTGTGCATAAGCAGTTTCTCTTTGTGCTCAACCTTTGAAGAGGATATTATAACACCAGTAGAGGGTTTGGTAAAAACTTCCCTTATTCACCTATCTGTTGGTTCTGTGAAGTGAAAATTTTAAAGTGTTTTCGAAAAGGCAAACAGTAAGTTTTTCCACATAGCCAGTAACAACTGAACTGTCGAAGTGGGCCTTTTTGGTCTCATTTTGTCAAGTTTAAATTTTTTTATATTAAAGATATGATTGTGTTTCATTTTTTGAGAGCTCTCTATTGGATTCAGAAGAGCTTGGAACACAAAAGATAAAAATTGATCCAAATGATTGACTTTTTATTTTGAACTGTTTTAGATATACAGAAAAATTGAGAAGATAGTTGAGTTCCCATATACTTCTCACCTCATTTCCCAGTTTCTTACCATTCTGCATTATCAGTATGACACATTTATTATAATCAGTGAACCACTGTTGTTATTAACCCAAGTCCATGAACTTACACAGATGAACTCAGGTTTTACCTAACATCCTCTTCTGTTCCAGGATCTCATTCAGGACACCACATTGCGTTTGGTTGTCAGGTCTCTTTAGGCTCTTCTTAGCTGTGGCAGTTTCTCAGATTTCTTGGTTTTGATGACCTTGACCGTTTTGAGGAGGACTGACTGGGTATATGGGCAAATTTTTTTTCTTTTTTTTAAAGGGACATTTATTCTTGCAGTCTTTTCTGTTGGCTGTGGAATGATTTAAACACTAAAGCTGTGGGAGTTTTTGTATTACACTTAACTAAAGTAAACCCTGGGCTACAGTATGAACCTCGCTTGATACAGTTGCCCGTATCTAAATAAGGAGCATGATGTGTTTGTGTGTGTGTGTGTGTGTGTGTGTTTTTTGCGGTACGTGGGCCTCTCACTGTCGTGGCCTCTCCCGTTGTGGAGCACAGGCTCCGGACGCGCAGGCTCAGCGGCCATGGCTCACGGGCCCAGCCACTCCGCGGCATGTGGGATCTTCCTGGACCAGGGCACGAACCCATGTCCCCTGCATCGGCAGGCGGACTCTCAACCACTGCGCCACCAGGGAAGCCCGCATGATGTGTTTTTACTAAAACATTGTTCTCTTTGTTTCCAAATTCTTGTCACCAGGTTTTCTTCATTGGCAAATTTTTAGCAGAGCTTTTTTGATTTTATATTTTTTAATCTTTAGCTTTATAGAGACATTTAAAATTAGACTTTTTACTTGTTCAGTAACATTTATTGAACATCCATAGCACTGTTCTAGGAAGGTAGTTTTCATTTTAGATTCTTCCTTAATAACCATTTTTACACTTCTCTATAGAGGCAGAACACGCCATCATTAATAAAAGGCAGTCTCAGGCAGGCATCTGCAATCACTGTGATCATGTTGATTTCTTTTTTCCTGTAACTGCGGTATGTAAAATGTGACCCTGAATGGAGCTGAAACAAGCTTCCTAGAAGGTATAGATATTTTGTTTATAATGAATAACATTGGAAAGTAAAGGAAATAGCCTAAATGTCTAATACTAAGAAATTTTTTAAGTATCAATACAATGAAATGTTAATGTTCCCAGTATAGTAATAAGTAGAAGGCAATATAATTTTTTTTGGTTTGAAATTATTAAGATAAGCAGTTTGGAAAAAATACTGGAAGGACGTGTAACAAAATGTAACAGGTTTTTCTCTGAGATTTTGGCTCATCTTTTCTTCCTTATATGTTTTTTCTGCAATTTCATCAGTAAGCGTTACTTTTGTATTAGGAAAAAAGTATTTTAGACCCATTCTATCGCTTATAGTCTTTGTCCCATAAGAGAACATGCAGTCAGGAAGTTTTATGTAGTGGATATACAGGAAATGGCTTGGTCAATATAAAATACTCATATGGGACCGTATGTAGGCTTGCCCACTAGAGTGTTGTTTTTTGTGTTACAGAAGCTGAATTCCATTGCCACCCTAGCAGCTCCTCTCTTGGCAGATCCATTGTTAACTGCCTCTACCCTTGGATTAATAAACCTAAGACAATCTTATAGGAAGCTCTTTTTTTTTTTTTTTGCGGTACACGGGCCTCTCACTGTTGGGGTCCCTTCCGTTGCGGAGCACAGGCTCCAGACGCGCAGGCTCAGCAGCCATGGCTCACGGGCCTAGCCGCTCCGCGGCATGTGGGATATTCCTGGACCGGGGCACGAACCCGTGTCCCCTGCATCGGCAGGCAGACTCTCAACCACTGTGCCACCAGGGAAGCCCTCTTTTTTCTTTTTTTTTTTCCTTTTTTTTTGGCCACACCATGCGGCATGTGGGATCTTATTTCCCCGACCAGGGATTGAACCTGGGCGTAGAGTCCTAACCACTGGACCGCCAGGGAATCCCCTAGGAAGCTCTTTAAGCATGGAAATATGACAGTACATTCTCTGACTTTAAAAAGCAAGATGCATGTATCTCAATACTGGAAAAAGAGTACAGCAAAAAAATAGATTAATGGACCTTGAGTAGTATATATTAATGAATTCTATCTTATACAGATTTATAATGAAGATTAGAGAATCAAAACCACTGTGTTAAACATAACCAATCAAAAACAAAAACAAGGTTGCAGTAGGCTTCCTGTAAACTACAAAGCTTTGCAACATGAACATTCCCTAATCATTATCATTTTTTTTTTTTTTTACCATTTACTTTGTAAATGCCAGGCACCTGTCTAAAGGCTTTGCCCCTATTATTTTATTTAAGCCTCCTGGTTTCCCCTTTTTACACGTACCTAAGGCACAGGAAGATGAACCTAGTTCAGACCCACACAGTAGAGTCAGGATTTGAACCCAGGCAGTGTGACTGAGAGCCTGCCCTCTTTAACATCTGTTCTACTGTACAGGAGGTGGTAAAGGGCACCACTGTGCCTTAAAACTCAGCACTGAAGAAATGACAGATGAGGATGATACAGGGGAGCCCTTTTTTGTTTTTGCTTTTAATTTTATATAAGTTTATTCTGACTTTATTGAGTTAAATGTATAAAACAGCAATGTGTACACAGAGGGATTTAATACATAATATATATAATTATCTTTAAAAAGTCAGGATGCAAGTTAAAACAAAAAGTTATTTTCTCTCCCAAATATACTGTTATTTCTTTTTTAAAAAATGTTGCTTTTGGGCTTCCCTGGTGGCACAGTGGTTGAGAATCTGCCTGCCAATGCAGGGGACACGGGTTCGAGCCCTGGTCTGGGAAGATCCCACATGCCGCGGAGCAGCTGGGCCCGTGAGACACAACTACTGAGCCTGTGCGTCTGGAGCCTGTGCTCCGCAACGAGAGGCCGCGACAGTGAGAGGCCCGCGCACTGCGATGAAGAATGGCCCCCGCTCGCCGCAACTAGAGAAAGCCCGCACGCAGCAACGAAGACCCAACACAGCCAAAAATAAATAAATAAATATATTTAATTAAAAAAAATGTTGCTTTCTTCTTTTTTTTTAAAGGGAACTTTATTATATATTGATTTATTTTTGGCTATATTGGGTCTTTGTTGCTGTGCGCGGGCTTTCTTCAGTTGCGGTGAGCGGGGGCTGCTACTCCTTGCGGTGCGGGGGCTTCTCATTGCGGTGGCTTCTCGTTGCAGAGCACGGGCTCTAGGCGCGTGGGCTTCAGTAGTTGTGCAGGCTTTGGTAGTTGTGGCATGCAGGCTTGCAGGCTCTTGAGCACAGGCTCAGTAGTTGTGGCGCACAGGCTTAGTTGCTCCCGGCATGTGGAATCTTCCTGGACCGGGGCTTGAACCCTTGTCCCCTGCATTGGCAAGCTGATTCTTAACCACTGCGCTGCCAGGGAAGCTCTCTTCTTTTTTAAAGGTTATACTCCATTTATAGTTATTATAAAATATTTGCTTTATTTAGGGGAACTCTTTAACCTGTGTTGAAATTGCTATGATGAAAAGTGCTGGTTGGCCACTAGATGCTAACTAGAGTTAGGCTGAAAGGATGGGGTCCTTAAAGGTAAACTTCAGAGGTCAGTTGCTTCTTGAAAGTTGAGGTTGCATTCACTTCTTGTTAGAGGAAAATTACATTTCAGTGGTCAGAACTTAATGTCAGGTAATACTTGTTATTTTTGCTTTGTAATAAAACAAACTTTACATTTGTAATTTCAGTTCTTACCATAGTCCTGAAAGTAGCTATTGTTCATAGTTTACAGATGGAAAAGTTGAGATTCCTGAAGTGGTGGTAAGAGAAACGAATCGCAAATTCTGGTCTTCTGACTTTCAGTGCGTTGCTCTTTTTTTTTTTTTGGTCCTGTACTAATCGCCTGCTTACATTCTGAGGAACAAGTGTCTTATCCATTATTATTATGCTTGGTTAAGTAAAAAGAGAAGGGATTGAAAGAAAGTGGGTTGGGGTAGTGAGATAAGAACCTGAAGGTGCAAAATTTTTAAAGGAAAGCCGGACATATTCTCAGGACCTTTGTTTGGTTACAGACCCCTTTGAGACCCTGGTGAAAGCTGTGAGCCTTCCCAGAAAAATCCACATACACTCAATTCTATTTACAATTTAAATGCCTAGGCTTTAGGGTATAAAAGTGTGGTTCCATAGTCTAAAAAGGAAATCCTCAAAATAAAGTGTTTTTACTAGTGGCTCACTGAGGACCCGAGATCTTAAACAGGCTTTGAACAAATTGGTGGCTAATTAAAGCTGCTTGGGGCCAAGTCTGCCTGGAGGGAAGTAAGAAGCGGCACTAGCATTCTATTTACCTTTTTGGGAAGACTTGGAACGAGGCCTTTTGTATTGCAGAGCTTTCCTGACAGACACCGCCTTCAGTGTTGTCAGGAGTGGCATAGGGTGCCTGGGGGTTCGTAAACAGTACGTGCGTTCTTGTCATTTATAAGTGGGAATTTATAATGATTATGCTGTGCCGTGTACTACCTCTTCCATTTGTGCAGGTGTCTTAAGGATATCTTACTGACAGACCATTTAATTGATGAGAAGGTAGTCTTTTAAATTGTATTTCATATATGTGTTACTGAAATCTTTATTAAGGTTGATAAATCTTAGGCTCAACAGAAAGCTTTTCTAACTTGCCTTAAAATACTAAGATAAATTCTTTGTTTGGATCCTTAAAAGTTTCCCCGAAGTTCTGTGGTAATGTTGATAACACAGAAACTATAAGAACCTGTATTAACAACACTGAGTTTACCTCTGCTGGCATTGGATTAAAATCCTGTGAGTGCATTTATTCAGTGATGACTGGGTTTGATAGAATATACGCAATTAGAAAAATGCTTTGGTTCTTAATTCATGTTGTTATTTGTAAACTAACCAGAATGTGCTTTTGAGGCTGATTTTTAATTGGTTTTGTCTGCAGGGAATCAGAGAACTAACTTGTAGTGAGCTCTGTAGCGGGTATACTTTCTTGTTTTGCTGATCGTTAGGTCTTAAAATGATGTCAGCCTCTAGAAAGATTAAAACAGTATTCCAGTATGTTAAGTATGTGGATGCTAACAGTGGATCATTTACAGAGTGAATTTTCATGGTGTTTTTGAAAAATCTTTAGCGTTCGATGAAAGTTATTTTCATACTGGTCAATTTTATAATTTCAAACATTTCTCTCAGTTAAATGTGTGGTAACTTATTTTTGCTTGGTTAGTGCTAGGACTAAGGAAAATGTTTACCTGGTGTTTCTCAGGCCTCTCTGAGGGTTTTTAAGCGTCGATGGCCTACTTAACTGCTTTCCCAAGGAATATGTTTTTTAATGCTCAGGAAAATAATTGAGCTTTTAAATAATATAGCTGTACTTTTATTTTGAAAGGGTTAAAATAAAACCATTTTAAAGTTTTTAAAGGAAATTAAGATGAATTTTAGCAGGGAATTTACATGGAACTCCTTGCAGTCTATTATCTTGTTTGTATGGAAATGCTGTTTTTTTTCTTTTAAAAAATTAATTAATTAATTAATTAATTTTTGGCTGCATTGGGTCTTCGTTGCTGAGTGTGGGCTTTCTCTAGTTGCGGTGAGCAGGGGCTACTCTTAGTGGCGGTGCGCGGGTTTCTCACCGCGGTGGCTTCTCTTGTTGAGCGTGGGCTCTAGGTGTGCGGGCTTCAGGAGTTGTGGCATGCGGGCTCAGTAGTTGTGGCTTGTGGGCTCTAGAGTGCAGTCTCAGTAGTTGTGGCACATGGGCTTAGTTGCTCCACAGCATGTGGGATCTTCCTGGACCAGGGCTCGAACGCATGTCCCCTGCATTGGCAGGTGGATTCTTAACTTGTGTGCCACCAGCGAAGCCCTGGAAATGCTATTTTTATGTTAGGAAAAAAATGATTTTATGAACCGTTTTATTGGTAGAGGCTAAAAGTTTTGGTTAGATTACATGATATCCCTTTTAGATACTTAAGTGTCAAACCAAAAATTATCACGTTTCTAAATGGAGATTTTCATTATTTATTTGACTACTTAATTTGTTTTTTTGACTACTTAATTTGAGGATTATATTCCTGTTTGAAATTTTTCACTTCTTACAGGCTTTAATATGGTCTCTTTCCTTCTCTGATGACTTTTTTTTGTTGTTACCTCTTTATTTACTTTTTTTTTTTTTTTTGCGGTACGCGGGCCTCTCACTGTTGTGGCCTCTCCCGTTGCGGAGCACAGGCTCCGGACGCGCAGGCTCAGCGGCCATGGCTCACGGGGCCCAGCCGCTCCGCGGCATGTGGGATCTTCCCGGACCGGGGCATGAATCTGTGTCCCCTGCATCGGCAGGCGGACTCTCAACCACTGCGCCACCAGGGAAGCCCTGATGGCTTTTTTTTTTTTAAATTAAAAATCTTTTTATTGAAATTAGTTGATTTACAATGTTGTGTAAATGGCTTTTTTCTGCGTGTAGAAGTCATGGCCCAAAGAGGCCAGACTTTGCCAAGAATATCTTTGTTCTAATATGACAGTGAGCATTGCAAATAATATGTAATCGTTTTATTGGAGTAGAGCTTTACAGCTGACAAAGTCTCAAAACCGAATGACATTTATCCCATTTTCTCTCATTCTTTGTAACCAGAGGAGGAGACAGTTTGCAATGATTTGTGTTTAATGAAGGAATGATCTACTGACACAGTTTTAGTTTTAAACGTATTATACCCACTGTGTGAACTTCCTTAGTGACAGATACATAGTGTTTTCACTTTGATGTTTGATTTTTAGGATTTATTTTATTTGAAAATGGGTTCAGGCTAAAACAAGTATAAATTAAATAACATACATACATACAAAGACACAGCTCACCTTAATTTATAAAACTTTAATATGTAGACTTAAGATGAGATTAATTTTTGTATCGTATTTTGGGAGTAGAAGGCATATTTGATTCATTGGAGGATATCATTATACATTACTCATAAATCTTAATCTATAAAAATTGCAGGTCATTTGGACAGTATGTTAATCATTTACTTGTATATTCTGACATGTTGTCTTTGATATATTTTTGGTGTAACCTTCAACCCAGATCAATTCATTTCAGAAAGCCTACAGCTTCTATAAAGTATTAGAGAGCAAAGCTCTGAGCAATATCAAGTCTTCCATTAGCCTGCCACAGAATATTAAGAAGCAATGGGATTTCCTTCTGCTACATTGTATTATGTATAATTAAACACATTGCTTTCTTTATCTTTAGTTATCAAGGTAAACAAAAATCACTGTAATCTTTTTGACCCAGGATGGCGTAGGTAGTATTTTTTTAAGTTTATTAGCAGTACAGTATATCTTTAACTGGCATTTAAACATTAGCCGTAGTCTTTGTTGAAGAGGCTGTATGACAGCATTAGACACTTGAAGTCCTGATCTGTCATTGACTTCTTAAACTGTATTGCCATTTTTTCTTTTCTTTTTTTTCTTCCTATTCTTTTTTGGGGTGGTAGTAAATAGCTTTGTACCAATTTGTAATCTGCTTTTTTCCTTTGAAAAACAATTGTAAAATTTACTTTTTAACATAATATTTAATCAGGCATTGCTGGTGGGCATTTTTACTTAAGTGTTTGTATCACAAAAACAAAACCTGTTTTACTTTTAAACTAAAAGCAGTGATAAACTCCAGCAGTGTAAATTTGCAGTAAATAACCTCTTTTCCCCTTCCTATTAACAAGTCTTTAAAATTTACGTATGTTAACACAAATTTGCATGTTTCAGTTTTTTACTCATCCACTGTTGGCTATCTTTCCATGTTTACAACATCTAGGTATTCTTTATTACTGCTGCAGAGTATTTTATTGTTATTTACAGGTGTACCAACATTTGTATTAACTTGTTCTCTTACTCTAAAATAATTTATTATTTAATAGGTATTACTTAATGTATTTAATATATTTCTGATTGTATTTAAAATGGGTAAGGAAGCAAAAGAAAAATCACCTATAATCCTACCAAAGACAAACCGCTGTTAACCATTTTGCTGTCTCTTTCCAGTGTTTTATTTTTCTATTGCACAGCCTGTTTTTCTTTCTTTCATAAAATATATATAAGGAAAATTTTCAGTGTCAGTAGAGCTATATAACAGCATGAACGTTTCTGTCTTAAAAAATTATGTTGAAATATTAAAATACTGAATAATATAAAATATACCATTGTAACCATTTTAAGGGTGCATGCAATTCAGTAACATTAAATACATTCACAATGTTGTACAACCATCACCACTGTCCGTCTCCAGAACCTTTTCATTATTCCAAACTGAAACCCTACGTATTAACACAGCATAATTTTTATGCCTTTAAACTATTCTCTTATCATGAACATTTAAGTTGTTTCCAGTTTTCTCCACTTACAGACAACAGTCTATACACATTCTCCTTCCTGTCTGTTTTCTCCTGATAGCAATTCTTCCAAGAACCTGTATCAGTAGATATGTTAAGGGTGATTCTTAAAATTGGTTTTGGATGTCAGTTTTTTTCTTTTCCCCCCACAGAAGAACTTATCCTCAATTTTATAATAAAAGTTAATGTAGGGCTTCCCTGGTGGCGCAGTGGTTGAGGGTCCGCCTGCCGGTGCGGGGGACGTGGGTTCGTGCCCCGGTTCTGGAGGATCCCATGTGCCGCGGAGCGGCTGGGCCCGTGAGCCGTGGCCGCTGGGCCTGCGCGTCCGGAGCCTGTACTCCGCAGCGGGAGAGGCCGCAGCAGTGAGAGGCCCGCGTACCACAAAAAAAAAAAAAAAAAAAGTTAATGTAACTGGGTTACATATATTAAAATACAGTCTGTAGATAATTTGACATTAATATAGCTATTTTGTAGGAGGAGAGATACTTATGGAATAGAGGAGTCAAAGTCTTTTTGCCTGAGTTGATGATTTTTCAGCGGCAGTTGAGGCTCAGTGACATTGTTGGTTGGAGGAGTGCTAGGCGGGGTGTGTGCAGAATGTGTCATTTGGAGAAGGGTCATCATACATATTCTGCTGTTCTCGTGGAAAAAGAGTTAAGAAACTACTGTCCTGTGTTCTGTTTCACTCATTAGAGATAACATGCTTTACTTAACCAGGGTTTTAACTTTAAAACCATTTTTTGAATGTCAGAATTATAAATTTTTCTAATGAAAACCTTTGCTTCTCCACTAGGATTGGCAGCCACCATTTGCATGTGATGTTGACAAACTTCATTTTACCCCACGTATCCAGAGGCTGAATGAATTGGAGGTAATGTTTTAACTACTATGCTGGTTGCCTGTATTCCAGTGGGGGCTTCTTTGAAAGAGGCTGTGTCACAAATCTAGTGGTTTCAGTGAAGCGAAAACATGGCTACTGATAATCATGGTAAAACAAATGGCGATAAGCCTTTGCAACCAACCCAGTTTCATTAAAAACACTGATTTTTGTCAGTAATTGCCAGCCTATTAATTAATAAATGCATTTAAATCCTTCTCAATCTAGGTGACAACCAATAGAGTTTAGGTTTTGAAAGGCATGTGCTTTCAGAACCATTTAATGGAAAAGATTCTCCAGCTCTGATATTCTTCCAAAATACATGTCTTCAGTTAGATTTAATAACACACTTTACTTTTCCTAGGAGGAGTGAATAGCACAGGGGATTCTCTAGAGAAGAGGTAGTATTTCTTCTTTAGTCTGTGGGTGACTTAAGCCCTAAAGTGCTGGGTGAATAAGGCTTGGGTATTGATAGCATAGAGGTTCATTGTTTATATGAATGTTTTGCTAATCTGATTTTCATATTGAACCATGTTTTGTTTTTCTATACTAAACCAAACATTCTTAACTTAAATGGCACATATGCCCACTGGAATTCTGTGGGCATTGGCAGTAGTAGCATCTAGTGTATGTATTTTCAAGTATTTCAGTGTATTTTCATGTTGAGCTTGAAAGATGGGGAGGTGGGTGTTAACTTTGACGTGGTTGGGAATTTCTGAATATTGATCTCAATTTTGGTCTTGTGCAAGATAAAAGTCTTAAAACTGTCTGACTTAATTTCACAATGAGCAGAAAGAAAAATGACAAAATTTTAAAAAATGACTTGTAGGTGACATTAATAATCTGTTAAGGGAATAACATTTAAGAAAGTTTCTGGTTTTCTGTTATCTTTAAGTTATCAGGACTTTAAAGATAAGTGGTTCTGTTGTAAATCTGCTTTTAGATTTGTGTTTGAGCAAATCAGAAAATTTGTTCTCTTAGAGAACAAGACTTTAAAATACCCAAACTGTAAAAGGCCGAAAGGGGCATGTAGAATCTTACTTACGATACTCCATAAATAAAGCACCTCTCAGGTCGCCTATTTATGTTACGAGAGGACTTACTGAGTGTGTAACTACTACTTACCTGGCACATGGTAGGGGCTGAATTAAATTTTTGTTGAGTTAATGTATAATTATTTAACCAGTTTTATTCTGTATATTTTGGGGAAGTTTCCCCTATTGAATTCATAAGTGGTATTGCACTTAAATAGTCTAAGAATGAAAATATCACATGCACAGGTAATAGACAGGAGCTTTATAATAAGCTAGGTAAAAGTAAAACTCAGTTCTTTGTCATTTAGGCTCAAACTCGTGTAAAATTAAATTTCTTGGACCAGATTGCAAAGTACTGGGAATTACAGGGAAGTACTCTGAAAATTCCACATGTGGAGAGGAAGATCTTGGACTTGTTTCAGCTTAATAAGGTAAAAGCCTAATGACCATCTTTCTCATTGAATAATTTTTCTGACAGCATGAATTTGATCTTCTTTGCCTTAAAATAAGAAACGTACTGCTTGAAATATGTAAAATAAAATTCCTCATTTAGTTTTGTGATTAAATTGGTCTCTGCTTGTCTGGTCTGAAAGCCTTATCTTGTGAACTGTTTTGCTGCCACCTGTTTTTTGGTAATTTTTAAACTTCGTAATGGTCCTCTTAGATATTCCTGTCTGTTTTATTGCAGACAAGACAACAGAGGCTTTCAGTGTCCAAGTTGACCAACTGAAAAGGCTGAGTTATAATTCTATATCTTAAAGTTCATTTCAGTCTAAAGCTTGCATTATTTCCACCAGACATGCTGCCGTTCTTGCTACTCCTCAGTTTACTAGAACCTTTTCTTTATCAGAGATTTCATTGCTAATTTAATTCTTCCTCATGGAAAATCTTGGCTGCTTTGGGGAACTGAGAAGTAGCTTTTGGAGGGGTACAAAAAGTTTATGGAATATGCTGTTAAAAGCAGTGTTTAAAATTTCTAGTTTAAAATGAATAGTGCGTATATTTTACTTGGAAAATGTATTTTTAAAAGATGACCACAGCCAAAAACTAATTTCCTTTGCTGTTTTATTTAACAGTTAGTTGCAGAGGAAGGTGGATTTGCAGTTGTTTGCAAGGATAGAAAATGGACCAAAATTGCCACCAAGATGGGGTTTGCTCCTGGCAAAGCTGTGGGCTCCCATATCAGAGGGCATTATGAGCGAATTCTCAACCCCTACAACTTATTCCTGTCTGGAGACAGTTTGAGGGTGAGTGGGGCTAGCCTTAACCTGTTTTATTTCACTGCTTATTGACACATGGTCTTTGGGAGGAATGAAAAAGCCTTGATTATGGGTGGAAGACTTGCTTGGAAGACTTTTGTTTTGTGGATTTTTCCTCCAATGTTTTAGTTCTGTTTTGAGAGCAACCATACTAAGAAGGTTTGGAGTGAATAAGGTTACAGAGGAAATATTCTTTTGTTATCAAAAACTGAAATCTGTATTAACTTCGCTATAGATGTTCCTTTCTTACAGCAGTTGGTTATTACCTACTTATTGCGGCTTATGCTTTTGCATTCACTTACTGTTTAAAGTGCATTCCTGGTTGTCACATGAAAATACAACATGTGAAATAACTTGCCTGTCTGCTCTCTTTTGCCAGCTGAGGTCTCCAAGGAGATTTTCATAGAATGTTGACATTGGTAGAGAGTAGGGGACTCAGTAATGCTGGACAGCTCATGGAGCCCTCTGCTAATAGTTCCTATGTAACTGTGTTTGTCTCCTTACAAAGGTGGTATTTGCCAAATTATTCAGATAAAAACTTTTGTTCTAATTAAAAGCAAAACAATATTATAAAAACTTCCCACTTATTTTAGGCCCTGGTAGAAAGCAGAATGTCATAATTGTTTACACCCTTTGAGATATTCTACACTAGAGCAGTGAGCCCTGTAATTTTAGAAATTGTTACTGTGCTATAGAGAGGGAGGAAGATCACAGCATAGTTTCCGAGGGTAAACCTGCTAATCAAAACTCTGTCTTGATACAGACATACCATCTGGAATGCTTAAATCCTATAGGTTTTCGTAGCATTGTGTTTTTCTTTTCTCTCTCCCTTGATTCCAGGTGGGCTTTCTTCTTAGCCTAGAAAATGTGACTAATACTCAGAAACTTGTTTAAAGAAATGTGCACTGTGTGAATGTTTAGTGAACCCATGGATGAAATTGTTTAAAATGTTGTATATGGAGCCTTTATGTCTCTGTTTTATAGTCAGATCTACATACAGTTGCCCACAATAGATTTCCTCCTTTGAACCTTCTTATCTCGGTGTAGAAGTTAGAAGAATAAAGGGAGAGAGAGAGTCTCTCTGCTTTATGGGTTTAGAAATAGCTCGTCTGTATACTTAGAGAGGCCCTAAGTTTCATAGTTGAAAAGTGGGTAAGCATTTATACAATCATAGTCTGAAAGGAACAGGTATTCAAAGATACCGTTTACAAACATTACATCTACAACACAGATAAATATCTGTTGAAGGGCCTACTGATACATGTTCACTGTGGAAAGTATAAAAACAAAGGAAAGTATGATGAAAATAAATCCCTCCTAATCCTCTCATCTGTTTTTTCTTTCAAGGCTATTTTAATGCACATATACACAAATTGGAAGTGTATTCTTTACGTATACAGTATTTTTCCTGCTTAACGTGTCACTGTATATTTTTGAAGGTACAGGGTTTTTTTGTTTTTTTTTTTCCAATTTATTTATTTTTGGCTGTGTTGGGTCTTCGTTGCTGCATGCAGGCTTTCTCTAGTTGTGGCGAGCTGGGGCTACTCTTCATTGAGGTACTCAGGCTTCTCGTTGCGGTGGCTTCTCTTTTGCAGAGCATGGGCTCTAGGCATTCAGGCTTCAGTAGTGGCAGCACACGGGCTCAGTAGTTGTGGCTCGCAGGCTCTAGAGGGCAGGCTCAGTAGTTGTGACGCACGGGCTTAGTTGCTCCACAGCATGTGGGATCTTCCCAGACCAGGGCTCGAACCCGTGTCCCCTGCATTGACAGGCAGATTCTTAACCATTGTGCCACCAGGGAAGCCTGAAGATACAGATTTTAATGACTCTGTGCCATTCGATTTTTATACCCAGAACTTGATTTGATTTCTCCTGTTGCTGAATTCTTTTTTCTTTTTGGAATTTTATTTTATTTTTTATACAGCAGGTTCTCATTAGTTATCTGTTTTATACATATTAGTGTATATATGTCAATCCTAATCTCCCAGTTCATCCCACCACCATCACCCTGTCCCGCCACTTTCCCCCCTTGGTGTCCATACGTTTGTTCTCTACATCTGTATCTCAATTTCTGCCCTGCAAACCGGTTCATCCATACCATTTTTCTAGGTTCCACATATATGCGTTAATATACGATATTTGTTTTTCTCTTTCTGACTCACTTCACTCTGTACGACAGTCTCTAGATCCATCCACGTCTCTACAAATGACCCAATTTCACTCCTTTTTATGGCTGGGTAATACTCCATTGTATATATGTACAACATCTTCTTTATCCATTCGTCTGTCAGTGGGCATTTAGTTTGCTTCCATGACCTGGCTATTGTAAATAGTGCTACAATGAACATTGGGGTGTAACGAACATTGGGGTCTTTTTGAATTACGGTTTTCTCTGGGTATATGCCCAGTAGTGGGATTGCTGGGTCGTATGGTGATTCTATTTTTAGTTTTTTAAGGAACCTCCATACTGTTCTACATAGTGGCTGTATCAACTTACTTTCCCACAACAGTGCAAGAGGGTTCCCTTTTCTCCACACCCTCTCCAGCATTTGTTGTTTGTAGATTTTCTGATGATGCCCATTCTTAACTGGTGTGAGGTGATAACCTCATTGCAATTATGATTTGCATTTCTCTAATAATTAGTGATGTTGAGCAGTTTTTCATGTGCTTCTTGGCCATCTGTATGTCTTCTTTGGAGAAATGTCTATTTAGGTCCTCTGCCCATTTTTGGATTGGGTTATTTGCTTTTTTAATATTGAGCTGCATGAGCCGTTTATATACTTTGGAGATTAATCCTTTGTCCGTTGATTCGTTTGCAAATATTTTCTCCCATTCTGAGGGTTGTCTTTTTGTCATTGTTTGTAGTTTCCTTTGCTGTGCAAAAGCTTTTAAGTTTCATTAGGTCCCATTTGTTTCTTTTTGTTTTTATTTCCATTACTCTAGGAGGTGGATCACAAAAGATCTTGCTGTGATTTATGTCAAAGAGTGTTCCTCCTGTGTTTTCCTCTAAGAGTTTTATAGTGTCCGGTCTTACATTTAGCTCTCTAATCCATTTTGAGTTTATTTTTGTGTATGGTGTTAGGGAGTGTTCTAATTTCATTCTTTTACATGTAGCTGTCCAGTTTTCCCAGCACCACTTATTGAAGAAACTGTCTTTTCTCCATTGTATATCCTTGCCTCCTTTGTCATAGATTAGTTAACCATAGGTGCATGTCTTTATCTCTGGGCTTTCTATCCTATTCTATTGATCTGTATTTCTGTTTTTATGCCAGTACCATATTGTCTTGATTACTGTAGCTTTGTAGTATAGTCTGAAGTCAGGGAGTCTGATTCCTCCAGCTCCGTTTTTTTCCCTCAAGACTGCTTTGGCTATTCGGGGTCTTTTGTGTCTACATACAGATTTTAAGATTTTTTCTTCTAGCTGCGTAAAAACTGCCATTGGTAATTTGATAGGTATTGCATTGTATCTGTAGATTGCTTTGGGTAGTATAGTCATTTTCACAGTATCATTTCTTCCAATCCAAGAACATGGTATATCTCTCCATCTGTTTGTGTCATCTTTTTTTTTTTTTTTGCGGTACGCAGGCCTCTCACTGTTGTGGCCTCTCCCGTTGCGGAGCACAGGCTCCGGACGCGCACGCTCAGCAGCCATGGCTCACAGGCCCAGCCACTCCGTGGCCCGTGGGATCTTCCTGGACCGGGGCACGAACCCGTGTCCCCTGCATCGGCAGGCGGACTCTCAACTACTGCGCCACCAGGGAAGCCCTGTTTGTGTCATCTTTGATATCTTTCATCAGTGTCTTACAGTTTTCTGAATGCAGGTCTTTTACCTCCTTAGGAAGGTTTATTCCTAGGTATTTTATTCTTTTTGTTGCAATGGTAAATGGGATTGTTTCCTTAATTTCTCTTCCTGATCTTTCGTTGTTAATGTATAGGAATGCAAGAGATTTCTGTGCATTAATTTTGTATCCTGCAACTTTACCAAATTCATTGATTAGCTCTAGTAGTTTTCTGGTGGCATTTTTAGGATTCTCTATGTATAGTATCATGTCATCTGCAAACAGTGACAGTGTTACTTCTTCTTTTCCGATTTGTATTCCTTTTATTTCTTTTTCTTCTCTGATTGCTGTGGCTAGGACTTCCAAAACGATGTTGAATAATAGTGATGAGAGTGGACATCCTTGTCTTGTTTCTGATCTTAGAGGAAATGCTTTCAGTTTTTCACCATTGAGAATGATGTTTGCTGTGGGTTTGTCATATATGGCCTTTATTATGTTGAGGTAGGTTCCTTCTGTGCCCACTTTCTGGAGAATTTTTATCATAAATGGGTGTTGAATTTTGTCAGAAGCTTTTTCTGCATCTATTGAGATGATCATATGGTTTTTCTTCTTTAGTCGGTTAATATGGTGTATCACATTGATTGACGTGCATATACTGAAGAATCCTTGCATCCTTGGGATAAATCCCACTTGATCATGGTGTGTGATCCTTTTATTTTTTAATTTTTTTCCCAACTTCATTCATTTATTCTTTTATTCAGTGGTTGAACAAATATTTATTAAACATATATGTATGAAGACCCTGTTAAATAGTTTAAGCACTCTGGGGTGAATAGAGGCATCAACAGATACAATTCTGTCCTTATACAAGTTACAGTCCAAAGGGATGATTGTGCAATAACCAAACCATACAAATACATAATTACCAGCTGTGAGATCTTGTACCAGTTACTCAAGCATACTAAGGTTTAATTTCCTCATCTGTAAAATCTGTCATTAATAGTGTCAACATTATAGTGTTTTGTAGGGAAATGAAATGATAAAATGCATATAAGACACAATACAGTGCCTGACATATAGGTAGTGAAAACTACCTGTAAGTTTTCAACGAACAGTCACTATAGCATTCTGCATGTGAACACTAATTGAGAGTAAAGATATGGGACAAATTTTCCTTTTCTAACTCTTGTAAGGCCACATATCACGCATCCAGAGGAGCGCTGGGGACCCTCGTGGAGCCTTGTGTGAAAGATGGTGTTCTTCAGTTCACCTGCTCTTCCCGACTTTTATTCTTTTATTTGCTGTTGTTTTTTTTTTTCACACACCACACTGTATTTTATTTTTACAAGAGATAAATCAACTGACACCAAGCATTGTAAATGGATGACCACAACAAGAGCAACAATGATTGCAATTACCAAACACGAAACACACTCACACTATGTCATAATATTGACATTCAGTTCAGGAATCCTCCACTGTAACAGCTCCTTTACTTTGCTGTGAAAATTGATTTGTATATTTTTTGTCTCTGAGTCCTTGTGGGATTTTTTTTTTATTCAAACAGAAAGTCATAAAACTTACAATCATTCTCATCAGTTCACTCAGTCCCATGTAATTAATTTTTTTTCCATATTGATCTTTTGTTAGCACTTTTATGAATTCATCAGTTTTCCGTTAGAGTTCTGAAAATGCTTGTTCATTCAGTTCAGCAGTATAGTCAGTTACCAGTAACCTGTACTTGTCAGTCTTTTCCATGAACTCCTTGAAGGTGAAACCCTTTTATAGGAACATTTTTGCAAAAGCATCAGAGTACACCCAGAACTGTCTGTAAGTGACAAAAGACTTAAAAATGACCACGGTTAAAGATTTGATGAAAGTTCATAATAATGCAATTGACAAGGAAATTTAGTTATTTGTGAGATGTACATTTTAAAGTAGTAACTAGGATTATGACTTATAACATTATACCAGAACATACAGGATTTTTAGAAATTTCATGTAATGTCTGAAACATTTATATTAACATATTTCCATACAAATAACCCAAAGAAAGTTTAGTATAAGTTGTTTTCTGTTTGTTTGTTTTCTTATACTGCAGGTTCTTATTAGTTATCAACTTTATACACATCAGTGTATACATGTCAATCCCAATTGCCCAATTCAGCACACCACCATCCCCACCCCACTGTGGTTTTCCCCCCTTGGTGTCCATACGTTTGTTCTCTGCATCTGTGTCTCAACTTCTGCCCTGCAAACCGGTTCATCTGTACCATTTTTCTAGGTTCCACATACATGTGTTAATATATGATATTTGTTTTTCTCTTTCTGACTTACTTCACTCTGTATGACAGTCTCTAGGTCCATCCACGTCTCAACAAATGACTCAATTTCCTTTTTATGGCTGAGTAATATTCCATTGTATATATGTACCACAACTTCTTTATCCATTCATCTGTCGATGGGCATTTAGGTTGCTTCCATGACCTGGCTATTGTAAATAGTGCTGCAGTGAACATTGGGGTGCATGTGTCCCTTTTTTTTTTTTTTTCCTGTATGCGGGCCTCTCACTGTTGAGGCCTCTCCGGTTGCTGAGCACAGGCTCCGGATGCGCAAGCCCAGCGGCCATCGCTCACCGGCCTAGCCGCTCTGCAGCATGTGGGATCTTCCCGGACCAGGGCACAAACCCATATCCCCTGCATCGGCAGGTGGACTCTCAACCAGTGCGCCACCAGGGAAGCCTGCATGTGTCTTTTTGAATTATGGTTTTCTCTGGGTATGCCCAGTAGTGGGATTGCTGGATCATATGGTAATTTTATTTTTAGTTTTTTAAGGAACCTCCATACTGTTTTACATAGTGGCTGTATCAGTTTACATTCCAACCAACAGTGCAAGAGGGTTCCCTTTTCTCCACACCCTCTCCAGCATTTGTTGTTTGTAGATTTTCTGATGATGCCCATTCTTAACTGGTGTGAGGTGATAACCTCATTGTAATTATGATTTGCATTTCTCTAATAATTAGTGATGTTGAGCAGTTTTTCATGTGCTTCTTGGCCATCTGTATGTCTTCTTTGGAGAAATGTCTATTTAGGTCCTCTGCCCATTTTTGGATTGGGTTGTTTGTTTCTTTAATATTGAGCTGCATGAGCTGTTTATATACTTTGGAGATTAATCCTTTGTTCGTTGATTCATTTGCAAATATTTCTCCCATTCTGAGGGCTGTCTTTTCGTCTTGTTTATGGTTTCCTTTGCTGTGCAAAAGCTTTTAAGTTTCATTAGGTCCCATTTGTTTCTTTTTGTTTTTATTTCCATTACTCTAGGAGGTGGATCACAAAAGATCTTGCTGTGATTTATGTCAAAGAGTGTTCTTCTGTTTTCCTCTAAGAGTTTTATAGTGTCCCGTCTTACATTTAGCTCTCTAATCCATTTTGAGTTTATTTTTGTGTATGGTGTTAGGGAGTGTTCTAATTTCATTCTTTTACATGTAGCTGTCCAGTTTTCCCAGCACCACTTATTGAAGAGACTTGTCTTTTCTCCATTATATATCTTTGCCTCCTTTGTCATAGATTAGTTGACCATGGGTGTGTGGGTTTATCTCTGGGCGCTCTATCTTGTTCCATTGATCTGTGTTTCTGTTTTTGTGCTAGTACCATATTGTCTTGATTACTGTAGCTTTGTAGTATAGTCTGAAGTCAGGGAAACTGATTCCTCCCGCTCCATTTTTTTCCCTCAAGACTGCTTTGGCTATTCGGGGTCTTTTGTGTCTTCATACAAATTCTAAGGTGATTTGTCTAGTTGCATAAAAAATGCCATTGGCAACTTGATAGGGGTTTCATTGAATCTACTTTTGCAAAGCAAAGTAGATTGCTTTGGGTAGTATAGTCGTTTTCACAATATTGATTCTTCCAATCCAGGAACATGGTATATCTCTCCATCTCTTGGTATCATCTTTAATTTCTTTGATCAGTGTCTTATAGTTTTCTGCATACAGATCTTTTGTCTCCCTAGGTAGGTTTATTCCTAGGTATTTTATTCTTTTTGTTGCGATGGTAAATGGGAGTGTTTCCTTAACTCCTCTTTCCGGTCTTTTGTTGTTAATGTATAGGAATGCAAGAAATTTCTGTGTAAAACCAAATTCATTGATTAGCTCTAGTAGTTTTCTGGTGGCATTTTAGGATTCTCTATGTATAGTATCATGTCATCTGCAAACAGTGACAGTTTTACTTCTTCTTTTCCGATTTGTATTCCTTTTATTTCTTTTTCTTCTCTGATTGCTGTGGCTAGGACTTCCAAAACGATGTTGAATAATAGTGGTGAGAGTGGGCATCCTTGTCTCGTTCCTGATCTTAGAGGAAATGCTTTCAGTTTTTCACCATTGAGAATGATGTTTGCTGTGGGTTTGTTGTATATGGCCTTTATTATGTTGAGGTAGGTTCCCTCTATGCCCACGTTCTGGAGAGTTTTTATCATACATGGGCGTTGAATTTTGTCAGAAGCCTTTTCTGCATCTATTGAGATGATCATATGGTTTTTCTTCTTTAGTTGGTTAATATGGTGTATCACATTGATTGATTTGCGTATACTGAAGAATCCTTGCATCCCTGGGATAAATCCCACTTGATCATGGTGTATGATCCTTTTAATGTGTTGTTGGATTCTGTTTGCTAGTATTTTGTTGAGGATTTTTGCATCGATATTCATCAGTGATATTGGTCTGTAATTTTCTTTTTTTGTAGTATCTTTGTCTGGTTTTGGTATCACGGTGATGGTGGCCTCATAGAATGAGTTTGGGAGTGTTCCTTCCTCTGCAATTTTTTGGAAGAGTTTGAGAAGGATGGATGATAGCTCTTCTCAAAATGTTTGATAGAATTCACCTGTGAAGCCATCTGGTCGTGGACTTTTGTTTGTTGGAAGATTTTTAATCACAGTTTAAACTTCATTACTTGTGATTGGTCTGTTCATATTTTCTGTTTCTTCCTGGTTCAGTCTTGAAAGGTTATACCTTTCTAAGAATTTGTCCATTTCTTCCAGGTTGTCCATTTTATTGGCATAGAGTTGCTTGTAGTAGTCTCTTAGGATGCTTTGTATTTCTGTGGTGTCTGTTGTAACTTCTCCTTTTTCATTTCTAATTTTATTGATTTGAGTCCTCTCCCTCTTTTTCTTGATGAATCTGGCTAATGGTTTATCAATTTTGTTTATCTTCTCAAAGAACAAGCTTTTAGTTTTATTGATCTTTGCTGTTGTTTTCTTTATTTCTATTTCATTTATTTCTGCTCTGATCTGTATGATTTCTTTTCTTCTGCTAACTTTGGGTTTTGTTTGTTCTTCTTTCTCTAGTTCTTTAGATGTAAGCTTAGATTGTTTATTTGAGATTTTTCTTGTTTCTTGAGGTAGGCTTGTATTGCTATAAACTTCTCTCTTAGAACTGCTTTTGCTGCATCCCATACGTTTTGGATCCTCATGTTTTCATTGTCATTTGTCTCTAGGTATTTTGTGATGTCCTCTTTGATTTCTTCAGTGATCTCTTGGTTATTTAGTAATGTATTATTTAGCCTCCATGTGTTTGTGTTTTTTACGTCTTTTCCCCCGTAAGTGATTTTTTAAAAAAATTAATTTATTTATTTTATTTGTTTAATTCTGGCTGCATTGGGTCTTCGTTGCTGGGCACGGGCTTTCTCTAGTTGCAGAGAGCTGGGGTTACTCTTCCTTGTGGTGCATGGGCTTCTCATTGTGGTGGCTTCTCTTGTTGCAGAGCACAGGCTTTAGGTGTGAGCTTCAGTAGTTGTGGCTCGCAGGCTCAGTAGTTGTGGCTCGCGGGATCTAGAGTGCAGGCTCATTAGTTGTGGCGCACGGGATTAGTTGCTCTGTGGCATGTGGGATCTTCCTGGACCAGGGCTCAAACCCACGTCCCCTGCATTGGCAGGCAGATCTTAACCACTGTGCCACCAGGGAAACCCGCCTCTAATTGATTTCTAATCTCATAGCATTGTGGTCGGAAAACATGCTTGGTATGATTTCAATTTTCTTAAATTTACTGAGGCTTGATTTGTGACCCAAGATGTGACCTATCCTGGAGAATGTTCCGTGTGCACCTGAGAAGAAAGTGTAATCTGCTGTTTTTGGATGGAATGTCCTATAAATATCAATTAAATCTATCTGGTCTATTGTGTCAATTCAAGCTTGTGTTTTCTTACTAACTTTCTGTCTGGATGATCTGTCCATTGGTGTAAGTAAGGTGTTAAAAGTCCCCCACTATTATTGTGTTACTGTTGATGTCCTCTTTTTTTTTAAATTTTTTTATAATTTTTTTTAAAGTTATTTATTTATTTGTTTTGGGCTGTGTTGGGTCTTTGTTGCTGTGCGCAGGCAACGAAGTTGTGGTGAGCGGGGGCTGCTCTTTGTTGAGGTGTGCATGCTTCTTATTGCAGTGGCTTCTCTTGTTGCGGAGCACAAGCTCTAGGCGTGAGAGCTTCAGTAGTTGTGCCATGTGGGCTCGGTAGTTGTGGCTCACGGGCTCTAGAGTGCAGGGTCAGTAGTTGTGGTGCGTGGACTTAGTTGCTCCGCGGCATGTGGGATCTTCCGGACCAGTGCTCGAACCCGTGTCCCCTGCATTGGCAGGCGGATTCTTGACCACTGTGCCACCGGGGAAGTCCCTCCATTTCCTCTGTTATAGCTGTTAGCAGTTGTCTTATGCATTGAGGTGCTCCTATGCTGGGTGCATATATATTTATAATTGTTATATCTTCTTCTTGGATTGATCCCTTGATCATTATGTAGTGTCCCTCCTTGTCTCTTATAACATTCTTTATTTGAAAGTCTATTTTATCTGATATGAGTATTGCTACTCCACTTTTCTTTTGATTTCCATTTGCCTGGAATATCTTTTTCCATCTGCTCACTTTCAGTCTGTATGTGTCCCTTGGTCTGAAGTGGGTCTCTTGTAGACAGCATATATATGGGTCTTGTTTTTGTATCCATTCAGCAAGCCTGTGTTTTTTGGTTGGAGCATTTAATCCATTAACGTTTAAGGTAATTATCGATATGTATGTTCCTGTGTTCCTGTTACCATTTTCTTAATTGTTATGGGTTTGTTTTTGTAGGTCCTTTTCTTCTCTTGTGTTTCCCACTTAGAGAAGTTCCTTTAGCATTTGTTGTAGAGCTGGTTTGGTGGTGCTGAATTCTCTTAACATTTGCTTGTCTGTAAAACTTTTGATTTCTCTGTCAAATCTGAATGAGATCCTTGGCAGGTAAAGTAATCTTGGTTGTATGTTCTTCCCTTTCATCACTTTAAATATATCATGCCACTCCCTTCTGGCTTGTAGAGTTTCTGCTGAGGCATCAGCTGTTAACTGTTCCCTTGTATGTTATTTGTCATTTTTTCCTTGTTGCTTTCAATAATTTTTCTTTGCCTTTTATTTTTGTCAATTTGATTACTATGTGCCTCGGCGTGTTTCTCCTTGGGTTTATCCTGCCTGGGACTTGCTGCACTTCCTGGACTTGGGTGGCTATTTACTTTCCCATGTCAGGGAATTTTTTGACTATAATCTCTTCAAATGTTTCTTGGGTCCCTTCTCTCTCTCTTCTCCTTCTGGGACCCCTATAATGCAAATGTTGGTGTGATTAATGTTGTCCCAGAGGTCTCTTAGGCTGTCTTCATTTCTTTTCATTCTTTTTTCTTTATTCTGTTCCACAGCAGTGAATTCCACCATTCTGTTTTCCAGGTCATTTATCCATTCTTCTGCCTCAGTTATTCTGCTATTGATTCCTTCTAGTGTATTTTTCATTTCAGTTATTGTATTCTTCATCTCTGTTTGTTCTTTAATTCTTGTAGGTCTTTGTTAAACATTTCTTGCATCTTCTTGATCTTTGCCTCCATTCTTTTTCCAAGGTCCTGGATCATCTTCACTATCATTATTCTGAATTCTTTTTCTGGAAGGTTGCCTATCTCCCCTTCATTTAATTGTTTTTCTGGGGTTTTATTAGTTCCTTCATCTGGTACAAAGTACTCTGCCTTTTCATTTTGTCCATCCTTCTGTGAATGTCTCTTGCTGAATTATTTGTGCATAAATTTTTATGCCCATTTCTGATTTTTGAAAATAATCCTTAGAGGAAAGGAGAATTAAAATACATATTTTTTTAAAAAAAGAATTGAAAACAGCAATGAGACACCACTACACACCATTAGAATGACCAATATTCAGAACATGACAACACCAAATGCTGGCGAGGATGTGGAGCAACAGGAACATTTTTCCATTGCTGGTCGAATACAAAATGGAACTGCACTTTGGAAGACAGTTGGGCAATTTTCTTAGAAAACTAATAAACATGCTTTTATCATGCAGTGCAGCAATCACACTCCTTGGTATTTACCCAAAGGAGTTGCAAACTTATATCCACACAGAAACCTGCACCTGGATATTTGTAGCAGGTTTGTTATTCATAATTGTCAAAAGTTGGAAGTAACCAAGATGTCCTTTAGTAGGTGAATGGATAAACAAATTATGGTACAGCCAGATGATGGAGGCTAAAAAACAATGAGCTGTCAAGTCATGAGAGGACAAGAAGGAACCTTAAGTGCATTTTTTTTTTTTAGGATTTATTTATTTGTTTTATTTATTTTTGGCTGAGTTGGGTCTTAGTTGTGGCATGCGGAATCCTTCGTTATGGTGCGTGGGCTTCCCTCTACTTGTGGTGTGCAGGTTTTTTTCTCTTCTCTAGTTGTGGCATGTGGGCTCTGTAATTTGTGGCCCGCAGGCTCTAGTTGAGGTGTGTGAGCTCAGGAGTTGTGGCGCATGGGCTTAGTTGCCCCACAGCATGTGGGATCTTGGTTCCCTGACCACTGATTGAGCCCGCGTTCCCTGCATTGTAAGGTGGATTCTTTACCACTGGACCACCAGGGAAGTCCCAAGTGCATATTTTTATGAAAGTTAAAGAAGCCAGTGTGAAAGGACTGCATCTACTGTATGATTCCAACTCAGTGGTATTCTGGAAAAGAACTATGGAGACGGTAAAAAGATCAGTGGTTGCAAGGGGCCGAGGGCAGGAGTGTAAGATGAATAGGCAGAGCACAGAGGATTGATAGGGCAGTGAAAGTACTCTAGATGATCCTCCACCTTTGTCCAAACTCATAGAATGGACAGCACCAAGAGTGAACCCTGATGTGTGAACTGTGGACTTTGGGTGATGTGTGAATGTAGGTTCATCAGTTGTAGCAAATGTTCTACTACTCTGGTGGGGGATGTTGATGATGGGAGAGGCTGCGCATGTGTGGGGACAGCTGGTGTATGGTAAATCTAAGTACCTTCCTCTCAACTAGGCTGTAAACCTAAAACTGCTCTTAAAGAATAAACCCGTAATAAAGGGGGCAGGGGTAGAGTGCACAATGAAGGAACTGTTGCAAAAGGGTAAACTCAAGCCTAAAGTAAGTTTCGGGAAACTTGAGAGAAGTTGTGTGGTCATGTGCTGGATAACGGGACAGAAGCCTCAGTCTTGTATCCCTGTGTTTTCTAAATGTCTTAAGGGATTGCTCTGCCCCTGTAGGGTGATGTCATTACGGTGTGATGATATAAATCACCTCTAAATTCCAGTTTCTCAAACAGAGGTTTAGGAGTTGGCATGCGATAGCATTAAATATAAAACAAACACATCAAGTGTATGTTTTGAATCCTGGTTTGAAACAAAATAATCTCTTCATATATATTCTAAAGAGCTTCTGAGCTTGATTTTATCTTAGTTCTTCAAAGTCCTTATACAGCCAAGCAGGCCATGGATTACAGAACCATTTAGACTAGTGGGAGATGAGAACCACATATATGACATCTGAATTTCTGACCATCCACTTAATAAAACGTCTGTGATTCAGCTCAGTTCATATCTCCACAATCACACATACTTTCAGGTCTCAATAGAAAGTGTATATAATACATGAAGGAGGTTAATTTAGATGGAGGACAGGTTTTATTCCCATCTGCATGTTTTCATTGAACATACTCTAAACGCTCAATTGAGGACTTGTTGTGGAATGGGCAGTGATATTCCATACTAGTGGAGTTGATGTTTCTAGATCAGATCAGTGTGTAGGTTTAATTCGAAGAAGCAGAATATTTAATATTATAGGTTGTGCTCCCAGTGGTAGATTCGTTCTTGTTTAGAGTATCAAGAAATCTATTCTAGTATTTTTTTAATACTACATATTACTTAAATGTCAGAAATAGATTGAGTTAGATGGTTGCTCTGTATTTTCTTTTGTCCTTCTCCCCATTCTCTGGATTCTTTCTGCAAATGTCAGGAGGAAGGAGCCAATCATGTTAGTGACACTGCATGGTTGTAATTGTGCTCGCAGAGTCAAGAGTTGTAGAAGGTTATAGTTTCAATGTATCTTATTACAAGTATGGATAATACAGTAGAGCTTCAGTGGTTACATTTTGGAGCCTGCTTTTAAAAATGCTTCCTGTGGCATTTGTAGGACCTCTTATAAAGGAGTGGTATTTACTTGAAATTAATATTAGATTCAGTGGTAATAGAGCTTGTGGTCACTGTGTTTTGTTGTATTGGCATTAAATACTCTTTTTCGGTGAGCTTAGAATCAAACTAAAAAGAAAAATCAAAGCAAGAAGAGATTCTTGTATGATCAGAACCAAAGTTATTGCTGTGGGCTATCTATTAACCTTTTTCTTGTGAGTTAGGCTTTGTAGGAATATATTGAAGAAAAGGAAAGCTTTAATAAGGGATAATAGTCACATGGTCTGTTTTCTCAATTCAAATGATATCTTTTTGATAATAGAAGGTTGCTAATTATGTTTAAACCTACAGGATTGTAAAATTTAGAAAAATTACTGGATTCCATATTTTATTACTGTAAACATTTTAAAAATGAGATATTCTGATTATGGAAAGCTATTTGGGGAACATACAGGGGGCCTTTCTAGCAGTTTGGGCCTTCACTTCATTTACAGTTGCAAGCAGGGATAATTGTTGTTGGCTCATGGAGACTGCCTCAGCCTGCTGTGGCCTGTTGTAACCTGATGAGGTGATATCAACAATTAAATGAATTGAAGCAACACCATTCACCTCCTGAAAAAAAGTCAAGCTGTTATATAACTATATGTGTGTGTGTAGTTGGTAGCTGCAGACTTGTCTTTGTGTTTATTTAGATTTTAAAAATTGCACACCTGTTATGTATTTCCATAAATCATTGTAAAATATACCCTGCAAAAATCCAGTGAAATTCTCTTAAGATTAAAAAAGAGGGAAGGGACTTTCCTGGTGGCGCCGTGGTTAAGAATCCTCCTGCCAACGCAGAGGACACAGGTTCGAGCCCTGCTCTGGGAAGATCCCACATGCCGCGGAGCAACTGGGCCCGTGCGCCACAGCTACTGAGGCTTCGCTCTAGAGCCCGCGAGCCACAACTACTGAGCCCGCGAGCCACAGCTACTGAGCCTGCGTGCCACAACTACTGAAGCCCACGTGCCCAGAGCCTGTGCTCCTCAACAAGAGAAGCCACCGCAATGAGAAGCCCGCATACCGCAATGAAGAGTAGCCCCCTCTTGCCGCAACTAGAGAAAGCCCATGCGCAGCAACGAAGACCCAACACAGCCAAAATTAAAAATAAATAAATTTATTTTTTTAAAAAAGGGGTGGGGGAGAATTCATCAGTACAGTTGTGTTTTATTTCCAGTGTCTGCAGAAGCCAAACCTGACCACAGACACAAAGGACAAGGAGTACAAACCCCATGATATCCCCCAGAGGCAGTCTGTGCAGCCCTTGGAAACGTGTCCCCCAGCTCGACGAGCAAAACGCATGAGAGCGGAGGTGAGCGCCTCGTGAGGTTGATCAGACAGGCCTCAAGTCCCGGTGCTAACGTGTGTCTGACCCTGGATTTCTCTCTTGCACGTGCTCTTCATAGATTGAACTTTACTAACCTCACGGAGGGATGCTGTTTATACTCTGGCTTTTACACTTGGGGGAATTGCACTGTCAGAGGGGTGAGGAATTGAAATCTTTCTGGGTTTATGCTGCCTGGACAGTCAGCTGCTGCATGGTTAACGGTCAGAGCCTAGGAAGCATAGGTGAATAGGCGTTCATTGTGACCCTCGTGATGTTGGGCAAGATTTATTGGGAATTAAGGTTAGTAGGAGTGAAGTTGGAGATTTTTGCTGAAAAGTACTGTTTTTGAGAGGTTACGAAGAAGGTAGTGAAAGCTATTTTTCTCAGACTTCCTGAAGAGGAGTATGGAATCTGTGGCAAACATTTATGCTAAGCCAGAAAATACTCAGCGAGCAAGGGGGGCTGGTGATGTAACACACAGATAACATGAGAGTGAAGCCTGAGGGAAGATGAGGAGTGAAAGACTTAAGAAAGACAAGTTGCTCTTAGATTTTTCTGCTCTGAGAGGTTTCTCCTGGAAAGGGAGAAGAGTATTCTCCCAGTTACCTTGTTTCCACACAGAGCTGGGTAGGTTTTGGGTTCCTTGATGGACATATGAGTATGAAGAGTCAGTGATTAATATATTAGGAACAGTTTAGAACTGGGAAGCCTCATGGCATTAGTTAGGTTTCTGAATCAGTAGTTGGGTTATTTAATAATTATTGGTGAGGATGAAAAAAATCAGCCATTTTGGTTTCTGAGGAAATGGATAAATAAGAGAATTACTTTTCACTTAGGTAAGTTGGAGATATGAAAAAATTTAGCGACTCCATTTTTTTGAAGTGAGAATCCCTCAGAATAGGAACATATGTGGTTATTTGAAGCCCACAAGCAGGCTGCAGGTTTATTCGCCTTAAAGTCAGTTCTTGTTTGAGCACATCTTGATCTTTAAATGTGTAAGACATGCCCAGTGCTGTGGATGCCTAGGTCTGTCTTGATGACACATCATGGTGATGGAATGGCCCTGGAAGAAGTCGTGTTAGCAGTAGACATCCTGCTTGTGCATGAATGAACACAGGCACAGTTCCACAACGTCACTTGTGTCCCAGAGCAGACAGGGCTTTGCTTATCAACCAGTATGAGCACTTCGTGGACACCAGGTACTGAGACCGGCTCACAGGCTCTCACTGATGAGGGAGCCGTGACTCAGCGGTGCTAGGGGAGCAGTTTGTAGTGACAGTTCACTACAAGAATTAATAGAAACTTGTTGTGGAAGCTGAGTTTTCCTTGAATGCTGTCATACTTTGGAAGAGCCAGCAAACCCTTCTAGGCTGATGAAATTATGTTATTTATGTAACTGTTCAGGATTTGGCTAAGTTATGTAAGTTGTGAGTAGATGAGAACTGAGGGGCTTCTAGGAGGAAATACACACTGTTCCCAATTTGGGTAGTAACACTTCCCATAAGTCATCCCTGATCCTTTGACTTTTTCCTAAATTTTTGACCTGTTGAAGTGGAGAATACTCCTAACTTCTAAGTTTCCTCATTCATTCCTTCAGTAATAATAATATTAAGGGTGGAATCTCTGCTCTAAGGGAGAGAGTTTTGAATGTCCTGTTAATAGAGAGAATTTATAAGATTATAGGCACTTTGTGATTCCAATTGGATTTTAGAAGATTTCTGTCTTTTTAAAGGAAATATTCATGTATATGACAAATTTTTTTAAGGCCATGAATATTAAAATAGAACCAGAAGAGACAGCAGAAGCCAGAACTCATAACCTGAGACGTCGAATGGGATGTCCAGCTCCAAAGTGTGAAAATGGTAAGAAAGTTCATCCATGAATAGGAAGGAAGAGTGAATAAATAAAAACAGTCATTCAACTGGTAGTTAAGAAAATATTGGAGCAACTTTACATACTAGTCACTGGGTTGTGCCTTGAGAAATAAAATCTTATTATATTAATATCCTTGTTTTCATAATTAGATGACTGGAAAGAGAGATAAACAAATGAATATATGCATATTAGAAATGTGATTGACTTTCTCAACTGTAACTAGTTGCTTTTGAGTTGGCCAAAAAGTTCATTCGGTCAGTGAATATGTTGTTCCATACAGTTCTTGGTGAAAATGAAAAACGTGTCTTATTTTTACTTAAAACCAAGCAAACTTTTTGGCCAACCCAATACTTTGAAATTTGGTTCAGTAGCATTAATTGTAAAGAAGTGATTTGTGAGAAGCATAGGTGCCTTTGACTGAATATCTGATGGGCTTGTTTCAGGCATGGCAGGCAGGCAGGCTTTCTTAATCTGAGTTTTAATTGACAGATGTTCGCCTGGCCACTGCTTGATGTCAGCCACTGAAAGGTAGGTTTGACACTGTCTTGAGAGAAATTCTATATAGGCAGGCACTTAGTAATGAAGAAGTAGTTATTGAAATGGGCTTTTCTTAGTGACTGGTGAGTTAGTGGGAAAGGCAGCACAATGTAATGGAAAGTAGATGGAGTTGTAAAAATACAGATCTGAATCTGAATCCTGGCTCAGCCACTAACTAGTTGTATGACCTTAGAGATACTTCTTGACTTCTTTTAATGTCAGTTTTCTTGTCTTTGAAACAGATTGGTTGCAAAGGATTATATGATTGATATAATAACAATTGATGGAAAGCCTTTAGCGCAGTACCTTCCGCAGAGTAGCTCATTAATTGATAGCTGGTGTTTTAGAAAATTCTCAGTCTTTGAAACCAGGAAGCTAGAGAGGCTAGTAATCTTAGATCATGGAGGGATAATCTGTAACGTGGAGGGGGTGCTGTTGGTGTGAACGTTCAGTGTCTTATGGTCAAGATCAAGAGGAATTTGCTTTCACCAGCATATGTTATGTCTTAGTCTTAAGAAGAGCATATCTTCGGCTCCCAGTTTGAAAGCATACAGACCTGAGCAACATCTGGTATCATATCTTGTGCTTGTATCTTGGAATTTGAATGGTGTGAGAGTTGTACGTCACCCTAAAGTAGGCAGCACGGAGCTCCTGCACGTAGTAACTCTGGGTGCTGCTGCGCTGGAGCGAGCAGAGAACTGTGTCCGGGGCACCCCAGCAGCAGGAGGGACGAGCACGGGAGGGAGCTGATGGGGCAGAGCAGAGGGAGTGCTGACCTGGACTGCCTCCTACAGAGAAAGACGGGAAAAGCAGCCTCAAGCAAGAACCTGCTGAGAGGAAGGAGTGTATTACAGAGAGCGAGAAGGAGAAACCCAGGAGTCGAGCGAAAAAAACCACCAGTGCTGTGAGTCAACATCTTTAAACACTTTTACAGCCCAGTTTATACTTAGTGCCTTACCTGGGACTGCTGGCTCAGTGTCTCACAATGAAGAGACCTTTAGAGGTGGTTCGTAGTATCAGTTTATAAACAGGGAAACACGGATGCGTCATGAAACCAGTAGTAACAGCTGGGGGCGTTGACAGCCATTTTTTGGAGAACGTTCAGTTTAGCACTGAATATTGGTGAGCTCGATCCTATGGAGAATTGTCGATAAGTGACTAGCCCACCTCCAAGCGAGCTGAAGGTAGATCAGAAATCAAGATGATGTTTTCCAACTTTATAGCAAGGAAGGATAAGGGAAGGGAGTGCGCAGGTAGGAGGGAGGCTAGGGCCTAGCAGGGTCAGAGGCCTGGGGAGCTCTTCACTAAGGTGGAAACAAAAAGCCAAGCTCTCTTCCTCAGCCCCCTTCTGAGCACCTGGGAGCAGCTTGATGACAGTGCTTTTGATCTTGGGATTGGAAGTTATTCCAATTAAATGTTCTGTTCATAAATATCATCTCCCTCTGCCCCAGCACAGAAACAAACAAAGCAGTCAGAAAGCTAGCAGAGCCCAGGTTTCTATTTGCTACAACAAAAAAGTCTGCTCTGGCTGCCATAATGAAGTATCACAGACCGAGTGGCTCAAACAAGCGAAGTTTATTTTCCCACGGTTCTGGAGGCTACAAGTCTGAGATCAAGGTGTTTGCAGACTTGGTTTTTTCCTGAGGCCTCTGTCCTTGGCTTGTAGATGGTCATGTCCCTGTGTCCTCATGGTTTTCCTCTGTGTGTGTCTGTGTCCTAGTCTCTTCTTACAAGGACACCAGTCATACTGGATTAAGGCCCACCCATATGACCTTTTTAACGACCTCTTTAAGACCCTGTCTTCAAATACAGTCACATTCTGAGGTACTGGGGGTTAGGACTTCAACATAGGAATTTTGGGGAAACACGATACAACCCATAGTAGGTAATGACTGTGTAGTTTTATTACTGTGTATTTGGGGGAACTTCTTAACTATGACTAATTAGAATGTAAAGTGGTAATTTAATGTGGTTAGTTAACTTCAATTTTGCCATGTTAAAAGGAAACTAAGTTTTGTAAAAACTGTAAAATCTTCTGCCTTTTAACATGGCAAAATTGAACTTTTCCTTTATTAGTTCTGTTTTTGGTTAGGTGGATAATTTATTGCCTAACATGTTATTCTTCTAGAAGACTATCTTTCTGTAAGCTACTAAAAGCTGGATATTTAAGTAACAAACTTTAATTAAAACACACAATTGAGAAATCTTGGAGATCTCTCTCCAGAGTTGGGAATGCATGAGATATTTTGAAATATCCCATAATAGAAGGTGAAGCATTTTTATTTAAAATGTCCCTTATAGAGGGTGAAACATTTTCACTTGCAGCATATTGGAGAGACTAGATTATGCCTCAGATCCATTTCATTCCTAGAGTTTCACAGAATCAAACAGCAGCTCATGCCCCTGTGTTCTGTGCCCATTTTCATGCTGCAGGTTGACCTGTATGTCTGCCTCTTGTGTGGCAGTGGCAACGATGAGGACCGGCTTCTCTTGTGTGATGGGTGTGATGACAGTTACCACACCTTCTGCCTGATCCCGCCGCTCCACGATGTTCCCAAGGGAGACTGGAGGTGTCCTAAGTGTTTGGCTCAGGTCAGAATTAATAGCAGAGGTGGCATTAGAAAATTTCCTTAAGAAGGTGTTTTCTTCACCTTCCGGTTTTAGATTTGGCAATTGATAATAAGGAGTCTCATGACAAAAATTGGGGTGGGCCTGAATAGGAGAGAGGTCTTGGAAGTGAGCTGCACAGCTATGCAGCAAGCTGAGAGTCAGAAAAACATTTTAATAACTACATTTTTAAAAATTTCATTTAAAAAAAGCATTGCATGCTCTTTGCAAAAATTCTTAGGCACTGAACAACTTAAAAGATAGATAATTTCATAGTCTATAGATAATCACTGTTAGTATTTCGACGTATATTCATCCAAATGGAAATTGCACAAATGGAATTACACTACACAAGTAATTTTAGTAAACATATATAATTTCTCATATATATACATATATATGTGAACCATAAGTAAATATACATATAAATAAATATCTTTCCGTTTTCTTTCTTTGTGTTTTGACAGGAGTGCAGTAAGCCACAAGAAGCATTTGGCTTTGAACAGGCAGCCAGGGACTATACCCTCCGTACTTTCGGGGAAATGGCAGATGCGTTCAAATCTGATTACTTCAACATGCCAGTCCATGTATGTACATACGTAACTGCTTCAGTTTAGGATTTTAATAACTTTGGGGGAAGGTATATCTGAAGACGTTTGAGTTGGCCCTGATCTCTGATAGTCAGTCATTGTCTTGCACAATGAAACCTTTAATTTGTTCGGTAGTATTAACATTCCACAGTACTTCAAAATGCATTCTGATTTTTCATTTGATTAAAGATAGGCTTTTTGAGACAAATCATATAGCGACAGTAACAGAATACCAGTGAAAGGAAATAACCAGCTCAACAAATAAAATTCAAAGAAAACTTTGCAAAATTTATTCAGTGACTCCTGTGTGCCAATCCCTGTGCTGTGCCCTGGGGGCACGTTTACCTCTTGTTATGTTGTCATAAGTTAGCACTGTAAACTTTAGGATTTTATATTTATTTATTTATTTGGCTTCGTCGGGTCTTAGTTGCAGTGCACGGGCTCTTTGGAGCACGGGGCTCTCTCTAGTTGTGGCACGCGGGCTTAGTTGCTCTGCGGCATGTGGGATTTTAGTTCCCCGACCAGGGATCGAACCCACGTCCCCTGCATTGGAAGGCAGATTCTTAACCACTGGACCGCCAGGGAAGTCCCTATACGTTAGTATTTTAAATTCTCCTTTATTCCCTTAGAAGCATAAGCATGCTTCATTCAGCATTTACTATTCCATCAAATGAGTACACTAAAATGAATGGTTTCCTACCATACTTCTGGATATTTAAGCTGTTTTTCCTCACTACCAACAAAGTGCTATAGCAGACATTGTATGCATCTCCTTTCGGGGGGGCGGGGGCTGTGTTGGGTCTTCATTGCTGCGCGTGAGCTTTCTGTAGTTGTGGCGAACAGGCACTATTCTTTTTTATGGTGCATGGGCCTTGCATTGTGGTGGCTTCTCTCGTTGAGGAGCACAGGCTCTAGGCTTCAGTAGTTGCGGCACTTGGGCCCTAGGGCACACGGGCTATAGTAGCTGTGACGCGAGGGCTCTAGAGCGCAGGCTCAGTAGTTGTGGCGCACAGGCTTAGTTGCTCCACGGCATGTGGGCTCTTCCCGGACCAGGGATCCGGGAACCAGTCGGGATCTGGTTGTTGAGCCCACCTTTGTCCCTTGCATTGGTAGACGGATTCTTAACCACTGCGCCACCAGGGAAGTCCTGTATGCGTCTATTTAATTGGATTATTTTCTTAATATTTATCCATTTTTTTCCCATCTAATAGCTGTATCATTTACGGGACCATAGCAGTGTATAGTGAACCTGCTTTGCCTCACATCACTAACATTAACTGTTAAGTTACTTAAAATGTCCCCTTATTTAACAGGCTTATAAATTCAAGTAATATTCCCTTTGAATTTTCAGTTCTTTTTACCCCTCCTGCATTACATATTATTTACCCATATGTTCGCTTAACCAGTCCTGGTGCCTCTTGTATTTGTGGTTGGCTTTTTGCACTTTGAGGGACAGGCCTCTGGCCTCATATCAGATTAGTGCAGATCCTAAGCACTCAGCCTGGCCAGCCCTTTACACGCGGGCCTGCAGCCGCAGAGTTGTTGCACCCTGCCTTTTCCTCGTGGCTGCCCACATTACTCTCCGCAAGGTCTAGTGGAAAGAGTGAGGGGGTGGACTCAGGTGATGTGTTTGAACGCATTTCAGAGGATAAAGCATTGTTCAAATACAGCTAAGCTAACTACTGTTACTAAACAGAAGTCAACCAGGTTGTATATTAGATTCCTCAAAACAGAAAAACATCTCCAGTTCTTAAATCTTAGTACTTTGCTTTCCTTGAGTCCTTTTACGGTAGTGGCCAGGTTGTTGATAGAGGAACATGAATTCTTAGTCAGCTCTTGGTTATAAAATTGCTTTTAGAAAATGAGGTTCATCTGAGTTGTCGGGGGCCAGTTGAGGAAAACTTGGGACGTCATGTACAGTTCTTCCTCAGGCTGCTATCCTGGGATTCCTGTCACTTAGCCTGTCTAGTCAGATTGGTCACCGGCAGTTTGTGAGTGTCTGAGGAGAGTCACTTTCTTTACTTCCTTGTTTTGTATGCAGATGGTTCCCACAGAACTGGTTGAGAAAGAATTTTGGCGACTGGTGAGCACTATTGAAGAGGATGTTACCGTGGAATATGGAGCTGATATCGCCTCGAAGGAGTTCGGCAGTGGCTTCCCGGTCCGAGACGGGAAAGTGAAGCTCTCGCCTGAGGAGGAGGTAGGTGTGGCTGTGAGCACATGGACTTGCGGGGGTGCCGGCGGGACGGGCGGGGGGCGCCTTTAGAGCGAGCCCACCGTTGATCCAGAGGTCATCACGCTGGGCTAGTAGTAGCAGCTGTGCTACAACACGTATGTCACTTGGAACTTGAGATAGTCATGGAAATTGGTTGGTTGGCTTGAAGTAATTTATGATACTTTCAGCAAATCCTTAATTACCAGATTTTTAATGATTTCAAGAATAGCAGAAAGAACCCATAGAAGAATTCTAGTCCCAACTAGATGATAAGGGAGAATCACTTACCTCCCTTTGACTTCCGATTCTGTAACTTTGGTTTCTCGTTCTGAAGAAAATCTGAGGGATTGGAACCAGATACACACACATAATATAGACACACTCACACAGACACACACACACAAGCCCATTTATGTAAAGTGCAGAGCTGGGCAGAAGTAATCTATGGGCATCCAGGAGGTAAGCATAGTGGCCCCCCGCCATTCTTTTTATTTTGAAGGAGACTTTTCAGCTTGCTTTTTGAAACCAGCAGAGTTCCAAAATGTTAGCATGATTATAAAGTATAAACCTTTATTTATACTTTATTTATAATGTCAAGATATTCTCCTTATTTTTAGGAATATCTTGACAGTGGCTGGAATTTGAACAACATGCCAGTGATGGAGCAGTCTGTCCTCGCTCACATCACCGCTGACATATGCGGCATGAAGCTTCCTTGGTTGTACGTGGGAATGTGCTTTTCTTCCTTCTGTTGGCATATTGAAGACCACTGGAGCTATTCCATTAACTACCTGCACTGGTAAGGGGTTCCAGAGAACCTACAGATGGTATGCACGCTGCGTTGGAAAACTTACCCACCTCTTAGTTGTGACACATCTCTTAACTGAGTCTGAAGAGTGATGAGGTTTTTTTTTTTTATTTTATTACTATGGGGCAGGTATCCTAACAATTTAAGACAAAGGTTCTTAAGAATCCATAGGAAATCCATGAAACCCTGCCCTTGCACATGAGTTTTCAAGTATAACAGGCTTCTGGGGAGAAGATAGACAGCTTTTCACTAATTGTCAAAGAAGTCTTTACTCCCAGAAAGGTTAGAAAGCACCGAGTTGCTTTTACTGTGGAAACCCCTTCCCGTTCTGTGGGCCCGGCGGCCCAGATAGCCCTTTGGGTGAGGAGTGGGGCATGGGGCGTGTGGGTCCTCCAGGACCTCGGGACTGACCGCTCCTGACGGCCTGCTGAGTTCTAGCATCACTGTGCACCGTAGGTAGAGTGCGCCCCATCCGCGCGTGCCTGTGTGTGTGTGTGGTGGGCTGGGGCGGATATTTGGGCTTTCTAAACTTTTATTTCACATCTGTTTCCCTCCCCTCCATTTCCCTTGCTTTCTGAGTACAAAAATATTTGAAGATCTGAAACTCACTTAAATTCCCACACAGGGAATTTGAGGATGTACCACAAGAAAGAGGGAGCTGGCCTTTTACGTGCAGAGAGTCAGTCCTGCTTCCCCAGGCAATTGCTCCCAGCTGTGAAATGATGTTTACCATACCTCACAGGGATGTTACAGATTAATTGGTTGACAGTTAAATGTGCTTTGAAGAGGAGCTCTTTAGAAATGCTAATCGCCTTACTTAGAGTTTGGTTTAACTCGCTGTCAGGGCGGAGAGTTGCCATCCCTTGCTAGTTGCCGTAGGAAATTGTGGTGACCACATACCCTGTAGCTAACATAATACCTTATATTCTTAGAAATGCTAGATATCTACATTTTCTGAAGGGTCAAGGGTCAGGTAAAATGGGAGGGAAAAGAGGGACCTCAGATGGGAAGTCTCATGTTTAAACTTTATCCTTGAAGAGGGAAAATGCATTACATATGTTCAGATCATATTTCTGGTGATACTTCTTCAGTTTGAACACTGCCTTACAAAGCAGGATCTAAAAAATAGGAACTGGTTAACCATCTTGTTTGCATTGGTGTTTGCTGGTTGATTTTGTGTATGAGTTGAAGAAGCTACTGAAATTTCATGTAAATTTTGAGATTGATCTGCTTTTACAATCTATCTTAGGGGTGAGCCAAAGACCTGGTATGGAGTCCCAGGGTACGCTGCTGAGCAGCTGGAGACCGTGATGAAAAGGCTGGCCCCGGAGCTCTTCATCTCCCAGCCTGACCTCCTCCACCAGCTCGTCACCATCATGAACCCCAATACCCTGATGACTCACGAAGTGCCTGTATGTTTTGGGTCAATCCTCCTGCCACCCAGGCTTAACTCCCCACTTCTCTTTTTCCCCGTTGCTCACGTTTTTATGAAGCTGATTTGGCTGTGTAGAAACAGCTGTTTGGTGTCATTTAGTACAATATTGCATTAAGCCAGTGGGAGTGGATCCTCAGACACCATAGAAAGCTGATTTGTTGCAGCTGATGACTAGGTTGCTGAGCAGCCTGACTTTGCAATAGTAACTGTGAGGCTGTCTCTTCCTTTCCTTTCTGGTGTTCAGTTCAGAGTACATTCACAGGTTGTACACCATCACCATTCCTGCTTTCTAAAATATAACTTTTGTTTATAACTTCAGTCCTTCAACACAGCAAAACAAAAACCGTAAAAAATAAGTGTTGTTAGTATAAATTAGTTTACTCTGAAAATGGCTAGGTTCTGTTATTGATATAATTAGATCTAAACTCTTGTGTCAGAATCCTTCATACTCCATCCCTGCTTTAGAAAATAACTCATTGAATTTACATGGTGACATGCTTGGTGGATCTTACGTTCTCCCTGCTGCCCCTAATTAAGCTTAAGAGAAAATTTATTTCAGTGTCTTGAGCTTGGATTTCAGGGTTCCCACTCTAGACTGAAAGATGCTATTGGTGCTTTTTCCTATGAGGTTTTTCTACGAAGTGACAGTTATTTTTGCTTAGTGGCTTCCTTTCGGAGGAAACTCAAGGCATTTTGGGAGGCCAGATTGAGAGGTATGAAGTTGAAGAATCCATCTTAGTTAGCTCAACCAAATGTAAATGATACAATTTACAATGTTAAGAGGAATTCTTGATCTTGTGACCTTCATTTTATGCTTTTGGGTTCACAGGCCAGTAAATGGGGGCAGATGGGAAGGAATTTTCTTTGAGGGATCATAAAATATTCATGGGCCAAAGCTTAGAAAATAAGGACCAATAGTCATCAAAATACCACCATCTCCTCGTTGTTGGCATTTTCCATCTTGACCCACCCCCACCCCCGCCCCACGTTGATGGGTCTTTCTGATCTGTTATGAGTCGCTGGCTTTAGAAGAGACCTCTCGCCCTGTTCTTTAATAGTTGAGCAAACCATGTGGGGCTAGACTCTGGACCTAGAGAGGTAGGTGAATGAACTCATGCATTCGGGAACTCACAGTGTAAGGGAAAGACAGCGTTTACACAGATCACGGAAGAGTGGTGTGGTTTGACAGTGGTGTTGACTCGGGGGCTGAGCCATTAACTCTGAAAGGGCTGGAAAGGGCTCCTAATGGCGTTTGAACCGAGGCGTGGGCTCTGAAGGGGAGTGCGTGTGGCAGAGAGTTGAGGAGGAGGCCCTCCCGGTGGAGGGCTGTGCTCCTGCCGCTGTTGCCCACTGCAGACTTGGCCTGTCAGAGCCCGGAAGGGCGTGTTCCAGCACAGGGCGGGGCCTCAGCCCGAGTTGCACGGCCTTGTGGCCTGGGTGCTGCTTGAGAATTGGCATTTCCAACAAGTTCCCAGTTGTTGTTGCTGCTTTTGGTCTGGGAACTACATTTTGGAGAACCGCTGGTGGAGAGATATGTATTGAAAAGACATCTAATATTATTACTATTATGTAGTAGTTCGTTCAGTCTGAGGATTTTGTGCCTAGAGCAATATAAGTGTTTTTCGGGTAGAGGGAAAAGGGGAATTGCTGGTGGGAGGTAAGTTTGAGGCCCAAATCAAGAAGATCTCTGTGTGGAATGAGATCCTTGAAATAGAGCGGAATTTCTTCAATTGGTGGTAGGAGATCCTATTTCAGTATGATAATATTTGGAAAGATGTGTCCTGATCCTGGATGTAGCCAGATTTTTGTGGTGTAAGCTGTTTTCTCTTGAGATACTTATCAACCTGGCAGTCTGGGGAACTACTCCATCTTGTGGCAGAAATGAATATCTTTAGGTAATATTCAGCCATACTTTTTTCCCTACCCTTTCTGGAGAATCATCTGATAGTCTATGTCTAGATTGTCTTTCGTGAGGATGTCACTGAAAATCTCCAATTTCTGTCTCCTTAGGTTTACCGAACTAATCAGTGTGCTGGGGAGTTTGTGATCACATTTCCAAGAGCCTACCACAGCGGTTTCAATCAAGGTTTTAATTTCGCTGAGGCCGTTAACTTCTGCACTGTCGATTGGGTGTGTAATTATGACCTAGCAAGCCTTTTCACATTTACCGTTTTTCCTGCAGAAATGGTATAGAATGCTTAGAAGCTGTCATGTGTCTAGTTGCTTAAACCAGTTGCTGCTGAAATGGCAGGTCAGCCAGCTGTGTACCTTCCCAGCAGGAGAGGCCCTGGCCCTGCAGTGTCAGCCAAGACCTGGTGAAGAGTCTGCTGAGTGACATTTCGGCTGAAGCTTAGTATCTCATTGCAAACTGATAACAAGCAGTTCCAGTCTTAAGACTGTACTTTATGCAGCACTGGCTTAAATTATCCAAACACAGTAATTTTTAATGACATTTGATTTCAGGTAGTTGTAAAGTGGAGTTTTTATATTAGTATTAATACTTTTCATTTGCCTAAGAAGAACTACCTAGTTTAAGTGGGTGTGGTGTTAAATCTAATAAATTATGACCTTCAGTGCCTTTTTTTTTTTTTTTTTTTTTTTTAATAATACCGGGTTGGCCAAAAAGTTCCTTCACGTTTTTCCGTAACATGTCAGGGAAAAACCCAAATGAACTTTTTGGCCAACCCAAAATAGTTGGCCCAATAAAATAGTACCCAGTAGTAATACCTACATCTATAATTATTTTCTGTTCTGTAGTTTTTAGAGCATTGTTGTTCCCTGAAGTAGATTAACCACACCAGTTCCACACAGTTGTTTCAGGAAATGTGTAAATTCATATTTCCAATTAGATTCTACATTGTTGTAGACATTACTGCATTATTAATACATTGGGTTTTTAAACCAGATTTTAATCAATGTACCTAATTTGCCAGATCCTTGAGATGCAAAGATTTTAAAAGGTCCAAGGCTTGTTAGAGTCTAGTTTTAGGATTGATATATGATATCAATATATGACCCAAGATGTGATATTTGGTAATTGATAATAAAGGTCAGGAGTCTTTGGAAACAGGAAGGAGAGAGATGAATGTCACGTGTCCTCCCTGTCCTTTGGCGCAGCTGCCCTTAGGCCGACAGTGCGTAGAGCATTACCGCCTGCTGCACCGCTACTGTGTATTTTCCCACGACGAGATGATTTGCAAGATGGCCTCCAAGGCGGATGTGCTAGACGTTGTAGTGGCATCAACTGTTCAGAAAGACATGGCCATTATGATTGAGGACGAGAAGGCTCTAAGGGAAACTGCTCGTAAATTGGTAAGGTTTCTGGAACCCCAACTGCATGTCTTTGGGTGTTACTTAGTAAAGTTCTTATGCACTTTGATACCATTTTAAGGAAACTTCTCCTTAATTTCCTTTAAGACCATTCTAATAGATGTATATTGACGTCTCATTGTGCTTTTACTTTTCATTTTTCTAATGGCTAATGATATATTGAACATCTTATCATGTATTTATTTACTACCTGCATATGTGTCTCTTTGGTGAAGTGTCTGCTCACATGTCTTGCTCTACCCCTTTTTCATTGGATTGTTGGGAGACTTCTCTTTATTCTAGACACCAGTCCTTTATCAGATAAGTGTTCTGCAAGTATTTTCTTCCAGCTAGTGGCTTGTCTTTTCATTCTCTTAGCAGTGTCTTTCAAAGAGCAGAAGTTTTTCATTTTGATGAAGTTCAGTTTATCAGTGTTTTCTTTTATGGATTTTTCTTGGTGTGTCCTTCTTAAGAAATCTTTGCCTAACCAGAGTCACAAAGGTTTTCTCATGTGTAGTCATCTAGATTTTCTAGGTTTAGATTTTACATTTAAGTGTTTAATCCTCTTAAGTAATTTTTGTTTATGGCAAGGTGTGGGTTGAGATCATTGTTTTTGCATATGACTGTCTAACTGTTCCAGCAACATTTCTTGAAAAGACTCCTTTTTCCATTGAATTGCCCTGGCACCTTTGTTGAAAATTAATTCACACATGTGTGGAGCTACTTCTGGACTCTGTTCTAGTCTGTGCATTTGTCCTATTGCTAATACCATATGGTCTTGATTACTGTAACTTTCTAATAAGTTTTGAAGTGAGGTAGTGTGAGTCCTCCAACTTTGTTCCTTTCAAAAATTGTTTTGCCTATTTTAGTTCCTTTGCTTTTCCATATGAAGTTTAGAATCAGCTTACTGATTTCTATCAAAAAGCCTGTTGGCATTTTGATTGGAACTGCATTAAACCTATGGATAGTTTGGGGGAGAATTGACATCTTAACAATACTGAGTCTTCCAATCCATGGACATAGTCTATCCCCTCATTTATTTAGGTGTTCTTGATTTCTTTCAGTATTTTGTAGACTGCAGCACACAGATTTTACACAGATTTTCTTGGATTTGTAATTAGGTATTTCTTATTTTTTGGTACTATTATGAATAGTACTTTAAAAATTTTTTTTGATTTCCAATTGTTTATTGCTAGTATTTAAAAATACAATTGAGGGCTTCCCCGGTGGCGCAGTGGTTGAGAGTCCGCCTGCCGATGCAGGGGACGCGGGTTCGTGCCCTGGTCCGGGAGGATCCCACGTGCCATGGAGCGGCTGGGCCCGTGAGCCATGGCCGCTGAGCCTACGCGTCCAGAGCCTGTGCTCCGCAACGGGAGAGGCCACAACAGTGAGAGGCCCGCGTATCGCAAAAAAAAAAAAAAAAAAAAAAAAAAAGAAACTTCCTGGTTCAAGACCTCATTTATCTTGACAGTATCAATTGGGAAATTCCTTGTTACGATTACAGTCTCTGTTGCACAGATTGTCGAACCTTTTCCAAGAACTTTCCATATAAGAGGCTAATAGACCACTCAGTGTCTTCACATTGACAGCTCCTGCACGGTAGTCTTTTTTACCTGCCCCATCTTCTTTCCTTTCATTTATATTTGTTCTTTTTGTGGATTCTCCAGCAACATTACTCTGAAGCCCTGTATAGCATGTTCGCTGTAGTAGAAAGTATATGCATTTCTTTTGCTCTTATCTAGACCCAAAATATGGACAAGGCCAATTTGGAGTAGAATAAACAGCTAATCTCTGTAGTTTTATGGACCTGTTAATAACTGTTCTCATACTCAGATCAAAATGGCCAAACATAAGGACCTACCGTGTCCAGAAGGGGTTCTCCCTAGATGGGTGAAATAGATTAACTTGCCCACATTTGCTAGGTCCACACACATTTTTTAAATTTTATTTATTTATTTTTGGCTGTGTTGAGTCTTTGTTGCTGTGCGCGGGCTTTTCTCTAGTTGCGGCGAGTGGGGGCTACTCTTCATTGTGGTGCATGTACTTCTCATTGCGGTGGCTTCTCTTGTTGTGGAGCACGGGCTCTAGGCGCACAGGCTTCAGTAGTTGTCGCTCGCAGGCTCAGTCGTTGTGGCTCCCGGACTTAGTTGCTCCGCGGCATGTGGGATCTTCCCGGACGAGGGACGAACCCGTGTCCCCTGCATTGGCGGGCGGATTCTTAACCACTGCGCCACCAGGGAATTCCCCCACACGTTTTTAATCACGCACTCTCTACTCTCTACTTTGGTAAGGCTCTTTTTTTTTTAATTTAAGCTCAACTATTACATGTTTGTCTTGGGGGCTGATGGATTGTATTATCCTTTGGAGCTCTCTAAAGTACACACTTTATTCTAGGGAGTAATTGATTCAGAAAGAATGGATTTTGAGCTGTTGCCAGATGATGAGCGTCAGTGTGTAAAATGCAAAACCACATGCTTCATGTCTGCCATCTCCTGTTCTTGTAAACCTGGCCTGCTTGTTTGCCTGCATCATGTAAAGGAATTATGTTCCTGTCCTTCTTATAAATATAAACTGCGGTGAGTAGGAAGAATGATTTTTTTTCTATGGAAAACACTAAATCCTTAGTATAAAACATCTGATTTCCTCCACGCCTCCATATCTCAGAGCTAAGCCTGCTATTCTGTTTCCAGGTATAGATACACTCTGGATGATCTCTACCCCATGATGAATGCACTGAAGCTTCGAGCAGAATCTTACAACGAATGGGCCTTGAATGTGAACGACGCTTTGGAGGCGAAGATTAATAAGAAGAAAAGTATGTGGTACATAGAAAGTGTGACTTAGTGATTGGCAACTTGGGACTGATTGTAACATAGCCAACTTAAAGTTATCAGCAAACGGATTACTTGAAGCAGCCTGACTTAGCCCATCTGTCCAGCCAGGTTTGGAGATTTAGCAGAGGTTTTAAAGCCAAGAGTGAATGAGACATATGTCCTTACATCAAAGTGAAGTCTTGATATATGAGTTTTGTAGGATCGTGTATTTAACAAATATCGTATTGTTACCAAATAACCTTTACACCTCTTTGTCTCAGAAATAAAAGTATTTCACATTTTATATGGACCTTTAGAAAAGGTTTTTGTTTGTTTTGCTTGTTTTTGAACTAGATCTCAGGACAAAGACAGCATATCATTAAATTAAGAGTCTGTGAAATGCTGGTTTATTACTTCTTAGTTCTAGTCAAAGTCTCTGGCTCTTGTTATTACATTTGAAAGTTACTGCTTCCCTTCAAAGCGTTTTCATTTGCTTTCCTTTCTGTCGCTCAGCAGGTGACTCTTCCCTCTCCTGTTTAGGGGTGGGTGCAGGTCACTGTCTCTGAGCCCACCAGTTCCCTGCCAGGTGCAGAGTAAAATGCAGGAGGAAAAGGTGGTTCCAGCCACAAGAAGAACTGCATTTGCTCTGTTTTGACAAGGCAGGGGTTCTTTGTTTCTTAAACATTTCCACATTGAAGGGCAGCTCTAGGCACTTTTTAAAGTATTCCACTCTCAGCCAAAGAAAAAAGAACAAATTTATTAGCGGTAAAACATTGCAAATATCCATAGGTAAGAACTGATCAAATCGAACCTCCCCCTCTGTATTTCATACCAGTATTTCATACATAATGATCACAGAAAAGGTGATCTTTTCTTTATTCCTAGGCCTCGTCAGCTTTAAGGCTTTGATTGAGGAATCTGAGATGAAGAAATTCCCGGACAACGATCTTTTACGTCACCTCCGCTTAGTGACACAGGACGCGGAGAAATGTGCCTCTGTCGCCCAGCAGCTGCTTAACGGCAAGAGGCAGACGAGGTGGGCACTGTGCACCCCCTGGCTTGGGCTCTTCGGCAGCCTGTTGTGGCTGGTTTTACCCATGACGTTGGAGTCTGGGGCTGGTGGGGTACCTGCTCTCATGCAGTCTCCTTGGGCCTTTGTCTGTCTAGGTATCGATCTGGTGGAGGGAAATCCCACAATCAGTTGACAGTGAATGAGCTCCGACAGTTCGTGAGCCAGCTGCACGCCCTGCCCTGTGTCCTCAGTCAGACGCCACTGCTGAAGGTACCTGGATGGGGAGGTGGGGGTGCCCGCCTTCCTGTGTTTTGTACACAAGCCCAGGTCACATGATCAAGTTGTCTTCCCCTGTGGTTAATTTGTACATTTATTTGCAAATGCTTTTAGTAACCCGTTGAGTGGTATGTGTATATAAAGAGATTGTAACAGGCCTGCAGAGGAGAGAGAAGGTTGGAAATTTTTACCTTTCACAGTGACCACCAGCTACTATAGTTGGTACAAGTCTCTCTTAGAGTCACTTGTGTAACTGTCAGTTGGCTTATGTATTTATTACCTTGTTTACCTGTATTGTTGCTAGAATCAAGTGAAATGGCAGAGGGTCATGTTGAACATGGACTGAAGATTCTGAGTTTTCAAGAAGCCAGTTACTGAAAATATTGTTTTGATGCAACAATCTGTGTTTTTTAAGGATCTCTTGAATCGTGTAGAAGATTTCCAACAGCATAGCCAGAAATTGCTCTCTGAAGAGATGCCCAGTGCCGCTGAGCTGCAAGACTTGCTAGACGTCAGCTTTGAATTTGATGTCGAGCTTCCCCAGCTTGCTGAGATGCGTGTCCGGCTGGAGCAGGCCCATTGGCTGGAGGAGGTGCAGCAGGCTTGCTTAGACCCCAGCTCCCTCACCTTAGATGATATGAGACGTCTCATAGACCTCGGGGTGGGTCTGGCCCCATATTCAGCTGTGGAGAAGGCTATGGCACGGCTTCAAGAACTGCTCACGGTATCAGAGCACTGGGATGACAAAGCCAGGAGTCTCCTCAAGGCCAGGTAAACAAGCACGCCCATGCCTCTGCCCGGGGAAGGCTGGCACTTCATCCGTCCGGGAGCACGGAGCATGGGGAGTAGGGCGGCACGTGGGCACAGTAACTGAGCTGTGTGTGCAGAAATAGCTGAGCTGTTCGGAGCTGCTTCGGAGCTTGGGCAAAAGAATATTAATTTCTTTCCTTGCGTAACCGATTGTGAAATGAGTGGTTCGAATGGAAATACCTTTTCTAGAGTTGGTTTAATGAAATTTCCGTGGACCTCGAGGGTAACATCTTTGAGAGAAGAAAACATTTACAAATAAGTGGAACTGTTTAAACCCACGGTTAATGAAAAAGATCCCAAGGAGTCTTAAAGAGAAACATCTGAGAGTCAGTGTGCACTGTCTTTAAGATGAAAATGGTGCCGTAATTCTCCACATTAGTGCTGTTGCTTTGTGACCTTATCTATACGCGAGAGATGGGTTGGATTCAAGCTAACCATCCGAGGGGAGAAGATGATTCCCTCCCTATTCTTGCTTTTTGTCTGACAGATCTTTACTATTCCAACTGACAAGATAAAGTACAAGAAATACCTAGGTTCCAGACATTATTTTGTAATCCTAAAATAGTGGTCATTGAGCAGAGTACAGAAGTTTTGGGTTCTGTGCTTTTGGTATGTTGATATCCTGGAGATTTTTAATTTTCTTAGTGAAGCTGTATGAGTCTTGATAGCGTATCTAGTTTAACATAACGTAAGTTATCCCTAAGTTATCTTTTGCAAGTGGAAGTTTATGGTTATTCCAATGTCAAGTCAGAAATAAGTAGAACTTAAACGCTTCACTGAGTTATTTGCTATTCTAAATTTCCTTTGAAGTGATTTTTCTTTTTTGTGGCAAGTGGGGGCTATTCTTCGTTGCGGTGCGTGGGCTTCTCATTGCAGTGGCTTCTCTTGTTGCAAAGCATGGGCTCTAGGCGCACGAGCTTCCGTAGCTGTGGCATGCGGGCTCAGTAGTTGTGGCTCACGGGCTCTAGAGCACAGGCTCAGTAGTTGTGGCACAGGAGCTTTGTTGCTCCACAGCATGTGGGATCTTCCCAGACCAGGGCTCGAACCCATGTCCCCTGCATTGGCAGGTGGATTCTTAACCACTGTGCCACCAGGGAAGTCCCTGAAGTGATTTCCCTATTTTCTCTGGTAAGTAAACCACAAGAAAAGTGAGCCACAGTGTAAAAGCTGAGTAGTGTCATTTTGCTTTTGTAGGCCTCGGCATTCATTGAACAGCCTTGCTACGGTGGTTAAGGAGATCGAGGAGATCCCCGCGTACCTGCCCAATGGTGCGGCTCTGAAAGACTCTGTGCAGAGAGCCAGAGACTGGCTTCAGGACGTAGAGGCCCTGCAGGTAGGTTTACAAAATGTCCCGTGTGTGTAAGTGCGTCTGTAAAGAGCAGTAATGTAAACACTTGCAAAGGGGAATATGTTGGATGTCACTACACAGGTTCAGTGTTTGGGTTGGCCAGATTACTGATTCTCTTCAACCTTGTGTAGATGCACTTAACCCACCCCATCTACTGTCCTGACTAGTTGACTCAGTATTTAAAGCTTAGGTAATTTAACCAACCTTTTCTGGGAGCTTGGGACCCTCCCATAACAGACTTAATTACTTGGTTGGGGTTGAAGAAAAAGAGCTAAAAATGAAGTTGTGGGAGAAACACAGTTTCTAACGTCTGACAAGTACAGCTATCTCTTGCTGGCTTGCCAACTACTTGGAGTTTACATAATGAAGAGTAGCAGATTCAGTGAGTCTTGATACATGATTACATGGCCAAACTAGGCCCTCAGGCCCAGGACTTTCACCAAGTAATGACTTAAATGTGCTCCATACCTACAAAAGCAGTGAGATGAGCACGTTCTAAAGTAACTGTCCAAAGTAATCAGCACTGAGTATCTGTGCCCCTGTGCTAGATGTTGTACTTGCTAAGACTTACTTATAAGTTAAAATAGAAAATTAAATTCACTTGTAACATTATTAAGGTATAGACAGAATATATTCTATGTTTTTCCCAATTTTCAGCTGGATAACTTCATTTGAAAAGTGGTTGGTGGGAGTGTCTTCCTTTTTCTAATGATCATAAACCAGTGGGTCTTAACGGGCCTATTGAGAAAAAAGATCTTTGAATTATTTAATGGGATAGGTTTTTAAAATTTTAATTTATATTGTTCTTGAGGCTCAAATTCTGTTTTGTTGAAGCCATCAGATTCTAGGAATAAAATACCATCTGGTCTTCTGAATATCTATGTAATTTTAAGTGGTGCTAATTAGCCAATTGCTAATGAGAAATGCCAAACAGGACAGTTTTAGCCACGTGTTTTCAACAAAACATCTGGACATCTATTCTTGTTAATAGGGAAGAGAAGATACATTGTTTGATAAATATTACATAATTAAGGGGTGACCCCAGCCCGCCAAAGAAAAAACCAAGGAAAGTGTTTGCTGTGTACGTAAACTTGCCCAGTGAGGTTTTTGATGCAGGCTCTTGTCTGTAGTTGTTGGAACTGTAGTGGGTACAGTCACGGTCCCCCCTTCCACTCATGGTTGCTGGCAGCCAGAAGGTGAGGTCATGACGACGAGGAGAGGTGAGCATATGAAATCAGAAGCAAGGACACATGTCTGGGTGGGTTTGCTCCCTTCACGTGCTGTAATGTATGTACTACTTAGTACGGTGTTTGCAACAATGTGCATAAGGACAAAAAGCAAGTTTTGCTCCATTCCTGAAATAATAGCCTGGTCTTTCCTTGCGTCATATATTTAAGGACTAGTAGAGAGGTGTGACCAACAACAAGGAACCTCTTCGTGTTTAGTGGATTATTTATTTTAAAAGGTCATCCACTATTCTGCTGTTCACTTAGGGAGTACTCCATATGTTTCTAAATGGAGTACCATAGGCATAGCATATAATTTGTGAGCCACCTTTTTTACGCATCCAGCAGAATACCTGCCCTTACAGTTTCAATCCTGTGAGAATAAATAGAAGGCCCCCAGGTGATTCTTAATGAATAATAAAGTTGGAGAGCCAGTGGGCTTTCACAACTCATTTTTTGTTTCCTCAATAATCTATACTGAGTTACTATAATTCATCATTGGTGAGTGAATTGGAGTAAAATATTTGTTTTGTTGCTTTTCTTTCTCTAAGTCAGTATGGAAATCCTTTGAGTTATTACAAATTTACATTTCTGTTGAATTTTTTTCACACCATCCATAGGGACCAAAATGACAAGTGACTTGACAAGGGCATAAACAGTCTGAACAAAGGGAGCACAGTATATGCCAGGTCCAAAGTTGTATCCATGGGCCCAGCACAAAGTAGGTTCTTACTTGTCGAGTGGAAGAACCCACACTGCTCCACCTCCACCACCATCGGCCAGCTGGCAGGTTTCGTCAGCACCCGTCTGTGAATTTAATATGTTGAAATCATGGGGTAGGCCCGGTCCGAATGGTACTTTTCCCACTTACATAGAAGTAATTTTTTTCCCCTTGATTTATTAGGCTGGAGGACGTGTGCCAGTGTTAGACACACTGATAGAACTTGTTACACGAGGACGATCTATCCCGGTGCATCTGAATTCTTTACCGAGACTGGAGTCACTAGTAGCTGAGGTTCACGTTTGGAAAGAATGTGCTGCTAACACATTCCTGACTGAGAATTCGTCCTATTCTCTCTTGGAGGTAAGTTTGCAGTTAGCCCACCTACAAGACCTTGGGTCTCCTAGCCTGGCAAAACATGTAGTCCCTCACACACAGAGGTGGCATCACTGACTGATCTATGCTCTAGGAGTTACTTTTCTCAGTGAAGCCAGGGAGATTCTTCTAAGTTTCTACTGAAACTTTCAATTGAAACTTAGAAGAATCTTAAAATGTTTTCTGCATATGTTTAGGGATAGCATTCACTGTCTAAGGAAGAAATTTTCCTCCTTGAAGTTCCTCAGTTTGTTGAAATTGGATGTTTAACTTTGGCCATGCTTCACCACTTGCTTTTAACAAGCTCAATAAAAGATCTCATCCACCTTTCGAAGTACTCTAGTTGCACTTCTTGTGTTTTTTTGTAAGCTGATGCTGGTCACACGTTATGACAGGAATCATTATCACATTTTTTTACTTACTGTTTGATTGAATCTGGAATCAAAGTCTGTCTTTTTGTGAGATTTCCTTCTTTCTTTCCTCCCTCCCTCTCTTCCTTTCTTCCTTCCTTTGTAGAAGAGAGTTTCTGGCTTCAAGGAGGCATGTTACACAGAAAATACTAAGAAGCTCACATCCTTCCCACTCCTTAGGCTTTTATTTGGGGACTTCCTAATGCTTCATCTGAAATCCATTTTACCAGCGGTGGTGCTTTATCCACATTAGGTGCTGTGTCCTCGATGTGATATTGGCCTTTTGGGATTGAAGAGGAAGCAGAGAAAGTTAAAGGAGCCCTTGCCAAGTGGCAAGAAGAGAAGCCCCAGAGTAGAGAGTCTGAGTGACCTGGAGAGAGCTCTGACTGAAAGCAGAGAGACTGCTTCAGCTGTACGTACTGGGGTTTTTCCTCCTCTTTTCTCCATGGGGGAGGATAATTTCTAACTCTTCTCTTACTTACTGGTCATATTGGGAAGGCAAGTAGAAGAATAACTTTAAAAGTACTCTGTTTTACCAAAACGACTTTGGGAGAATTGTCATTTGTAAAAGTTTTGAATGGAAGGTGCATGGAGGTGCAGAGGATTCAGGGAAGGCCTCCCAGATTCAGAAATAGTCTTTCCAGTGCCCAAGGCTTGGTCCAGGGATGCAGACTCAGGACACCCAGGCTAACAGACATGTGAACTGCAATGCCAACTTACTAGTTTACAACAAGAAATACATCTAAAAGGGTACTGGATACTTTTGAGTCTGACCTGCCTTTAGCATAAGCCCTGTTGATTCAAAGATTGTATCATCTTCAGGAAGGTGAAGCAGTATCTAGCTAATGTTTAGTGAGCAGAGTATCAGAACAGAAGAAGATAGCTATGTGATCTGGATGCTTTAATTGAGCTGTAGTTGACCTGTAATATTATATTAGTTTCAGGTGTATAGTACAATGCTTCAGTATATGTATATATTGCAGAATGAGCACTGCAAATCTAGTTAATATCCATCACTACACATGGTTACAGTTTTTTTTTCTTGTGTTGAGAACTTTTAAGATCTACTCTCTTGGCAACTTTCAAATATATAACATAGTACTAATGACTATAGTCATACCATGCTGTACATCACATCCTCAGGACTTATTTTGACCTTTTGATCCTCTTCACCCATCTCCCCCACCAAGTTGCCTTTGGCAACTGCCAGTCTGTTCTCTGTATCTGTGGGGTTGTTTTTGTTTTGTTTTGTTTTGTTTTTGTAGATTCCACATATAAGCGAGATCATGCAGTACTTGTCTTTCTCTGACTTATTTCACTTAGCATGATGGTCTCAGAGTTCATGTTCTTGCAAGTGGCAGGATTTTCTTCTTTTCTGTGGCTGATAATATTCCATTGTATATACATACCACATTTTCTTTATCCATTCATCCATCAGTGGACATGTAGGTTGTTTCCATATCTTGGCTATTGTGAATAATGCTGCACTGGACATGGGGGTACAGATAATATTTTCAAGTTAGTGTTTTCGTTGCCTTTAGATGTATACCCAGAAGTGGAATTGCTGGGTCATATGGTAGTTCTGTTTTTAGTTTTTAAGGACCCTCCATACTGTTTTCCACAGTGGCTGCGCCAGTTTACATTCCCACCAATGGTGCACGAGGGTTCCCTTGTTTCCACATCCCGACCAACACTTGTTATTTCTTGTCTTGTTGATGACAGTCATTTTAACAGGTGTGAGATGATAATCTCAGTGCAGTTTTGATTTGCATGTCCCTGATGATTAGTGATGTTGAGCATCTTATCACATACCTGTTGTCCATCTGTATATCTGCTTTGGAAAAATGTCTGCTGGATCCTCTGCCCATTTTAATTGGATTTTTGTTTTTGGTAGTGGTGCTGGTGTTTTGTTTGTGCTATTGAGATGTATGAGTTCTTCATTGATGTGGGGTATTGACCCCTATCAAATTATAATTTGCCAATATTTTCTGCCATTCTGTAAGTTGTCTTTTCATTTTGCTGATGATTTCCTTCCCTGTGCAGAAGCTTTTTGGTTTGATGAAGTCAGACTTTCAGGATGGTTTTGAAGGCACGAAGCATTGTCCATCCCAGAGCAGGAACATAGCTGCTACTGGGCCTGGGCTCGTCCTTGGTCCAGGCACCTTCTTTATGGTCTGGTCCTTCGTAGCTGCCTGACCTCTCTTGTGATTGACATGGGATTGCCCTGATGTGTTTGTGTATTTTGACACAGACTCTCTTTGGCATGTTTGTCCCTTACTTCAGGCTCTAATCAGATGCGGCTGCCTGAGCATAATTCTGGTGTTTTCAAGGTGCTACTTTCCACTGTTACGTGGTTCGTTTTTGTAAAGACACTGTCTGTCTTGATCTTTGCTTGTCTGGTCTTGCTGATCTAGTCTGTGAACCTCTGTACATTACCTGTTGATCACTTTGTGATCACATAACCCGTATATGCCGCCTGTACATTGTTTTTAGCTAGAAAAATAAGTAGGTTTCTTAAATATACCAAAGGTTTGTTAGGTGGTTTACTTCTAGATCTGTTTTTCCCCTAATCCATCATTCATACATTTTCTTCTCTCATCCAGAAGAGTCGATCTGGCCTTAGGACTCAGCTTCCTCTTCTGGTGAATCGGGATGGATCTGGTGGTGGCTGGATCTGATCATCGAGAATGGTTTAACTATGACAAATTAACGTTTTAAGGACTTGCTTATAGGAATAGACTTGGGAAGGGAATGGTTCCTGCAGCCTGTAGTTTTTATTTCTAAAGGGGAAGGCTCAGTTTTAAAGGCCTATGTTTACCCCCTGTTGCTCTGTATTTCTCCCTCAGTGAAGTATTAGGATTTTGGTGGTCCAGCCTTCCGCTGTGGAAGATGGATGTGTTAAGTTCGAGGGGGTAGTGACTAACTCTGACATAGCTAGTGATTTGAATTGGTCACCCTTAGGCAGCTTTTACTTCGTGGTGCGAGGTGAATCAATCTGTCGTGCCTGGACTGGTTTATGTAGTGGGCGCCTGGTCTGTTCACGTAGAAGAAGCCCCTTGTATGGACAGCTTGCACGTACTGGTCAGAAACATGTGCAGTGTCGCTTCCGCTTATTGTTGTGAAGCTGATTACGTTTGTGTTTACAAGTCGCTTATACAGATAAACTGAACTCAGAACTTTGCTGAGACATGGCTCTCGTTTTAATAGAGAGAAAAGACTTTATAATGAGTATACTTGCCACTTTCTGCAGAAAAGCGGCTTGCTTTTATCTCTGCCCTAGTGATCGTACAGCGTGTGAGTGAGTGTGTGTGCATGTGTGTAAGGGAAGTCTGGTGAAGTGGTTCTGTTTGATTCTTTCATGAGGGACCCAGCTTCACTACACACAGTTCCGGTGTCCAGCACACATGTAAGGTGTGATGTTAAAGGCAGTAAGAGACACAGGTTACTACGGCCGTTTAACAGACTTTCTCATCTAAAGTGCCTTTCTGGAAGAACTCAAAAGCTACTGGAGCTGAAAACAAATCGAAAACCTCAGAAATTAGTACACCCGGACTGTGAAAAGCCTGTATCTTTCAAGAGAGGTACATTTTCTAAGAGAGAAATGTGTGAGGAATTTGGACTTGGAAGAATGGTGTGTGTTAAGTAGCTGCTCACACTGAGGGTTTGCTGGGTGCCAGTCAGAGCGGCCCTGTGAGGTGGGCACTGTTACCGACTCTATACGTGTGGAAATTTAGCCACAGTGGGATGTTGTTGCCCACCTGACTTAGTGAGGCAGGCAGAGTCTACTCTGGAGCCCAGTGTTCTTAGCCACCAGGACCCTAGTTTTAGGAGAAGGCTGAGTTCTCTGTGACATTGTCCCTGATTGTTTTCTCCTTTCTAGATGGCAACGCTTGGGGAAGCCCGCTTACGAGAAATGGAAGCCTTGCAGTCTCTCAGACAAGCCAATGAGGGGAAATTGCTGTCGCCAGTCCAGGATATGGAGATGAAGGTCTGCCTGTGTCAGAAGGCCCCAGCTGCCCCCATGATCCAGTGTGAACTCTGCAGGGATGCTTTCCACACCGGCTGTGTGGCAGTACCCAGTATTGCGCAGGGCCCCCGGATCTGGCTGTGTCCACATTGTCGGAGGTCAGAGAAACCTCCATTAGAGAAAATTCTGCCCCTGCTGGCCTCCCTCCAGCGTATCCGAGTTCGCCTTCCCGAGGGAGATGCGCTGCGGTATATGATTGAAAGAACCGTGAACTGGCAGCACAGAGCCCGACAGCTGCTCTCGTCAGGTAACCTCCAGCCCATGCAGGAGCGGGCGGTCTCAGGACTGTTATGTGGCAGACGGCAGGCCGCAGCAGGACAGGCGCCAGAGACAAGCAAGGTGAGCCGCAACGCTCCTTCGCTGGTTATCGGACTCAGCTCTGTGCCTTCTTCCAGAGCCGGTAGCTCTGGTGGTGCCGCCGGTACCAGCGCCCGCTTTACCTTCGAGGGTTGCGCGCACCTGCTGCGTTGCCTCAGTTCCCTCTGCTCCCGATAGCCGGGCACGCTTCCTGTGGAGCAGATTTCACCTCTTCGGATGCGCATGTGATTTTTCCATTGATGTGTGTGAACCAGATGTGTTTTTTTGTTTTTGTTTTTTTTTTCGGTACACGGGCCTCTCGCTGTTGTGGTCTCTCCCGTTGCGGAGCACAGGCTCCGGACGCGCAGGCTCAGTGGCCGTGGCTCACGGGCCCAGCCACTCCGCGGCATGTGGGATCTTCCCGGACCGGGGCACGAACCCGCGTCCCCTGCATCAGCAGGCGGACTCTCAACCACTGCGCCACCAGGGAAGCCCCAGATGTATTTTTTTTTTTTTTTTTTTTACAATTTTTTTTTTTTTTTTTTTTGCGGTATGCGGGCCTCTCACTGTTGTGGCCTCTCCCATTGCGGAGCACAGGCTCCGGACGCGCAGGCCCAGCGGCCATGGTTCACGGGCCCAGCCACTCCGTGGCATGCGGGATCCTCCCGGACCGGGGCACGAACCGGTATCCCCTGCATCGGCAGGCGGACTCTCAACCACTGCACCACCAGGGAAGCCCCCCAGATGTATTTTTAATATACGTGTGTTTTAAAATTCTTTGCTTGGCTGTTTTTTTCCTGCTTCCTCTCGTGTAAGTCACCGAGGAGAAAGGGAAAGTGCCTCCTCCTGTCTCTGGTTGCCTTTTGAGGAAGAAGAGCTTTTGATGTGTCTTGAGTGTTAGTAAGTTGCTTCAGAGCAGAGGCAGTGGGTTTCATACCATCTGTGGTCTTTCTGCCAAAGCCAGATTCCCCTGACCGTCACTGGGACGGCCGGGCTTCTGTCTTCTTCCGTGGGAGACAAGGAGTGCAGCCAGGCAGGCAGTGCTCAGGCCTCTCATAACGTTAACCTGGTGACTTCCAAGTCTGGCAGGTTCTCTTGCAGATACTACGCGTCCCTTGTGCTGCACCAGCAGAGATGTGTAAAGTGTAGGAGTTGAGGGTCATACCGATTAGGGATGAGGACAGAAGATTGGTCTCCGTTGTATTTGTTTCCTTGTCTTTTTAAGTTCTCCCCAGGCTTCTGAAATACAGTGCCTGGCACTTAGCAAATGATGTGTTACATTTCTGTCTCATAGTTGAGTTGTGGGTATTTGGGCAGCCTACGTTGGAGACATTTGTGCTCCTTACACACGATGTGCTAGGAGTTCACCTATGTTAATAAAAGGGAAAGGCACGGCTGTTATTTACTTAGTAATTTGTGGTCAAAGGACTGTTTCTCCCAGCTCCTCTCATAAGCTCTGGTGAAGGTAGGGACGTGGGTGTGAATGCTTTCTGGCAGTTCCTCAGTTGGTTTACCCAGAGCGGGTACACGTCTCTGTCAGTCGGGTTATAATCTTCAGAAGGAGGATTACCTAGAGATTAAAAGGCTGTGTGATCTGTTGCCACGCAGAGAAAATGACTTATTTCCCAGTGGTGCTCTTCACCTCTGCAGTCAGTCCAGGTACAACCAGGAAGACCAAAGGCTTGGTGGATATGAGTTGGTTTGGCCGAATCTGAGATGCCAGGAGACTTCTTTCAGTTTGGGAAAATCAAGCCCTTCTCTTTGCTGGTTGCTGCCTCATCACCCAAGCTGCTTCCCGTGGGGCGGTGGGAGTGGCTTCAGCCCCGGGGAAGCCTCACTGTGCGATGTTCTCCTTCCGCCAGCTGTCTCAGCCTCCTGCCTCCACGTCCTTCTCCTTGCCCGGTGCCTGGGACGGCAGAACCTCATATTTACACTCTCCCTTCTCTGCTGGACGGAGCTGTGTCCCCCTCCATGGTCTGTATTTATTATTATCATCACCATTATTATTGTTATGATTTTGAGGGCTGAAGAGTAAAAAGTGATGGTGCAGTAGGTTTTTGTTGCAGATAAACTAGGAACGATTAAAAAGGATTTTATCCTCATATGTAGGATATGGATTATTATGTATTTGCAAGGTAGGAGAAGAATCGTAGTTAAAGGCTCATAAATGCAAAAGAAACAGAAAGGAAGTCTTTATATCCGTTGATTTTAGGGATGAAAGGGCGTCCCATGCCAACTGATAATTAAACACCAAGCATCTTGGTCATCAGATGCTAAGCCATGGGTTCCCTTGTTGCTTCATTACTTAGGAGACTTGAGGGGGCTCTAGAGACCCTGCCTCCTTCCTCCTGTCCTTCCCTGAGGGCAACTCTCCCCCATGAGTTGTGCCTGGAACCTTGGGCCCACTCAGAGTGCCCAGGCCCTGGCTCTTCTGTGATTCTGTGAAAGCAGAGGTATCTCCCTCCTCCATCAGCGGGAGTCCTCCTAGTCACTGATGGACTTACACAGTCCAGTTTGGGCCTGCTACGCTGTGGCTCTGGGCCTGTGGAGTGAACCTCACTTGAAGGGAAAGGGTGGTAATGGGAGCGGTGGTCTTCCTCCACTCATGTCTCAGGTGGGTGTCACCGTGATCTGGTCTTGTCTCCGACAGGTCTAAGCCCAGAAGTGAGTGAGCTGTTGATGGAGGCCCAGCTGCTCCAGGTGTCCCTTCCTGAAATTCAGGAGCTCTACCAGATGCTACTCGCAAAGCCCAGCCCTGTGCAGCAAGCTGACGGCAGCTCTCCAGTGAGACCCAGCAGTGAGAAGGTGGGCGTCGGGGTCTGGGCGGCAGCGTGCTTCGGAGTGTCATCATCCTTCAATAGCTCGGGGACGAGATGCTGTCTTTGGTCCAGGAAAGGATGCAGACCACCTGCCCCACAGCCCTGCTCCAACGGCTGTCACTGAGCACTTTGGGCTCACAACCTGGATTTTGATGCTGGTTTTTAAGCCACTGTGTGAAATTGTTTTTTATTTTTAGCAAGGTGTGCTTCTCATCATTTCCATGTGATAATAGATAGAAGCAGGATTATTTTTCTTCAGTAAGAGAATTACTGTAGAGATGAAAATGTAATTATAGCTGGAAAGGCCTTTGGGATAAAGCCTTCATTCTTGGAGTCAACATGTAACAAATGCTTTAACTCTTCTAAACCAAACCCAACAGCTGGTGTGAGGACCAGGTGACTAGACCAAGGGTACCCTTTTTTTGTTTGTTTGTTTTTTGGGTATTTTTGGGCCACACCGCACGGCATACGGGATCTTTAGTTCTCCGACTAGGGATTGAACCCATGCCCCCTGCAGTGGAAGCAAGGAGTCTTAACCACTGGACCGCCAGGGAGGTCCCAAGGGTGCCCGTTTTGAGTGCTGACTTACTTGAAGGGGATAACTAATAATGTCCTGTTTCTTAGCAGCGTAAGATGCTGCTGCGGCTGCTTCCTGTGAGTGAACTTGCTGACCTGCGACATTCAGTGCCCCTGAGAATGTAGTCAGATAGGGAGGAATCTCACTGAAAACAGCACGAGGGCAGACGCTGGCATTTAGGATTTGTTTTTCATTATGACACCACATAGTGTAGCACTGTTACCAGCTGTGTTCAGTTAATGCACCTTCCTCCTATAAGGGGTGGAGATGTGCATAAAGAAGCAAGGTATTGCCTTGGTTCCTTAGCTGTCTGTGGGTTAACACCTAGATAGAAAACACTCTGTGGACGTCAGGCACTTCCTCGTGGGTTTGGCCAAAAGAATGTGGCATCTCCCCTCTCCCGGAGCTGGTTGGCTAATTTGAAACGAATCGTGTCTGTGACATTCCTGTTTTCCAGTGTTGCTTTGGTAGACTAAACAGTGAAGTGAGGTGGTCCTGTAGGATGTGAAGGGGGGGCGGTGCAGCACGTGTCGGTGTCGATGGGGAGCGCCCACTTCTTGTGCATCTGGTTCTTGGCATTGCTGGTTTTGGCGAGGGGCTAAATGGAGTTTGCCATCTTCCACCCAGAGTGACGGCTGCCGTGGGAAGCGAGACGGAGTCAGCGGCCTCGAGAGCAAACTGAAGAGACGCCTGGAAAGAGAAGGTCTCTCCAGTGAGCGGTGGGATCGAGTCGCCAAAACGCGGACCCCTAAAAAGAAGAGGATCAAACTGAGCCACCGCAAGGACACGAACAGTTTCAAGTTAGAGCGGGCACGTGGCCATGAGCTGGTCCCTTCTGCCGACGCTCAGTCCCTGCCCGCAGACGCGTCCTGCTCGGAGCACGAGGACTCTGGGGACGAGGACGCCGTCTGCCCGGCCGTGAGCTGCCTGCAGCCGGAGGGAGACGAGGTCAGTGAGGTTTGGGCCGCGGAGGACGTGCGTTCCCTTAACTCAGAAACCCTGTAAGCTGCAGCTCGCCTGGCCGGGTCTCTCCTGCTTACCTGCCTTGAGCCCATCTGAGTGGATTGCTCACCCTCCCCCACTGGTACCTCTGCTCTCACATCGCTCCTGGGTCTTCTCCCTTTTCTTGAAGAAACTCTTCCTCTGCCCTTTTTCCTTTTCCTGCTCCTCCAGCTTTCACCGCCCAGCGCTAAGAAGGTGGGAGGGATGCTGCTGCCACGCCCTTTGCTTCCTTGTCACAGGGCGGCGCTGTCTTAGCCCCAGAGCAGTCACCACTTGAAGACTGGCTTTGACTCGGTCGCTTGGGCCGCTGTGCCCGAGGTCCCAGTGCTGGGGCAGTTGCCTGCCCGGTGTCTTGTCGGGCCTGTTCTCCCCCTGAAAACCCCGTCTCCCTGCTCTCTGTAACCAGGTGGACTGGGTCCAGTGTGATGGCAGCTGCAATCGGTGGTTCCATCAGGTCTGTGTTGGCGTCTGTCCCGAGACGGCCGAGGAGGAGGACTACGTGTGTGCGTGCTGTGCGGCGCCGGGCGCGCCAGGCCGGAGCTAGAGCAACGGACCCTGACTGTAACTCAGGACCCGGCCAGAGGACTCCTCCAGGGTCGCAGCAAAGCTGCAGGCCTGGCACTCAAACCAGCCTGTGAACGGTGCTATTTCTATTCCTTACGGGATCATTTTTCCAGAACTCTTTGAAAAAAAGAAAAAAACGACTAAAAAAATTTTTTGACACTTTTTGTATTTTTTTCCTTAAGAGCCGTTTGTGATTGTTGAGGTTTGAAATGCTGACTGTTTTTTGCAGGGGTTCCCACCAATGTGGAAGGATTGGAGCTTGCACCTTTTCATGTACAGCATTAAAATCTTACCTCTTTCTGGGATTTACCGGCTTAAGAGTCCAACTCAGTTTCAGTGCCCAGAAGAGCACCAGAAATTCCAGTAAATCCTCATTTGAGGGATTTCTCTCTTGTTTACTCTGTTACCATATTGGGGAGCTTAAGTTTTTCACTTTTGGGGGTCTTGTTTGTTTCTTTTATCCACTTTTCTTTTTTCCTGGTAGACTAGGTTTATTTATCTAAGCAATAACTTCCATGTTGGTTTCAGTGGCTGGAATTAAAACAAAACAAACTTCCAAACAGTGTGTTGGTGCTTTAGCATCTGGTTGATGTCAGAACACAAACGTCTAGTTTCTAGTGTCACTGGTGACCTAGTGACATAGAAAAGAGGCTGCTCTGTAAGTACCTGCCACAGCTGTATTTTGGCTTTCTCCTTGCTCCTTCCCTCCTCGCCTGTTTTTTTTGGTAGCTTGTATCAAATGTTGCAGTTTATATTGTGGAATAAATCCTTGGTCCTAATATAACACTAAATGCTGGTTATTTAGAGCCATTAGCCTACATCTGCTTCTGTCCCTCCACCTGTGGGCTTTGACGAGCGGAGGGGTTGCTCGCTTTTGCCTCTGCCCAGCCAGGCTACAGAAGCGGTGGCTGGTAGCCTGCAGACATTAGGAGATTCTTTTGTATCCTGCTCTGTTCAGTGGGCCATATGCCTCCAATCCCCACTCACAAAGACCCCTCTTTCCTCCCGTCTTCAAGGAACAGAACCTGTCTTTAAAGCCATGCTATTTTTAAATAAGCTTTCTCAGAATGTTGGCAAATCATTACAATCCTCAGATCGGCCCTCCTTGTGGGAACGATGTCTTTATTATATTTGAATTGACAGGGAAACTTAGTTTAGGGTTGAGATGTCAGAAGGGGAGATGTAAGGAGAGTGCACCCTCACAGAGAGCTAGGAGGGTGTGGGTCGAGGAAACACTTCTGAACACCCAGGCTCTGCCCTCTCACTTTCCTTGCTATCTCTCTCGCTTGCTCGCTCGCTCTCACTGTTGTTACTGGTCATGGATGGCTCACAGCCTTTCCCTGCCCTTTCTTTTTAAAGGACTCTGTTCTGCAGTGGAGAAGACATTCTGGTGAACAGACTCTTGCTTGCTGTTTGCTATCCTGTTGCTAATAATACCTGTTTTCCCTCCATTCTATAGCCATAAACCTGAAGATGGGTAGAAACAGTGGGTCTTTAATAAAACAACAAAAACAGCAGTTTGTGATGTAGCAGAGATTTAAATGTGTACTGCCCCCTTTTATGCAATTCAGATAATTAAATCTCTTTAAGAATGACTTTGAATCGTCTGCAGTTTTCCCAGAGTTGTCATATTTCTCCTTGTCTGATGGGCTTCTGGGGCCAGTGGAGAAGAGCAATCTCCAGAGTCCGATCTGGAGTGGCAGGGGTTTTGGCCTTTGTTTTTTCATTGACGTGTAGTTGATTCACAACGTTGTGCCAATCTCTGCTGGTTTCTGGCCTTTTTAAGCACCCCGATTCTTAGACTCCCCGACATTGGGGCACAATGCTGACTCTCCCAGTTCCACGGAGAACATAAGGTTAAAGGGGACTTTGCTCCTGGAATAAAGCCTTTGCCTGTAGGGAGGGAGCTTCTGCCCACCTGGTGTGCACCTCCCCTGCTCCACGAGCTTTTCTTCTTCACCTGGAGGGTCCCTGACAGTAGCACCCTTGGGCTGAAGAGTCTCTGCCCCGGTTAGGGGGGGTGGGCAGGAGTGTGTGTATGTAAACCACCTCCCACCCAGGTGGGGCCATGATCTGTTACACACGTCGATACTGAAGCTAAAGGCCTGTCACGTGCCAACAGTTATCCTGCTAGTGAATGATGACGGCTCTCCTGGAGCCTCCATCCTACCTGCACACCAGCATGACGTGGAAACACGGACCCCCGATGGACGCCTTCTGTGAGGGACCCACCGAGACCCCGGAGTGGGGTGTGTTATCTACAAACCGTGCTTGTGCGTGTGAGCTGTGAGGCTGACCTGTACCCTCGTGGATGCACGAGGCAACACGTGCGAGACGGTAACACATGCAAGCTGACACTGTTCCGTCCCGGGTCTTGCAGCTGCGTGAGGTGTGAGGAAGAAAGGGCTGAGTGAGATTGGAGTCTAAGCCAGGAGGGCATGTGGGTGAAGAATCTGGTGCCCCCGCCTCAGTGCCGTGACTGCTGTGTTTGTTTTTCCTCCCAAATCAGGCTGTAGGATTTCTCACCGAGCGCAAAGGGCTTGCCTGTGTGTCGCCTCTGTCCTGCAGGAAGCCTGGGATTTGGACGCGCTGTAAAAGGAAGGTCTGCTGCTTTACCGCTTCGTTTCAGCATCCTGGGAGGAGGGGCTTGTTTACCCCTCTCAGAGCGAATCTGAAGCCAGAGATGCCACCTGAGGTTGTGGCAGTTGGTAGAAACCTGCTTTGTTCTGCCTGCACGCTCTAGTAACTAGAGGCAGAGGTGTTCATGAGACTTGAGGTCTTCGGTGGAAGCATGGGTCCCTGGGCAGGGGTAAGCCTGCGGACAGGGTGGGTGTCTCCTGGAGGGTTGAAGCCCGGCTCCCCTGTCCCTCTGGCTGGGCTCTCATCATGGGCCCCCGCCGCTCCTTTAATCTCACCGCCCTCTCAAATGGAGACCCGCTTTCGGCTTGCACCAGGCCTTCGTGCCTGTGGGTGTTTTTCTGGGCTCGGCCCCACCTGGGGTTCCTGCCACGTGACACAGACTGGGGTGGACCGTCGATGCCACGTACCTGGGCCAGGAGGCGGAATGGCACAGCAGGGATTTTAACCGTCGTTGCCTGTTGCCGTTCAGTACCTGTGCCCAGTCTGTGCTGCGCGTTGGCCTCTGTTAGAATGGTACTTCCTCGGCGTAAAGATGCAGAGAACACAGTTCCTTTCTGCTGGACTTCGCCTGCTGGGAGGAAGAGCCGAGGAAAAGGATGAAGAGCCCAGTGCCTTTCCTTGAGCACCGGGGCAATGGCTCCCATCTTCCACCCTCTCCAGCCCAGCACGTGGATCCTTTGAGGCCCTCGACTTCTCTGGGCGGTTCCGTGGGACAGAGAAGCTGCCTGGACTTCGTATGAAGTCGTACCATTATAAATCCACTTCCAAAGCATAATGAGTCCATCTGTAAAGTGTACCTTTCACTTCTTCCAAATTTTTGTAAACATCTTCATGTTTCAAGATTGCTTACATAGGAATACATCTTCACCTTTTTATCAGTTAGGATGGAACCTTTAGATGGTGACCCAGCTCCCTCTTCTGTTCTGGGCTACTTGTACTAGGATGAAGGGTGGCGAGCGATGTGCTCTTAACTTTCAGGAGGACCCGCTGCGTTGGATGGAAGAATGGGATTGCGAGCGTGTTGGAGCTGCTGCAGGTGAGTGGAAGCCAAAGGACTCTTCTTTCTGTTTCCCTTGAATGGGAGCACAGAGAAATTTTAAATGGCCTTTATCAGGGAACAATGTTATTTGCTCTATTGAAAAGAAATACCCAAGACACCCTCTCCCCGCAAGGAAATGTGGGGCTCCTGCAAGCTCCCCTAGCCGGATGTTGGGGTCGGGGGGAGTGCGGGTTCAAAAGCACTGGCTCCTGTCTGCCGGTGATCCTGGTAGGAACATACACAGAAGGAGGCCCCTTCTGCATAGGGCCGGAACAGGTCGTTGGACAGTTCATCAAAAAGTTAACAGATGAAAAAAGATATGCTTACCTAAGTTGTATGTCCATCTACTTAAGAAACTAAAATTGAGAAAAATTAGTTTGGAGAGGCAAGGGCTTTTCTTTACAGTAATCACATGCATTGTCTATGATTTTCAGTTTTGGCTTCCTTTAAAATGGATAAAGAATTTAGACATTGTGAAGGAATTTGACTTTAGAATTCAAGATACTTACTTTCTCCAATCTTTTGTTAGAGTTTTCACTTGTACCTAATTTAACAGCAACTTTTTAAAGCAACTCAATCTAGTTTTTATAAAAACAGCTCTTCACACTCAGAGGTTTATGTAATAATCAAAACATAATGGCTACAACAGACTGGCTCGTGGGCAACTAGGAACAGGCGAGACCGGAAGAGGGCCGACTTCGGGCCAGGGAAGACCCGAGCCGGGGAGAAGCTGCCGTTGGCCAGTCGGGCATCTGCTGTGTTCACAGCTACCTGGTCCAGCTCTTGCAAGACTTCATAAGCTCCTGGGAGATAGCTCGGTGTCCTCTGGGCGGGGCCGTCCTGACCTGCCGGCCGGGTGCGGCCCACCAGGGCTTCTGTTCTCAGCGCGGGTGGCGAGCATCCCTGTCTCACGGGTGTGAGAGCTGAGGGGCGGCAGTCCTAGGAGCGTGGGCTTTGGAATCGGATGAGCCTGGTCTGGCTCTACGCCTACTCTAAGTGAGAGCCAGCCTCGGGGCTCTCAAAGATCTGAGCTGCCCGGGGCCGGCGAGCCTGCTGCACCCCTCTGCCCGTGCCCCACTGTTTTCTGTTCCTAGACAGCAGGGACTAGAGGAGGCAAGTGTGATGATCTAGGTCACTGCCATCGATGAGTCATCTGTGCCTTTGTGGCCCTGGTTGTGAGGGGCTTTTACGTTACAGAGATGCCTTGAAATCTAGCCACCCCCCAAATTCCTCACTGTTTCCTTTTCCCCCACAGATATCAAGGACAGTGGTGTGTCTGTGATGGTGCTTGCCTTACTGTGCCTCTGCGTGTTCCCCGTGAGGCCAGGGTCTGTTGGGCACAGGCCTCCCAACCTTGCTGTGCTCGAGACATTGACTAGCTGAGGTCGCAGTGGACGTGGGTGCCCAGCCCGTTTCCTGCTCTCTTCAGTCCCACCCCCACCCCCCGCCCTCCAAGAAACAACTCAAGGAGGGAGAGTGAGCAGTTAGAGGGCACTTGTTGCTGCATGAAGGGCAAGCAGTTCCCAGAAAGCAGAGCAGATGGAGGCGGGGATGAGGCAGCTTGCCTGGGAACGGGGCTCTCGGCTCAGCGAGGCCCTACCGCCGCCCAAGGCTCTGCCCCTGGAGCCCTGCTCGTGGGTGCGGGCGGAGGTTTCCCTGGTCGGATCGGCCAGGAGAGGAGCAGAGTGGGCTCAGGCAATCTCTGGCCGCCTTAGACGTTACCAAGGCTCCAGCCCTGCCTCGCATGCCCCCGTCCCCAACTCGTCCCCAACTTCAGTTTTCGGGAAATGTGGAGGGAGAGATTGGGGACCAAGGCCCTCGGTGCAGGGATCACAGTTTACAGGATGACCACAGGGAAAGGCTGGGCCGGCAGAGGACTGAGCTGTGATGACTGGGAGCCTCCTTGCTGGTTCCGGACCCCAGAGCCCCGAGCAAGCATCGTGGAGGTGTGGCCTGAGCAGGACTGCGGGGGCACTCATGAGCCGGACCCCAAGCCTGTGTCCTAGAAATAACGCAGCCAGGCCTTCCCACTGTGCCGAGACCGCTGCACGGCACAGCGCTTTACGGTTGCCGGGTGCCGTTTTTAGGGCTTTACCCCCGCTCCGGAGCTGACATTCCCCCTTGGGTGTGCGGCCATGGCCGGAATTTTGATGCCAAATTGTGCCCTTAATCCTGAGCTTCAGGATTGGAAATAGGGAGCAGGTGGGTATCAGTCGAGGGCGGGACGTCCAGGTTCCTGAGGAGATTGTGCCTCCGGCCCGGCTTTTCTGTCCTAGCCTGAGCTCATGGCAATGAGTTCTGGCCGACGACCGCAGTCTCCGAATGCGCCGACACAGTCGGGTGGCCCTCGGGACAATCCTGCAGGAGTGTCTCGCGAGCGGCAGAGGGCAGCAGAGGGCCGGCGCCGGGCCGCTTTCCTGCCAGGTCCGTGAGCCGGGCCTCTGCGGCCCCTGCTGGAGCCCTGCCTGGGCCTCTCCGTCCTGCCTCTACGCCAGCGGCTGCAACGTGGAGAACCTTAGAGGTTCCGCTCCGTTTAGGGGAGACTGAGTCGTGGACTACAGTTGGGCAGTCAGGCCTTCTACCCAAGCTGCTGCTGGTCCCAGTTCTGTGCCCTGCGCGAATCTTGTAGATTCGGGGCCCACAGAACGTGGTTGCCGTCCCCGAGCACCTCAAGTCCAGTGGGGGAGGGGCCTGCGTAAACAGATCTTTGGGGTTTCTTGCTCTCATGGGCGTCACAACTGTGACGGGGTCAGAGAAGAGCTGCCCTTGGGTTATCTCACCACAAACTGGCCGTGTGGCCATGCTGAGGATGAAGGCCTGGCCCACTTGACTCCCTTCCCCGCCCCCCCCCACCCCCGACCCAATCGCCACCCAGTTCCCACCTAAGGGAATCAGAGATGCTGACTGCATGTTGTTCTGGGGAAGGGACAGGCCTTGCCTCCGAGTGGAACCCTTGGGTACAAACTCTGCTCATGTGAGTAGAGAAGACACCTTCAAGGACGCCTGGTGTGGCCAGAACAAGATGTATGTGTGGGGCGAACGACGACGAGAAATAATAAAAGCCGACACTTCATACATGCTGGGCACTCTCTGAAAGCCTTGCATAAAGTGACTCAATCTCCGCAGCCTCCCAATGAGGTCGGTACTCTCGTACCCATTTCACAGATGGGCAACTGGATTTCGGAGAGGTTAAGACTGAAGGCCATCTAGCTGGTATAGAGGAGCCAGGATTCAAACCCAGACCGTCTGATTCAAGAGTCTGAACCCGTACAAACAAGATGGAAGGCCTCTGTGTATCCTTGAGCCTAGCGTTCGGGATGTATGGCTCCCCAGAGCAATAAAGAATTCCTAAAAACTCCACAGCAAAGTTTCTGATGCCCTTAAAGGATGTGGGTTTTCTCCCACCACCAGTAGGGTGCAGCTCACAGAAGCCTTACTTTTAGAGAACTGAGTGACCTTTTGTTTTTCGCCTTCAACTTGTTTGGCTGATTCAAGTTGGAAATGCATTTCAGCTGCCTCGTTAAGGTCTGGGTATCGGCTGCTTCAGGATGCAGGCCTGGGTGCCGGCACCCTGCCCTTAGGGGCTCCTGGGGCGGGCAGAGGCACCTCATTCGGGATGGAGGCCAGGCATAGCCGTTGAGATCCTGGCAACGAGAGCAAGTCAGCGTCAGGGAACAAGGCCTTTAGCGATGGGAGGGCCATGGCTTCCAGGTGACTGGCCTGACTGGCCCGGCCTGAAGCAAGGGCTCTGTGGTAGCAGGGCCTTATCTGGGCAGAAGCCCACAGTCAACACCCGCGGCCCAGATAAAGGAGCCATCAGGCCGTGCCGCTTGTGAGCTTACACGTGCACGCACACATGCACACACACGAGAATGACATAAGAGTGACGTATTCCCTGGCTCCGATGGAGCCCCTTCTTGGCCGGGTGTTTGGACCCCCTCCATTGATCCTCCCCTCATTCGCATGAAGTGGACTCACTTGCTAAGGACCCAGGCCTGTGGGAGGCAAGCTGAGATTTGAACCCAGGCGGCTGGGCTTCAGAACCCAAACTGGCCGGCAGCACGCAGGCGGCCCCCTTTGATAAGCCAGCAGGGGAGGGGACCAGCCTGGGCCTCCAACCACCTGACACGAGTGGCTTTTCTAAACCACAAACTTGACCGGGTTCCTCCTGTGTGTAGACGCCTTCAGTGGTCTCCGTTCGCTTCTGAAGAAAATCCTAACAGCCTGGTCTAGGGCCCGACCACCGTGGTCTTGCCCTCGCGTCTGACCTTGCACAACCCCCCAGTCCCAGCACACGTGGCCCCCGGTGGGGCTATTTTCCTGTCCCTAAAGCGTCAGAACAGTAGTTGTCTGTTGTCAAGGTCCTGCTCAGGGTTTCTGAAGTCCTTTCTCAGTGGTGACAGCAGTGCCTCGGTAGGTGCTGGAGTCTCCATCCGACAGACTCGGGGGCTGAGCTTCAGAGAGTTAGGAGACGCGCCCCTGGCCATGCGGCTTCCTGTCCGACCCACCAGTTCAACTGTCCACCTGACCTGCTGCTGCCATCTGGCCTGGAGGCACTGGAAAGTCACTTGGTCAGTCACTGCGGGACCCTTGCCGTCCCCCTGGGGGTCTCTCTCGGGTTCCAGTTGGTGCACGTGGTTTCCACCGTCTTCTCTAAGGAGGCCATGAGCCCTGGGCGGCGTGCAAGTGCTGGCCTCCGTGCCGCCAGCCCCTGGCGGGTGCCTGATAGGCAACATCCTCAGTGATGGGAGAGCTCTGACTGGACAAGAGGAGGCACGCGAATGAGGCTGAAGTCGAGGTTTTGCTCCAGATTTGCACCCGAGGCCCGGAGAAGGGTGGCTGGTGGCCCTGGGACACCCAAGCCGGCCCTGTGTCCATCGAGGCCTCTCCCCCTGCTGTCCTCTCCTCTGGCTTCCGGTGCTCACCCCGCCGGGCCCCACCAGGCCGCTCTGAGACACGACCTCAACACAGAGAGAGTTCATGGACACGGGCATGGTAAAGGGCCCGGGTGAGTTATCCAGAAAATGTCTCAACTGATTTGCTTTTCACCCCCTCGATGGTCAGTGTCCTGAGAGCCATGGTTGCCCTTGGGAAAGAGGAGTCGTCCTGCCCGCTGTGGTTTCCAGCTCAGAGCACGCGCCCTGCACACGCCGGGGGGCACGCCCCTCTGTGCAGAGCCCCTCCTGCATTTCTGGATTCACTGGAAGAGGGCCGGGGGGTCTGGGGAAGGGGCAGCCTAGTCCAGGAGAAACCTCTCCTCTCCTGGGGGAGTGAGAACCCGGGCTCGGAGGCTTTACCTGGGACACAGGACTGACTGGAGCTTCACCGAGGAAGGAGGAAATACAGTGATAAAATCCGGTGTTTAAAATTATTACTCCCTTTGACTCTGAGAAGGAAGAGAAATCACGTTCACTTTCAGCCAAGTTAGGGGATGGAAGAATGTGAAAAGAGGAAGACTCCATGATGTTCACTAGGTCCTTCGATCTGATAAGAATCTGAGATTGTCATCTTTGTGACTTAGTTTCTTCTCTATGCCAGGTATGGTCCTGAAAACCGTAAGATGCCCCCTCTCTGGCAGAAATTAGAGATGAGATGAGATGAGAAGGCCTCCTCCACCCTCCCCATACTGTAGTATTTAAAAGTTTCATTGGACTCACTTTTAAAAATTGTTTTTATTTTGTTTTATTTTGTTCATTGCATGGGGAATAAACAATTATAGTTCACTTAATCAGCTTCCTGGAGGAGTTGGCCTTCACCGGCTTTTTTGGGTTTTTGGGGTTTTTTAAAAATTAAAACGTAAGATATTATGTGAATTGTATGATATTTAACTTTATCCATGTTTCATTTTTTGGCCCCATCTAATGAGTTAATGTCTTCTGTATTAAAAGCATTTTTATGCAATAGCTAAAATTAAGTGGACTTTAGTGTGAAATATGTGGATGTAAGTAAATTCAAAATACATTTAAGCTTGGTATGTCTACGAAATCAGATTAGATGAAGGTCGCCAAGACCTGAGTGGCAGGAATTGCACAGAAGTGTTAGAAGCCTTCACTCTCTGACAAGCAGGAAAGCAGGTGTCTCAGGGGAGAGCTTCACCAAGGTCTGCCGAATTGTCAGGAACAATGCAAACTGCTCCAGAGAGTGACAGGATGGGCGGGGCGGGGGTGGTGTTGGTGCCGCGGGAGGATGGGAAGGGCAGGGTTGGGAGCGGTTTATGTTGGGAGGGGTGTGAAGAGAAAGCAGGGCCCGGGAGCTGCCCAGGCCCTGCGGTGTTATGGCGGCTCTGGCTGTGTTCTATCTGCTCTGATGGCAACAGCAGAGCTTTGACAGCTTCGTGAGGACAAAGACATCACCAGAACAGAGGGTGGGAGCAATCCAAGTGCCAGCAGACCTGTAAGAGAAGAAGATGGGCAAAAATGGGATTATTTAAGCAGATCAGTGGCCGGTGGACATTGGGGCAGGGAGTCTGGGTCCCCTGGGAGAGCCGTGATGGGGGAGATGCTGCTTTTCCCTCTGTGCCCCGTCTCCGACCTGGGAACAACCAGAAATGAAACAGCAGGAAGCACTTGTCCAGTAGAAAGTGGAGAAGCCGCGTAACTTGGGGGCTTATGGGCTCTTTCTCCCTGGAGAACTCTCAAAACTAGGCAGCCCTCCCCCATCTTCATGGGTTCAAATGGTACTGCACGGAGACAGAGGGATTACCTTGGTGGCCTAGTTGAGCAGCAGTTCAGAGACGGTGGTCTAGGACGACCACGGACTCTTCTTTCAAAGGACAAACAGTTGAAAAGGAAGTATCTAATAACTGGCGGGTGGGTGGTGGACGTCCCTCCCACCCTTTCCTTTTCTAGCCCCTGAGCCCCGGGGAATGGACGCCAGGGGTGCTGAGCTCCCCGTCAGGTTTGTAGCTGACACTGCTGGTCCTGATGAAGTAAAAGAACATGGAGGCCGTGGCAAGGGACACCACATTTTTCGTGTAACTAGATTGACCATAGCCTTGACTCTCTAAATAGTCTGGGAGGCAGGCTGGCTCCCTCTGCCCCCCAGGTCCCCGGGCTCATTTAACAGATGCGGGGCCAGCAGGTAACACAGATTTTGAGTGGAGTGGTGGGCGGCAAGGCGGCCCAGTTGGCCTGGCCGTGTTCTGTGGCAGAAGACCGCAGCCCTCTCTCTGGCCTGCGTCCTGCAGATTCACCGTCAGCTGGGGAGAGCAGGAAGGAGTGACCCGAGCCCTTTAGGGAAGCAGCGGGGTCCTGGGACGCACTGGCTGAGGTGGGTAGCCTGATGACACCCTCCCTCGTGGCCGCGGATTCAGACTTCACTCCTGGCTTCGTCCTCTGCCCCTTGCCCGGTGAGTGGGTGTGACCTCCAGGCCTTGGGCGGGCACAGCTTCAGTTTCATTTAGGATCCCCCAGGCCTTCCATCCCCTTGAGGCAAGCTGGCTGGGATGGCCTCCATGTTCTACCTCGTATTATCGGCCAAGTGATCTGGAAAAGCCCTGCTTCTCTCCCCGCCTCCCCCCTCCCCCCTCCCCTCTCCACAAAGCTTACCTTCTCTTTGCTTCCCGCCTACTGCGGTATTCCATCCCTCACTAAGTGTGTACTGAGGACTGACGTCAGGTCAGGCGCATTCTGGCGGGAACCTCTCTGGGCATCCCTGGGAGAGGCAGGTGCCCGGAAGTCCTGTTGTAAAATTGACTGGAAATGAGCTCGTGAATATTCAGATAGTCGCACCGTGCTGCCAGGAGCTCCTGGCGCTGGCTCCTTCCCGCTGCCCCGGAAGGAAGAGCTCCACTTGGCGCTTGCCACCCCTGCCCCTTCTGTCCACCACGGACAGTCTGCGGCTCCTTGGCCAAAGTACCATCGGGGGCCATTTCCTCCCTGCGAACCGCCCTCGTACCCACCTAGAGGGCTGTCCTCGGCACTGAGAGGCCAGCGCGTGTGCAAACCCCTGTCATGTAGTGAATGGTCATCCCCACTCCCTCTGGGTCCTCCTCCTGCCCACCCTCCCCGTTCTCTCACCTGCCCCAGGCACCTTTAACTTCTCCCAAGCATCCTCCCCTTCCTCCCCAACCCTTTAGGCTCAGAAGCCCCTCCCTCCAGGTGACAACTGCAGGTAGAGGTGGCCTTACGAGGAGGAGGAGGACGGCGAGGAGAGGGGCTTAGAGATCCCAAATGGCTACGGGGCTCCTGAGGCCAATAATGGAGCCTCGAGCTGCAGTGGGCTGGGGAGGCTGGGGCGAAGGAGCTGGCCCTACAGAGACAGCCCATCTCAGGCGGGGGCTACGAGACCCGGTTCCGGTTCGACTCTCCCTGACCCTGAGCAGCAGCCGTGACCTTGAGCAGGAAGTGGGGCGGGTGACGGGCGCTGAGAGCTCAGAGGGACTGCGCGAAGGGGTACCCTGGTCTGCCCAGGGCAGGCCCGCCCCTGCACCTCCTCCAGCCCGCCCCGCTCCTCCTCGTCCTCCGCCCCTCCTCCTGGACTCCGCCCCCTCCTGTCCTGTCTGCCCCTCCTCCCGGACTCCGCCCCCTCCTGTCAGGTCTCCACCTCCTCCCCGGACCCCGCCCCCTCCTCCTGGTCCCCTCTCCCTCCTCCCCTTCCTCCCCCTCCTCCCCTTCCTCCCCCCTCCTCTGGGACCCCGCCCCTCCTCCGACCCCGCCCCCAGCCTCCTCCCCGCACTGCAGCGCGCACCACTGGTCGCGCGCCTCCCTGGCAGCGGCGCAGGCTGCAAGCTCAGCAAGTCTTGCGGCAAAGACACTCGGGCTGAGTTGGGGCCGGGGCGCAGCGGGACTCCGGGCCGGGAGCGGACGCCCCCTCGGCCGTCGTCTGCAGCCCGCCGCGCCTCACTTCGGGGACCCGGGTCTCTCCTGGCTGGCCACCCCGGTGAGTCGTACCCCCGCGCCGGGGGGCACCGGCCTCCGCCTCCGAAGTTTCTGCTACTGAGCCGAGGGGCCTCGGGTGGGGTCTGCTCCCGGCGGTGGGTGGGGTCGGGGAACTTTGAGGTCAAGGGGGCCTGGCGCCCGCCCCGTCCTTTGGGGGGAGTTTGCACGCGTCCAGATGAAGCTTCGTTTGGGGAGCTGGACCCGAGCGGCGAGCAGTCGGCTGCGCTGCCGGTTTGGGGCGGGAGGAGGGGGCAGATTTCTGCCCTGGGCACCCCGGGGCGAGCTGCAGGGCAAAGGGGCGGCCGACATCCCTTGAACCCCCGGCCTCTGCGCCCCCCGCCTTTCCCGCGTCTCCGGGACGCCCCCACTCGCGTCTCGCCCACCCCTGCCGCCTGAGCGGTCTCCAACGGAGGTTCTCTTGCCCCCGCCTCAAGATTCGGGGACCGCCGGCCCCGCCGTCGTGGGGGAGGGGGGCGGGCGGGGAGGGTCCTAGAGTTCCGGGAGGCGGAGACCCTGGATGGGGAGAAGGCGAGGAGGCAAAGTACAGGGATTGTCTGGAAGTGAGGGTCCGGAGGAGCTGGGACAAGGGCCGCGAGGGGGATGGAGGCGCCCCTCACCTCCTCCAAATCTCATGACTCAGCAGACCTAGGACGTCCCGTCCCGCGGCAGCCCTCCGCCCCCGCTGGGCGCCCAGACCCACCCGCCTCCTGGGCTCCTTCGTTTACTCTCCTGCTTGGGGTTCCCCCTTCCCCTGCCTCTATTCCCTCCCCGTCTCAGGACACCGGGTGGTTATTTTTTAACTAAAAAGATAAGTGATTTATCGTTTCTCCTTCCCCCTTTTCATTCCCACATTCCACAGGTGCCTCCAGGACACCCCCAGCCCGTGGTGTGTGTGTGTGAGGGGGGCCGCCAAAGCCCCATCTCTCCCCTCTGCAGCATCCTCCCCCCCACCGCTGTTAGGGTAGAGGATTAAGTACTCGCTGCTGCTTTCTCCTGTGGTGGCCGAGAGAAAGCGGCACAAGGACAGAGGAGGCAGTGGCCCAGAAGGGGACACTGCAGTGGGGAGAGAGGGCTGCCCAGATTGGAGTGGGGTGGGCTCAAGGCCCAGGAAGTCCTTAGGATCCAGGGCTACCGAGAAAGACGGGAGGGTGGGCTAGGGTCTGACCTGGAGAGCTGGGGGACCCCCTCCCCCCTCCCCCCACCCCACCCCTGCTTCGGCCCTGGGGGGAGGCTCCCATGTATAATAGATGGTCCTCGACCCACTCATCCAGCTCCCCATAACCTGGGCACTTCATCAGAGGGTGTGACTGTAAGAACAGGGCAGCCTTAATCCTCCCAAGTCATCTCCCCCTGCTTAGGTCCGACAAGTCCAGTCTCCAGGCTGCTAGAAGCATCTCTGTTACCACCAGAGAAGCCAAAGAGCCGTGCCCAGTGCCCCTGCAACCCAGGCACAGGGTCCGGTGGGAGGGGCAGGGCAGCTCTGATGCAGTGGGACGTGCCTGGCGTCCTGGTGAGCAGCGGCCTGGCAGGCACTGCAAGCTGCGGCCTGTGTCTGGGCTGTGGGGGTGAGTCGGCGCCAGGGGTCCTGGCCCGGCACGCTGCAGCCTGGCCCGGAGAACCTGGCCCCAGCCCTTCTCCTCTCCACGGCCCCAGGGATTGACCAGTGCTACCTGGGTCCTCACCCCAGGCTCCTCTCTGCGGGTGAACTTCCCCTGCCCTGCTGGCTCTTGGACAGATGACCCTGGGGGGCCTGGCTTTTTCTGGGCACCTCTTGGGCTTGAGGCTCGCCCCCTCCCCTTCCTGCCTTGTCCAAGGAGGAGCTGATGCAGAGGTAAGCGTTCCACTTCTAGCCTCACGTGGACTGGGCCCTCCGTCCCCGGGGAAGTAGAGCCCAGCCTGCTGTACTGAGAGTCTGTTTTGTTCTGCAGTCCAGGACTTTTTTCCTGACAACAGTTTTTAGGTGGGGGGGATTATGCAAATATAATTTTTATTTTTTCAGCTTTGGGACCTGCTACCCACCAGTCAGGACCAGGGAAAGAGAAAGGTGTTAGTGTTTGTAAACGTTGCCCTTTCCCTACAGAAGAGCTTGCAACTGGCTTCATCTCATAACTGGTGTTGGTTTTATCCCTGGGCAAAGCGCGCCCCTAGTTGCAGACCTGGCAGGGGCAGGGAGACCCTTTCTGGAGCTGGGCCGGGCTCCCCTGACTTTGTACTGCAGCCGGAGGACATCCTCCCTTTCACCCTCAGGCGGCTTCCGGGCAGATGCCACAGGGCTGTCCCTGGCACAGCAGAGACCTGCAGAAGTCTCTTCCCTGTCCTCTCCAAGCCAATCAATATTCCCCAGCCCCAGGCAAGTGTGACCTCTACTGGCCCCTCTGTCTCCCGCTGGGCGCTCAGCTGGGTCCCCTCAGGCAGAGGGCAGCAGGTGTGTGGGCTGGGAGCGGGTGTGGGGACGGTGGGGATGGCAGGGGAGGAGGCTGGGGCTCCTGGGCTGGGACAGTGGGACTCGCCGCCCCCTCCCTGGACAGAGCGTCCTCACGGGTGGTCCAAGGCTGTAGATGAGGAGGGACTGTTTCACCTGGCGCTGCGGGTGGGTAGTTGGACTTTCATGATGTAGGTTCTAGCTGATGTAGGCTCGCTTTTCTTGAGCCAGACAACACAGGGTCCAGGGTGATGGGGACGCTCTTTCAGAACCGGAATGGCAGCCAGAGGGAATAGTAGCGGGTGCTCCCTCAGTACGGGGGCGGTGTGGTTGATGCAGGAGGCAGCGAAGCATAGAGGCTGGGAGCCCTGCAGGCCTGGGTTCAAATCTCCTGGGTACTAATTACAGAGTGTGACTTTATTAATTCAACAAGTGCTTGTTGGTGAGCCCTACTATGTGCCAGGCTCTGTTCTAGTCACTGTGGATGCCACGGTGAGCACAGCAGATGGAATCCCTGGCATTTTGGATTTTGCGTTCCTTGGGACCAAGGCAAGTTACCTAGCTGCTCTGAGCATCAGGTTCTGCATCACTCAGCCATTAGTTTCTGAGAGTCTGCTATCTGCAAGGGGCTATGCTAGGCAGTGGGGACGAAACAGACCTGGTTCCTGTCTTCATGGCACTTTCGGTCTAGTGAGTAACACAATTAAACAGATAATTACATAGGTAATTAATCACGACTGTGACAGGTGTTAGGCGAGCGTACAGGATGCTTGGAGAGCACATAATGGGCTAACCTGACCAGGTCTGGTGAGCTCCATCTATAAAACAGAGGTGGTAACACTCACTCCACAGGGTAGTAAGCACTCAATAACTGGTAACTGTTAACATAGCCCGCTGGACAGATGAAATTGTAAATTCTCCAGGTGAACAGTCGCTGCACAGACAGCGGGTTGATATCCGTCATCCACTCGGTCAGAGGAGCTGGGGTCCAGTCCTGCGCTCTCAGCGAGGAGGAAGCCCGCGCTGAGCTACGGGGCTTCCTGGAGGAGTGTCACAGTGGATGTTTATTTGAGGCCAGGTGGTGACTGGAGCCAGATAGCCTGGGTTCCCTCGGGCTCTGCCACTCACCCCGACTGTGAGCAAGTTAACCAAACTCTGTTTCTTAGTCTCCCCATCAGTAGAATGGAGATAAAACTCACACGTGTGACACAGGTTCTTGGTGAGGATTAAATGAATTAATTCCGGGGACGTGCTTGGAGCAGTGCACAGCGCCGGGAGCACCGTGGAAGCGCTTTTATCATTATTGTGTCGCCTCCTACCGCTTAGATGGCTCCTTCTGGGTTCCGCAGCTGGACTGGGCACTTCCCCCTTGGCTTTTCTTAAAAACTCAAGGGAAGGAGCAGCTATAGCTTCCTTGGGCACTCTTCCAGCGTTTCATCCATCTGACTTGCAGGTAGCTATTTATGCCTCCCCCGCCGTGTCTTACCAAAGCTTAATTTTGGGGAAGGATGTGTCCCAGAATTCTTCATTTTCATTCCTGAACTGAGAGTTCAGGGTAGTGGCCAGAGTGATGGGTAGATTTGGATCCTGGCCAGTCATTGTGAGTCCGGACTGCAGGGAGCCCCTGGCCACCAGCCCCTCCCTGAAAGACGTCTGAACTTCAGCCAGGGGTCCAAAGTTACACACCAAGGAGGATCCCCAAATGCATGGGATGCAGAGGTGTCCTGAAAGCCCCCTCTCCGGATACTCTCCACCAGAGTTCCTCACCTATCTGGCCGTGGGACCTCCTGACCGAACACCAGGGTCCGGAGGTTGGATGCTAGGCCCCTTCCAGACCTGGCCGCTTAGGAAGGTGGGGTACGAGTTGCCGGGGCCATTATAATGGTTACCGAACCTCAGAGGGTCTGGTGCTCCCGGGCAGCCCCCAGACTGGGGGTCGGGCAAAAGAAGAAGAAGGAGCCTGGGTGCCATTTTGAAGTCAGGACAGACTCATCTCCGGCTACCTGTCTGGGGCCTTGGAGCTCAGCGTTCACCGTGGGCAGAGCCACAGCGGCCGGCGTGGCCGGGGGGACACAGAGCTGGGTGCCGACCCGCTGCTTCATCAAGCCCTCCTCTCCCTCAGTCCATCCCCTGTGACGAAGCCTTTGCATCTCTCGTCACTGTGGTCCTCAGAACAGCCATCCCTGTCCCATTTCACCATGAGGAGGCAAAGGCCCAGGGAAGTTATCTGACTTGTTCAGAATCTCACACCACCGAGGGGCGTCCTGGGGGCTCTCCTCCCCTCCCTGCCCCTTCGCACCAACTCCGCCTGTGGAGCCCTCGACAGACACGCTCACGGGTGCTCAGGGATGAGGCCATTCGTACTCTGAGCACAAGCAGCAGATGTTTTCCAGATGAGGTGGTGCCCCCTTGGCAAAATTGAGTCGGCCTCCCTTGCTGGTGCTGGGTTTTCGTGGGACCCGCCATGGGGCTCGGGCAGCCTCAGGAGCGCCTGCCCTGAAGGGGGCGGGGGAGCCGTGGTGGGTGCGCCAGAGAGACGGCGGGGCCCCGGCCTCAGTAGCCTCGTCTGAGTGGGATGCTGCCTTGGCACCAGAAGCCTCCGCAAGGTCCGAATTCTCTAATTACAGGCTTCCTCTGCCTGCCAGCAGCAGCAAGACACAGGCCTGTGTACACGCGTGTGTGTATACACCTGTGTACACGCGTGTGTGTGCATACACGTTGGGGGCTGTGGGGACCGACTGGATAGAGAGGGGCTCCTTGGAAAGCAGAGGGAAATGGGATCTGGTTGGCGTCTGACTGCTTGTCCTTCACGTGCGGGCTTGAGAAGGCAGGATCCTCGGGGAACTCACAGCCCTGCTCCCTCCCGGCCTGGCCGGCGAGGGCGGCTAGAGCCACCCACAGGCTCTGCTTTGCTCCCTTCCTTCCACTCCCAGTGCAGATGGGCTAAGACCTACTCCTAAAAGGTGCCGGTGCAGAAGGGAGCAACGTGGGAGCGCCCCCGTGGGGCGGGGCGTGGCGCCTGGGGGCTGGGCCTCCAGGCACTCCTGGCCCAAGACAGCTGCCCCCCAGAGCCAGGTTTCCTCTGAATGTGGAGCCCTCTGTGCCCTCCGCCAAGAAGCTGGGAAGCCTGAGCCCCATCGCTGGACACCCCGGGACCGGGCTAGGACCATGGCCGGGCAGGGGGAGGCTCCCCTGAGGTCTTTGTGGGGACCAGGCGCCTCTGAGTGGGACGGGGCGTCCTCAGCCCATGGAGCGCCCTAGCAGGGCTTCCCATAACTGGGCTGATGCCGTGGCCCTGGAATTTAGCACTTAGGGAATATTGCAATTAGAGCATAATTCACCCATGCCACGCACTTAGTACCGAGGGTAACGTCTGTAACTGTGAGCCTGGCGCTAGGGGGACGGGAGCAGAGGTGAACGGAGGAGTGGGAGGGGCTCTGAGACTGAGGATGGGGGGCCGAAGGCACTTAACCCTCCCCGCAGCCTGAGAAGGGTCACTGGAGCAGTTGCTCCTTTCCTGGGGAGGGTGGCGGGTGTTCAGACCCTGGACGTGTCCCGCGGGGTCTTCCGGCTGCAGCGGGAGTTCTTTGCTCTCCAGCTGTCCTCCGCTCTGGCCCATCCTCCTTGTACCCAGGAGCTGACGGTGGGCCCTGGGCTGGCACTAGTGGGCAGAGAACTCAAGAGTGACTGGAGGTGCTCAGAGGATGGCAGGGCCTCCCTAGGGCGGGTTGGGACTCCCAGGACTCTCAGTTCTGGGGCCCTGGGCTCTGGCCCTTAATGAACGAGAGAGATCCGAAGCGGCCCCCTTTCCAGAGAGCAGTTCCTTCTTGTCTGGGGTTTGCGGCACACCCGCTGTGCACACACGGCTGGCAGCCTGCCCGTGGGCACGGGTTCCTCTCTCTCACATCCTTTGGAAATTGAGGACGAAATTGACCCTGAGGCCGTATGTCCAGGCTGCAGCTCCTCCTGGAGGGTGTCGCTCAGGGGCTGCCGGGGCTTGGCGCGGGGTGGGTGAGATGATGTGTCTGTGTCAGGACCTGGCGCCCTGCCCCGGTGACAGAGGTGTTTGGGGAAGGATGAGGGGGGAAAGGCACGTACAAAAGCATGTAGACTCATTCACGCCTTCCAGCAGCTTGAAGGCTCGCCTGAAGCAGGTGCCTCTCAAACCAGCCCCCAGTGTCAAGCATCCTTTCTGTGCTTGAGTTCTCCAGGGGAGGAAAGTCACGACGTTGCCTGTCCTCCGTCCTCAGTGTTGGAGCTGGTAGAGAAGCAGGGCCTCCGGCCTCACAGCCCCTCCCTGTGTGTCCCTGGCCAGGCCCCCAGCCCCACTTGTTCATTCCACCCACGAGCAGGCACTCCGCTGGAACAGAGCCTACAGGTCCCTGCCCTCGCGGCCCTTACAGTCTGAGGAGGCAGGACAGTAAACAAAAGATGGGGGGAGGTGTCAGGTCCTCTTGGAAATGAGTTTTTGAGTATGAACTGTCCCTAGTTCATGTCTCTTGATGACACATGTGGCTAACTCTGCAGTTGTCACACTCAGTCACATGGAGCCCAATTACACCTTTGCTCTCTTGTCCTGCTGTAATAGAAATACGGCTTCTAAGAAGTGTATTAGTTGCTGGTGATGTGATTGCTGGGGGTGGGGGGTGCTGGGCTTGGGGGTTAAGGGAGGCCAGGGTGTTTCACGTTTCAGACCCAGAAACAAGGGTGGCAGATAGGCTCCTCCAGGGCTTCTCCTCAGGGCACCCTGGGGCAGTGCTGTCCCTGGAAACGGGAGGATCAGATGCCCTCTCGAGGGGCCTTTGTGTCCTTGGACTTTTTTGTTGTCATTACCCGTGGCCGCAGGTTCTCCATGTGTATGTGGGTCGGGGTGGGGGGGTCCGTGCCCCACTTCCAACGAGGGAGACTCTCCACATCTTTAAAAATGATTCACGAAGTCAGAAAGGCAATAGGATTAACCTAAAGTGTGAAGTATTTCAAGTGGATGCAAGAGGAGTTTCTGAACAATAAATGTTGTTAGACATTGTGACAGAAGACCGAGCAGGTGGTGAGTCCTCCCTCCCAGAGGAGAGTCTGGGCCAGGGTAGGTTTCGGAGAGGGTAGACTGACCACCACAACTGCCTCCCTCCTAGGGTCTGTGTGGGGAGAGCTATGTGCCAGCGTCACCATGTTCAGTGGGTGCATCTCAGTGTGTGTGGGGGGAGAATAGCGTTGGGCGAGAGGGGCTTAGCAGGGTGAAAGCCCCCTTCCTCCGTGCCGTGACGCTATCTCCAGGGTAAGGGGTGGTGTGCGTGGGTGTGTCTGTGTGTGTGTGTGTGTGTGTGTGGACTCAGAATCAGGAGACTTCAGTTGTGAGAGTCAAACCTGCAGGAGACCTCACAGATGCTCCCACCACCTGTTCTGCCCATTTAAATCCAGGAGGCTGTGCATGTCCTGCTGAAATGGCTCTTTTGTATGTGGTCCATTCACACATGCGGAATGTTTGCCCTGCAACAGGCCACCATCACTCAACCTCAGTAGTGAAGGGACAGTAGAGAACCAGGTCCCTGAGGAATATGGCTTCTCGGTTTTTCAGCAAGGACTCCAGGCTGGGACTCAGGATAGACTCAGCCCCTTCTTTTCAACACAACCCTGATGTTGTTCCAAATGTTCCCAACGAATCTCAGGGTTTATGCTAGAAACACATAAACCTAATCTGAAGTTACTTTGCCACCAACAGAGGACGGATGGACAGTGCATTAATGTTTTGACACTCCTCCCACTAGACTCCAAGGACCCCCCCCCCCCAGAAGGGTCACGGTCACGGTTCTGGACTTTGGACGTGTGACCTTGAAAGATCCTGACACCTGACCTCCAGCTTCTTGGCAGGACCCTTCAGAGGTTCTCCTGTTGCATATCCTCCACATTTCTCTTGTGAATTCCTTCTTTGTAAGTTTCCCCTTGGGAACCCTGGGACTCACCAGATCAGTCCTGTTTTCTCACTTTTAACTTCTCTGAACGGACCGTATCTCAGCATCTCTGCTCAGGTGCGCACGCCCAGTTCAGGTGACGAGCAGAGGTGGGTGTTGGAGTGCTGCGCTTCCCCGTTCCCATGCTCCGGGACATCTGCCTGTTTATCCTCCCTCCTTGCAGAAGGATGGACCCCCCCCCCCCCGTCACCCCCACCCGCCCCCGCCCGCAATGCCAAGGCCCCCGCGGGGCTGACAGCGCGCGGGGCGGCGGCGGTTCAGCACCACGGACAGAGCCCCGCGCGCCTCAGTTGATGGAGGGTCCCGGCTGCGTCCTAACCTTGGGCGGAGACAGAGGCGGGGGTGAGGGGACAACCAGTGTGGTGGATACTGTTCCCTCTCTTTGAGACCGTGGCCGAGCCGCCTTTTCCCCCGGGTCCTACTTCTTACGATAAGATGGGGGCACGGGCTCCAAGCACCTCTGCCGTGAGCCCGTGTCTGGGACGCCTTTAGCAGGAGGCCTTCAGGAGCAGTTTGACGCGTGTGACCTGGGTTGGGACGGTTAGCTTGTGGGCGTTAGGGACACACGACACACGACCTCAGGCCCTGGAATCCGGCTGCGGCCTCCTAGTGTCAGCGACTTCGTCCCTCTGGCCCTTATCCTGCCGTCTCACTGCCCACTCCTCTCGTGCGGACACCAGCCTGGGCTGGTGGGAGGGGCAGGCTTTTGCGAGGACCCAGCAGGAAGCGAGGCTGGGGTGGGCCTCCCTGGAGCGGGGGCTGCACCAGGATTCGAGACTGGTGGGTCAGAGCGGGCGTGAGGGCTGAGCTGGGGGCCGCCTGCAGTCGGGGTGGGGCGTGGCCGGGTAGGAGGGGGCGGGACCAGCTGCCGGGGCAGGTGGCAGGGGCTGGCGGCTCTCCAGTGCTCTAAGGGCCCTGTAGCTGGGCAGCGCTGCTTTCCGGCCTCTCGATTCATCTGAACAAGCTCATTCCTCTGCTTCCAGAGCTCAGGATGTCCTGCAGGTGGAGGAGGTCTCTTCCGCCTCTGTTCCTTCCCTTTCTCTCCTTCCCCACCCACAGCTCCACCTGGACCATCACATACCTTCCAAAACGGATAATCCACGCCCTCCCGTGTCCCTGTCTAGTGCACGTGGCCAGGGCAGAAGGTGTAACTGTCACCCCTTGAGTCATGAGAGGCAGGCAGCCCAGGTGCCACCCTCCTCATGGGGTCACTAGGACCCTCCAGGACTCACCTAACAAAAGGGAGAAACCACGCAATAGTCAGGTTACCTGCTGTCTCCCCTTTGGTGCCTCTCCCTGCAAACTCCGCTCAGAGATGCCAGTGCCTACTTGGTGTCCCTGCCACCCAGGCCTCTCCTCCCCTGCCCCCCCCCCGGGCTGTATTTGGGGCAGTGCTTCCTCGTGCCATTCATAACACCGGGTGGACGGCTGCCTTCCTCACCCGTGGGCGGAACCAGGTCCGGGAGTAGGGCAGGGCAGGGACAGTGAGGCAGATCCTGGCAGAGAAGACAGCTGGGCGCACGCATGGGTACAGTGTTCTTGTGGGCGGGGGCCCTGGGGGAGCAAGCTGGGCGCCTCGGCCTCACTGCTGCGAGCTCCAGGCTCTGGTCCAAAGGAGAACTGATTCCTCGTCTCATCTCCTGCTGGGCCAGTGCACAGCATCTGATCCACAAAGACTGACCGTGACCCACTCTTAGGAAGGCGGTCAGCAAGGACTTGGGCTGTGCTGGGTGTAAACTAGTGTCGTGTTTGGCGCCTGGCCCTTGGAAGATGCCGAGTAAATGTTTACTGGGCGAATGCTGACGGGAGGGCCTTGTCCGCGGGTGGGTTCAGTGGTTGCGCTGTTGGAGGGCCCTGCAGCACTGCTGGCTCGGTCCTGAGGGCCTGTCCTTTTTGACTTTTATTTATTTTTTAAAGATCTTTGTTTTGATGTGGACCATTTAAAAAGTCTTTATTAAGTCTGTTACAATATCGCTTCTGTTTTATGTTTCGGTTTTTGGCCGCGAGGCATGTGGGATCTCAGCACCGCCCCCCGCTCCACCGACCAGGGATCGAACCCGCACCCCCTGCATTGGAAGGCGCAGTCCCAACCACTGGACCAGCAGGGAAGTCCCTCCTCTTTGACTTTTGGAGTCCAGGATCCTGTGACCTCTCCTTGCGGAAAGGAGACCTTCAGGATGGGGCCGGGGCTGGGCTGGCAGTGGGCGTCTTTCTGGGGACACGGAGCCTGGGACCTTTTGTGCAGGCACCTCTGCCACCAGACATGCCTGTCGACCTTGACAGAGAGCAGGTCTCTCTGCTTCTTGGTTCTTGGAAATCCTTGCTGTAAGGCTCCTGTGTGCCGGCCTTAGCTTGGCCTGTGATGTGCTGGCCGTGTGTTCAGCGGGGTGATAGCCATCTGACTATCGTGTACACGTTCCAGAGGTGGGCGCTCGTGAGACCCGGGTGGGCGGGGCGAGGGGGGCGGGATGGGAGAGGTGATCGACTGCCTTTGGGGGAGTGGAGGTAGGGTGGTGGTGGGACCCGCTCCAGCAACTCCTGGGCTGCGTGCCTGGCTCTGGCCCTGACATGGATGAATAATTGATGGTGACTGATGGATCACTGCTCCTGTATGAAAGACTGAGCGGGGCTGGAGCAGGCTGGGGTAATCAGATGTTACTCGCTGCCCTCCTGGGAGGTGTGGGACTCCTGGCTCTCCCCGACTCTCCCTGGGGTGGGGGGTTCTTCCCCGGGGGGAACGGGGTTTTGTGCAAGGGGGCCGGTGGGGCAGCCTTCTCAGGGTGAACTTTGCAGGGGAGGGGCAGGGCCCAGAGTCCTTAATTCTGGGGACAGGACTTGCCGACTTTGTGGGGTGTCTCTGCTGCCCAGTGTTTGGAATGTAAGTGAACTGGCAGGCAGCGGGGCAGGGGGCAGGCAGCCCCCGGGGTGTCTGCGAGGCAGTGGGACACTGAGGGTGGACAGAGGGTCCACCCACAATGCCTGCCCCTGAGGACTTAAAGCAGTCCTGGAGAATGGCCTTCTCTACAGATGAGGGAGGACACTCAGAGGATTTAAGTGATTTGCCTAAGGTCATATGGCTGGTGGGTAGTAAATGATGTCATTGGGATCCCGGGATAGAATTACAGGCACGGCAGCTGAGAAGGCTGGCTGGTCCCTGTGGGGGATGGGAGGATGGGAATGTGTGTGTGTGTGTGTGTGTGTGTGTGTGTGTGTGTGTGTGTGTGTCGGGCAGAGTCTGCTGTGCTCGGGGTGTGTGCTTAGGGGTCGGCACCAGCCTCCTCCCTCCACCCCCCCTCCCCCGCCCCGCCGCTGCTGATCAGCTCTGCAGGGTGCACAGTACGGCAGAGACCGTGTTTAGGGAGGAGCCTGGGCCAGGATTTGCTCGGGGCCTGGCTCCCCCCCGCGGAGCCTCCACGGCCCCCCGCTCTGTCGGTGTGGGGCCGGCCCCCTTGGAGCTGCTCTCATGAGCGTTTAACCCTCCACGGAGTTGCAGGCCACGACCAGGGCCTGCACACCCTGACTCCCCGTTTGATCTTCCCTGTGCCGCGCTGTCCCGGCTCTCCCATCACTGCCGGAGGCGGGCGAGGGCTGCCTGCGGACACTGCTTCAGGCGCAAAGACTAACTCGGCCCACACTCGCCAGTTCTGAAAGACCCCGAGAGATGGGCCGGTTCCTCTGACCATGTTTCCACCTCCTGCAAGCTCCTCCCGTGGTGGAGAAGTTTTTCCCGGGCTCCAGCCCGCGCCCCCTGTTGCAGCCGCCTGGGTCTGCACTTCCCCCCCCCCCCCCACCCCCCCCCCCCCCGCAAGCTCTCCTGTAACGCGGCGGGCATGGCGGGCAGGGGAGACCGTGAGTGATGCTTGCTCGGCAGAGAGGAACATGTGATTGGGGATTTGGGTGCAGAGCCAGATCCCTCGGTAGCTCTCTCATTGCCAACCTGACGCACGTCTGCCCTTGCTACCTGGGTGCCGTCCAGGAGGCCAGTAGAAGGTCTCCCAGGACTGTGCCCTGCTTGTGCCTATGTCCTCCGTCAGGGTGGGCAGAGTGTTTTAGTGACAGGGTCCTCCTCGCTGGTGCCAGGGGTGGAGGAGGAGGGTGCAGGCAGTGCATCAGCCCACTTTACAGACGGGGTGACCGAGACTCACAGCAGCGTGGCCGGAGTTCACGTTGCACGTGGGGGGGTGGACGCACGTTGGTGTTCTGCCCTGAAGTCCAGCCTGGGGTCCGAGGGGTGACGGGGACCAGAGGCCGTGGCCACGAGCTCTTGCCCACGATGGCGTCTCTGTTGTCCCAGCCTCTGCCGCGGCAGGAGGGGCACTGGCTGACCGGCGGCCATCTGGGGCGCTGTCCTCCCTCCGTGAATGTGCCCTCAGGGTTCTGATGGCTGAAGAGACGGCCGTTCTCCTTATTTCAGCTTCAGTTCAGTGTTTGGTGCAAAGGACTTGGCAAATAGGAAGGCACGGGAGTGGGAAGAAAGCATAGCTTTGATGTCTCAGGTTCCCAAAGGGAAGAACTAATGGCATGGAAGAGGAGCTATTCTTTAAAAACAAGCCAGCGAGGCTGTTTCTCAGAGGTGAGCCCTTCCTGTCTGTGCAGGCGGGCCGGGATGTCACCACCCTCAGGCTCTCTCTCCAGTGTCCGGTGGGGGGCCCCCCTCACAGCCCCCCTTCTCTGCCCACCAGTCACTCAGCCCCCAGTCCAGCTGAAGGCCCACAACCCGCCCAGCGGGGCCGCGCTCTGAGCTCCTCTCTGCTCCAGGCAGGAGGGCGTGACGGGGCGGCATCTCACACCCGGCACGTGCGGGACTGCGGGGGTCGGGGACCTTCTCGAGGACACGCAGCCGGCGGGCGGAGTCCTTGCCAGCCTCGCTCATTCGTGTGGCCGACGTTTCAGTGGGGACTCGGAAGGGGGCATGCGCTGCCAGGCGCTGCGTGTGTGAAGGTGTCAGACACGGTCCCTGCCCCGCGCCACGTCAGGACGGTGTGTCGAGATGAACTCCTGTGGTAAAGTGGTGAAAGGAGGGGCTGTCAGTTCTGCCCAAGGAAGTCAGGAAGGCGTCCTGAGGGAGAGCCGGAGGGGGTCACGGAACAAAGACTGCAGGGGCTGGGGGCGCAGCTGGGCCGCGTGCGGGGCCGGGGAGTGGCCGGGGGGTGTGCGGGCGGAGGGCCAGGGCCGGTGGTCAGGGGTGGTGGACCTCCGCCTGCCCCGCCCGGCAGAGTGTCGGGAATGGGTTTCAGGGTAACTTGTCCTCGGCCTCGTGGGGGACCTGGGAGTGGGGAGCCCCTGCCCCAGACCTTGGCCCCTCTTTCTGTGGCCGTTGGAGACCCAGGTGGCAGGGACTCCACCCTCGAGAAGGAGAGAAGTTGTCTGTTTTCCCTGAGACCCTGTCTGTCCGAGGTTAGGATGGGAGGCGGCGTGACAAGGAGAAGCCAGGCTGAAGCAGGAGGGCGAGAAGCGAGGACCCGGGGAGCACGTGCTAACGGGGACCACGGCCACGTCCCCCGAGCTGATCCTCTCTCCGGCCCCAGGGGCACCCGGCACTCACCTCGGACCCCGTGAGACTGTTTCCCGATGACCTCATTCCCTCACCTGACCTGCAGGGAACATGCTTTCTGCCGCGAGCCTGTTTCCCTAGGTGATGGAGCTGGGAAACGTGCGTTCATTTTCCCCCTGAGCTGTGACAGGCGATAGGAAATTTGCCCTGGAATGTGCTTCAGTGTGGACTGAAATAAAACACCTGGTGCATTTTGCAACAGAGCATTAAAAAGGAGAAACGCAGGCCCCTCATCCAGACACCAGCTTCCAAGGGTACGTTTCCCCGAACTTTCCTCTCTCCCTCACGTGGCATCCCTGCCTGCGGGTGAGGTGGGGCAGTGGGGTGAAGTACATGGGAAAGACTGTGGATGTTTAAGAGAGGCTGATTCCAGAGGGCCCTCAGGGGCAGAGACACCAGGGGACCTGGGCCTCGAATTTCCAGAATGATGGCGGCATTGGGACTATGGAACCATGGGGTGCTGAATGCCTGGACCTGGATAGGTGGGCGCCGGTGACTCCCCGCGTCGCTGGTGGATTAATCGCTAGTGGACTTCCTGTTGGCGTGAGCAGCGGCGGTGAGGATGGGGGCCTGGGGTGGAGGGGGTCACTAGTGAGATCAGTCTCTCTCAACACATACCCCCAGCCCCACCTCTCATAACCTCTAGACACACTTTGCCCAGAGAGTGAGTGATGCCACCAGGTGAGCAGAAACGGCTCTATTCTCGTTTACTTCACGCTTTAGGAGGTAAAAGTGCTGTTTGTCCCACAGTTACTTCCTGGGCAGGCGGTTTGCTGGGAGAGGGTGGGATCCCAGGAGCCGATGGCGCCAGGGCTCTGTCTCCCTCCTGTGCAGGCTGGGCCTCTGGGCACCGCCCCCAGCCCCCAGCCCACTGCTGCGTTAATGCGGCAGGTCACCCCCCCCCACCAAGTGCTCTTTCCTGGAGGGTGTCAGGGCTGCAGGGAGGGGTCCAGCTAAGATGCTGGGAGCTGGAGAGGGAGTTGGAGGCTCTGCCACACGTGTGAAGAAACGTGTGACGCTCAGGAGGCGCCGTATGTCCAGGGCCGGGGGACGCCGGAGAGAAGGTGCCCCGACAAGCTTCTGCACGTGCTCTCCTTTGAGAGACGTTTGCCTGACCTACAACATCAGTCCAGGAGAGCGCACAGACTGTCAGCCCGGTTGGGTCACAAACGGAACACGCCTGCGCCACCTGCAGCCAGACCAGGGGACAGAGCATCCCGGCGCCCCACGGTGGGCAGGGATTCCGGGCATCTCCCCAGCCTCACTCTGGCACCATCGACTGGTTCTGCCTGGTTTTGATCTGGAATAACGCGGCCCCCAACGCCCTCACCTGTGACCGTCTTCTTTCACGCAGAGCTTCGCCTGAGACATTCATGGTTTCGCTGCCCGTCATTCGGTTTATTTCTTCACACAGCAGAGTCGTGTTTCGTCGTGACCATGCACCTCCACTTACCCGTCTGTCTACTGTTGATGACCTTTAGGTAGTTTCCAGTCTGGTGCTGTCATTAACCTGCTTTCTATGTTTTCAAAAAACATTTATTGATTTATTTATTATTTATTTGTCTTTGGCTGCGTTGGGTCTTCGGTGCTGTGCACGGGCTTCCTCTAGTTGCGGTGCGTGGGCTTCTCATCGCGGTGGCTTCTCTTGTTGCAGAGCACGGGCTCTAGGTGCCTGGGCTTCAGTAGTTGTGGCGCGTGGGCTCAGTCGTTGTGGCGCACGGGCTTGGTTGCATCCGCGGCATGTGGGATCTTCCCGGGCCAGGGCTCGAACCTGTGTCCCCTGCATGGGCAGGCGGATTCTTAACCACTGCGCCACCAGGGGAGTCCCTCGGTATCCTGTAACAACCTACAACCTGAATTTAGAAGGGAAAACTCAACACTGCCGAATGATAGCCCAGCTTCACAGGGTAGCTCTCTTGACTTTCTAATGAGCAGTACTTTCGTTCATCATTATTATGGTGACTCATTTTCTCATCTACTAGATGATGGCTCTCTCACTTCCTTCATAAACGTTGATGAATGTGTTTCAGTATCATCATCAGTACTTACTCTAGTAAAAGTCTGTTCGGCAGTTCTAAAGGAAGCACATGCTGCTGGAACACGTGGTCCTCCACGCTCGGGAGCCCCCACTTCAGAGGCCCTCCTTTCCGCCGTGCTGCGGCTCCCCTTCCGCGCAGGCGCTAAGCAGAGGCCCCGCCCAGGCCCTGCCGGCCAAGGCCTTTTCTGGCTGCGTGGGTCCTGAGCCTGGGCCCCGCCCCACGCTCAAAGTGCTTGCTATGCTTTTGATAAACGCCTTCCTCTTGCTGCGACCCGGCTGTGTGCGTCTCGTGTGTCATGGGCGGTTATGCATTTTCCCGAAGACTCTTGCCAGTTTCTCCTCCTGTCCCGCATTCTTGCCAACCCTTGGTGTTTTCTGTCTTTTCGTTTCAGCCGTCTTTTCGTTTCAGCCGGTCGGGGGGGTGGGGGGTGGGTGTGGTCTCTCCTTTGATTTCCTTGTGACTGAGCGGTGGAGCCCCTTTACACGCACTTGCTGGCTTTCCTTGCAGTGCCTCTTGCCCCCCCAAGTCTTCTCCTAGTTTCGCTACTGGGTCACCTGTCTTTGCCTTACTGATTCGTGGGCGGCGGCCCTACGTCTCCTGAAGGCCGGGGCTGTGATCCTTCACGTGTGCTTTTCTTCCTGAGGCGGAAGGGCTGGGAAGTCCGGAGGCCAGGATCTGCCTGGTTACTTGAGTATTCCCTGGTTCCTGCCCTCGCCTGCTGGGTCAGGTTCCTGCCTGTCCCATGTGTGGGCTGGTCCCTGCTCGCCGGCCTTCCCCCCCACCTGCCCCCCTTGAACCGTGGGGGTCCTCTGAGGCCACCCAGACCCGCCCCCCGCAGGCTTTCCCACTTCTGGGCCGTCGCTGACTAGGAGCCGTTTTGGGTTTGCACATCCCCGCCCCACCTTCAAGGCTCAGACGAAAGCCCGCTTCTCCTCAAAGCCTTTTCTAACGCTGACACAGCTCCCTCGGCCCTTCCTGTCTGTTTGCGTCCTTTAGCAGCTCACCCTCTTCTGGCGTGACCCCTGTGGCTGTGTACTGCGTCCTTTAGCAGCTCACCCTCTTCTGGCGTGACCCCTGTGGCTGTGTATCGCACTGTTTGACTTTCTGTACTTGCGCCCAGTCTCCCGAGCTGGTGGTGCCTCTCTGGGAGCCTGTTTGAGCCGGGAAGGGTGGGGCAGCCGGAGTCAGGTCACAGGGCAGCCTCTGCTCCTCCTGCCCTCCCTGTGTGTGCCCCCAGGTAGCCAGCATGCCCTGTTTGGCACCTACTGTGCACCAGCTCTGTGCGAGCGGCCGGGCTGATGCAGCGGGAAGTGGTTCCTGCCCTGCACGGGGGCCATCTCAGCGGGGAGATGGGATGGGGGCCCAGAGAGCCAGGGGGTGGTGTTAGAGCCTGAGGGGCCCCCCAGCTGTAGCCCCTGCCGCGTCAGGGATGCTGTACCCAGAAGGCCCGTGGTTGGCAGGTCGATGGGCCGCTGATGAGGGCACCATCTGAGATGTGACCCTTCAGCCAGGCTCACAGCTGCCCTCCAGAAAGCTCGGCACCAAGGACCCCACTTCCCACTCCACGGCAGCCAGTGCTAGGAGATGGGGCGTAGCTCAGCCCTCACGTTGCCCACCGCTGGACGGAAGCAGTCCCCCAAGCAGCCACCTGAGGCCTGCCGTCCATACCCGAGGTCAGGGCGGCATCCCTGCCCCCGCTCTGGGGAGGGCCCATCCTGCTCTGGGGACCCTGCCCCGGCTTTGCCCTCGTGGCCAAGGTTCTGCGGTCTGGTCTGAAGCCCTGGAGGCTGATGGGCTCTCGGTGGGGCCTCCACTCGACGTCCCGAGTGGACCGTGGGGTCCCCCTGTGGAGGGTGGGCGCATCTCTGGCTCCCGTCCCAGGGCCCTTCCTCTAACTCCCCGGGGCCGCAGGGCCTGAGGGAGGGTCCATGGCCTTGGAGTCAGGCCAGTGGGCGGGTGGCCTTGGGGAGGCTCGGAGGGCTGGGGGCAACAAGGGAAGTCGGGCCCCGACGCTCGGCCGTGGCCAGGGGCACATGTGTGGCCAGGGACGTGTGTGTGGGACGCGGTCCCCAGGCACCGGCTGGACAGCGTGGCCGTGGCCCTGGCCTTGCGGCACAGGAGTGCCGTGAAACGCTACTTTTGCGAGGGCTCTCCTCCTGCCCCTCAGAGCGCCCTGCAGCCTGGGGCCCCCAGCGGGCACACAGCCGTGGATGCCGCGCCTCCGTCCTCCTGCCCCTCAGAGCGCCCTGCAGCCTGGGGCCCCCAGCGGGCACACAGCCCTGGGTGCCGCGCCTCCGTCCTCCTGCCCCTCAGAGCGCCCTGCAGCCTGGGGCCCCCAGCGGGCACACAGCCCTGGATGCCGCGCCTCCGTCCACCTGCCCCTGTGGCTCGTCCGTCCTCAGGATCACTTGGTGGACAGCACCAGGCGTGTCTGACGTGGGCAGGGCTGAGACTGGGGTGCGGGATTTGGGTACGCCCCCACGGGACGCACCCCTCGGTTCCACAAGTGACACCTCGTCCCCACTGGCTCCGCAGGTTCGTTGACCCCAGAGGTACGTTCCTAGCGCCGAGTGTCCAAGGGGCGAAGCCATGTGTTCTGCTCTCGTGTTTCAGCAACAGTCACACGACGGCCCATATTCAGAATCCTCTGGATTTTCAGGTTTGATTTTAGGAAGCTCTGTATTTAGCCAAAATGTATGGAGCCCCATATGTTCATGCTGGATTCTGAGACACAGGAAAAAGGGCCACCGCCCTGCTCTCAGGAGCCCGGTTCCTGGGCAACGGCGTGAGACGAGGTTCAGGTCGTGCTGAGGACGCTCTGACTGGAGCTGACCTTGAAGGAGGAGTAGGGGTCACCTGAGGAATCGGGGCGTCCTGGGCGGAGGGAGCCCCGCAGGAGGAAGTAGGGAGGCGTGAGCTGCACGCAGGCTTGCAGGAGGCGACGTGAGGGCTGGGAGTTGGGTTTTACCCATCGAGGATGATGACGGGTGAGGTGGGCCCAGGTGTGCGTGTTAGAAAGTTCTCTCTGGCAGAGACGTGCTTCCTGGTTAAAGGCGAGCGGCAGAGAGACGGGGTGGGGGCGGGGTGGCGGTAATGGGATCCAGGTGAGGAGCGATGAGGGCCTGGGCCTCTGGGGGTGTGCCTGCACTGGGGGCTGATTAGGAGAATAATGCCCCAGACCTGGTAGCGGGAGAGGGGAGGAGAAGGCCTGAGATGAGCCCCGAGCCCCCGACCAGGCGATGCCGAGAGCTGAGCCAGAAACGGAGGGGGAAGGTGGACGAGACTTGAGGGGTGGGGAAGAGCTTGGCTCTGGCCATCGGACGTGGGAGGGGGCGCGGGAGGGGGTGAGGGAGGGGGCGCGGGAGGGGGCGCGGGAGGGGACGCGGGAGGGGGCGCGGGAGGGGGCGCGGGGTCTTCGCTGTTGGGGCGTCTCGGGAGCGGGGCAGGGAGGGAAGGAGAAGGGGTGGCGGTGCCAGCCCCAGGAGGACAGGCCGAGGGGGGCAGGGTGCAGGAGGGCAGGAGAGGGATGCTGCGCCAAAGCAAGGACGGGGTAACGGGGCAGCTGAGGTCAGACGAGAACTACCACTTCGGAGGCCGCCAGGCCGCCGGCGCCAGGGGTCGGGTTAGCGTGCAGATGGGCGGGGCGTGCGTGGGCGCGCGTGTGAATTCATGGATGGGATGCGCTTGAGCGCGGGCGCACGGAGGAGGTGGGGCCCGGGCCTGGCGGGAGAGAGCCTGGGGAGAGCGGGGAGCGGGCTGGGGGACGGTGCAGGTGGCGGCTCGGGAGAGCGGGGCTCGGGCAGAGAGGACGCCGGAGTTGGCGATGCCGTGACGAGGCGGGTCCGGGGAGCCTCAGAACGGAAGGAAAGAGGGGAGAAGGGGTGCAGACACGTCGGGAGGAACAGCCTCTGCCTCCCAGTCACGGACCCTAAAAACGGATTCACGCTGTCATAGAATCAGTCTTCACCGGCTACCATATTAAAAGAAATTTAGAAAATTAAAATAGCAGGGAAATATAACAAACATCCATTTTCACAGAATGAATGTTTCGTCAGTTTTTTTCCATATTTTAAAAACAACACAAATAATATACCCACGCTCTCTTCCTTCACAAGAATGTGCAGATGGACGGAAAGCATCCTGGGTAAGGCACAGTCCCCGCTGGAGCATCCCCTACGGTCCTGTCCTTGTGACCGCCCACGGAGCGTGGCGGGCTGGCCTTGGTATCAGTTACAGCAGAGGACCTGCTAATACTGGGGAGATGCCAGGTAACAAACCGCCCTGATTCCGTGGCTCCGGCGACAGCAGTGACTGCCTTGCTGAGACTCTGACACCTGAGCAGGGACGGGACGGCCCGGAGGGTCCACTTCGCACGGCTTCATCACGTGTGGCGAGTTGGCGCTGCCGTCCGCTTGGAGGTGGGTGACCTCTGTCCCTCTCCGGGTGATGGTAGCTGGGTTCCGAGGGCAGGTGTCCCCGGAGACCGAGGTGGAAACGCACTTCGTTATCTAACCGTCGCCGTGTAGCGTCACTTCCGCGTGATCTGTCGGTCACAAATCCACCCGGTTTCGAGGGGAGGACAGAGGCCTCTCTCAGTGTGGAAGTCACGTGGAAAGAGGAGGTTGATGGGAGACCGGCTGCCGGCTGTGTGTCCACAGCCTTTACCCAAATAGCGTTTTGTAGTCCGTGTTCTTCTTCTACTTGCTTCTCCCGCTTAGCATCTCGTCATGGGGTTCAGAACTGAGCTGACTCCTTTATGCCTGTCAAGTCTAGTTGAGGTCCAGGCAGCCAGGAAGAGCGATTAGCAGCAAATCCATGAATTTGGCTTCAGTTTAGCCTTTTATTATTAAGGCCAAATGCGAGCCTAGTGAAAAGCTTTTGTTTTTTTTTAACAATTTTAAAATTTTTATTTATTATTTTTATTTATTTATTTTTGGCTGCGTTGGGTCTTCATTGCTGCGCGCGGGCTTTCTCTAGTTGCGGCGAGCAGGGGCTGCTCTTCGTTGCGGTGCAAGGGCTTCTCATCGCGGTGGCCTCTCTAGTTGCAGAGCACTGGCTCTAGGCGCGTGGGCTTCAGGAGTTGTGGCACAGAGGCTCAGTAGTTGTGGCTCGCGGGCTCTAGAGCGCAGGCTCAGTAGCTTGGCGCACGGGCTTAGTTGCTCCGCGGCATGTGGGATCTTCCCGGGCCAGGGCTCGAACCTGCGTCCCCTGCATTGGCAGGCGGATTCTTAGCCACTGCGCCACCAGGGAAGCCCAAATCTTCTGTTTTGATGAGAGCTGTTATATCCAAAAAGCTGAGCCTGGTTGTCTGGTATGAAATGCAAGATTCATGCCACTTGTTTAAAGCATTAGTCTCAGTAAGAAAAGGCCAAGAGAAACGTAATCAGTCAATGTGAGTTGAGGGAGGGTCTGTGTGCCAGGACTCGGAAGGTGGACAAGAAATATAAGGCAGGTTCTCGCCCTGGAGAAACCAGCAACCCGTCGGGAGAGACACACCACCACGGGGGTGGCGAGAGCTTGTCAGCTGAGTGGTGCTCAGAGCAGGTGGGCCAGGTAGGCTTCGGGAGGGATGTTCTGGGCCCCCCGGGCCACAGGGTTCTCATCCGGCCTCCCTCCAGTCCCCAGCACCTCGAAGTGCGTATCGGGTGCGGGGGGTGGGACTTGAGTGGACTCTGCATGGGGGGAGGGGGAGGGGCCCCGGCTGGGTCACGGCTGGAGCAGGGCGGGTCGCCTGTCTGGCTGCAGGGGTGGGAGGGGCAGAGGCCCCTGAGGGACTGGTCCTTGGGGTTGTTCAGGGTCTGGTTTCCCGTCTGTGAAGGAGGCCGAGGCACTGCCCAGCACGGCCCGTGACGGGGTGGGACTGCAGAGTGTCTGGACAGGGCGAAAGTGACCCCTGCTGAAGCCAGGCCCGGTGACAGGCAGCCCGAACCTCAGCCTAGTAGCCCTCACCCGGCCCTGTCGGTGCCCTTCGGCTGTGTCAGCCCGGCCGGCTGGACTGCGCAGAGGCCAGAGAGGAATCCTGGGGGTCAGAACGTGTTTCATCAGGACCACAGTCCTCCTGCTTGGTGCTCAGAGCCCGGCGAGTGGACGCGCACACGTGAGGGTGAGGCAGTGCCGTGTCCTTCTGCGCCTGCCGCGCCCGCAGCCCGGGAGCCCCTGTGCAGCCACATCCCCGGGCCGGCATCCGGAGTCTCGCGTGATTTCACGTCCGGTCGTGTCCATGTCCGTGAGCTCAGCGGGAGCTGGGCCTGCCGCAAGTCCCCGCCGTCGGCTGGAGCATCTGGTGGGTGCTCCGGAGGGTCTGTTGAATGAATGACTGAACTGAAATGTGTGGCAACACGCCTCATTCTCATTCACGTGCCCCACAAGCACGGCGTTCACTGCCTCTTACTTTCCCCAACGTGTGTTGGGTGGTCTCACGTACAGAGTCCCGGGGGTTGGCGATAAACAGGCAGCAGCTCTCTGTGCAGCCCGCATCCGTGGGAGACGGGACAGTCAGGAAAACCTCGGACGGGCTGAGTGCGCCGAAGAAAGCGAGAGGGGCAGGGACGGGGCGCCAAGCTGAAGGCCGGGCCCCCAGATCCCTGCGCTGACCCCCGACCTACACCGGGCCTCTGCGGGTGGTGAGGCCCTGGGGGTTGGGCCCTCGTGCTGGGGTCAGTGACTTTATGAGAAGAGAGCCCTGGAGCCCCCCGGCCCATCCTCACGTGAGGACACTCAGGAGACGCCGGCTGTGAACCAGGACGCGAGTCCTCACCAGACACAGAATCTGCCGGGGCCTTGACCTTGGACATCCAGCCTCCAGCCTGTGAGAAATCAGTGCTGTTGACTGGCCGCCGTCTGCGGTGTCCTGTTACAGCAGCCGGGGAGACTGAGACCCCGGGGTGGTCACAGTGCCTCAGGGGGCCCTGAGAGCGACAGGTGGTGCCGTGGGACCAGAGCAGCACGTGCAGGGCAGCGCGAGGGGGCCGAGCTCAGCTCAGAGGGCAGAGCTGGACCGTGGAAGGCCTTCGAGGTGGGATTTGGGAGATGCGATTTCAGACTAGGAGCTCCGGGAGAGGTTTGGACAGAGGCAGGATGATCTGGTCGACGGTGGGTCGTACGGCCGCCAGGTGCACAGGTAAGGACTTGCGCAGTGGTGATGGCGCGTGCACTCAGCCTGCAAGCTCGGCTCCTGTATTTACACAGAACACAGATAACACGGCCCATGGAATTCTGCGTCCTTCCACACAGGTGTCCCTGTGCTCGGCAGGCCAGCTGACACTGGGCCCGTGCGTAATTAAATCCACCTGGGTGCCCGCACGCCGGCCCGTCCACTCGGGACGGCAGAGCAGCGTCGTGGCCGCGTGAACGTGTCCCCATGTCACCCCACCCTGAGCCGCCGCCCGGCACCCGAGCCGCCCATCCAGGCCTCTAACGGCGAACGCGCTAGGAACTCGAGGAGGAGCTGTCCTCTCTGTTGGGCCTGAATGTGCTAAATAAACCTCCCCGCCTCGAATAAGTCTTGTACGGATGTAGAAAATGCATTACCAGCTGAGAAACTAGAGGTGGCTGGAGACGGTGGTGGGAACAGAGCAGTAAATCTTCGAGGGGCGGCCGGCATCTGGGCTCCCTGCTCACCCAAGAGCGGAACAGGGGCCGGGCGTGTGGCGACACTGCTCCCTTGAGGTCACCCCAGGGCCGACGGCTGGAGCCGACATGTCCCAGCGTGAGGGTAGGTCTTCTTGACACAGAAACAGCCACGTCATTCGATGCTAGTCGAGTCCAGACTCACTCCAGACTGCTCTTGGAGTACGTGGACAAGATGATCTGGTTTTTAGTTTGTTTGGGCCTCATTTAGGCACAGATTACTGATTCTCTCCTGGAAGGTAACTGAGGTTTCAGGCCCATGATTCTGTATGATCGTTTGGGCCATCATCACCCGTTTTTCTTTTCAATTTAATTTATTTATTTGTTTTTGGCTGCATTGAGTCTTCGTTGCTGCGTGCGGGCTTTCTCTAGTTGTGGCGAGCGGGGGCTACTCTTCGTTGCGGTGCGCGGGCTTCTCATCGCGGTGGCTTCTCTTGTTGCGGAGCACGGGCTCTAGGTGTGCGGGCTCAGTAGTTGTGGCTCGTGGGCTCTAGAGTGCAGCCTCAGTAGTTGTGGCGCACAGGCTTAGGAGCTCCGCAGCATGTGGGATCTTCCCAGACCAGGGCTTGAACCCATGTCCCCTGCATTGGCAGGCAGATTCTCAACCACTGCGCCACCAGGGAAGCCCCCATCACCCGCTTTTTAACTTATGCGTTCCAGCCCTGAAGCTGTCGGGCCACACAGGCCTGTCCTGGAGGCTGTCCTGCTCTCTGTTCTCCGTCAGTTTCTAAGCCAACCTGAGAAGCACCTTCCCCCTTTCCAGAGGTTTGTTACAATGATCAGGGACCCAGGCCCACCACCTGCCGTCGGGGGACCCTTACGTTTGTTTCTGGCCCCAGGTTTTCTTTGCTCTTTTTATCTCTGCCCAGCCCACCCACAGGCCTGGGTGTCCAGAAGGGACAGGGTCTCATCAGCTCTGTCCCAGCAGCTCCTGGACATCAGGAGGCACCTGCCTCTCTCCACTCTGCGCCTGGTCTTTTGGTCTCTGTTTTTAGAACTCTCTTCTTTGTTTTCTCTCTGATGTGTCTAGATGCACATTTATTTTATTTTTTCTACTTGGGATTTGCTGGGGTTCTTGAATCTGTGCGCTGATGTCTTTTCTCAGCCCTGAGTATCCTTTTCGACCTTTCTGCCCCGTCATCTGTCTTTCCTCGCTGTAACTCCGGTGAAGTCTACGTCTTCTTCACAGTCTTTTACCCTTCCTAGGGTGTTTGCGAGTTTTCGCCGCTATGCGCCACTCCTTCTTCTGAGCTGTCTCCCAGTTCATTAGTTTCCTCCTCAGCTGCGTCAAACCTGCAGTGAGCTCTGTCCACCGGGTTTTATTGTATTTATCAGTTACAGGCTTCGTATTTAGGGTCGGCACCTGCGAATCCTGACCCCCTGGCGCCCCTGTGGCTCTCCTGTCACCTGTCCTTCCTGACAGCCTGCAGTCAAGGCTTCTGTTTCCTTTTGCCCCTCATCTTCAGTTTTCTGCTGAGCATCGAGTGTGACAAATCGTTTGCTCTCTTCCCCCAGAGAGGATTTTTGTTTGCTTCGGCAGGTGCTGGGGGCATTCCTCAAGCAGGCACCTTAATTCAAGTTCAAGGCTTGGGTTTCCATCACCAGAGGGTGAAAGGTCAGAGCAGAGGTCCGTCTGGTCCATTCTGAAATGCACATCCGTGATGAGGCGTTTTTATCAAAGTCCTTGCCGGGTGGGCCCCACCCCAGGGAGGCTGCTCAGCTGATTTTCCTGCCGGACGGTGGACGGACGCTCTCAGGACAAAAGTGCCTTTACCTCTGGACTCCCGTTGCCAGGTTTCAGCCCAGCGTCTCCTTCTTACCCTGTTGCATGTTGGATACTTTTAAGATGATTGCTGTGTTACATCAAACTTCTCCTAGCTGCCTTCGAGGAGGGTTGATCTCAGCTGCCTAGTTTCCCTTTACTGAGAGGGGGTCCCTCTGTTTTGTCCTGCACACACACGGCTGCCTTGGCCCGAGGCACACCGGGCTGGCATCTGGAGCTGGGGCTTTGTTGCAGACGCTGCTCTTCAGCTCAGAGCTTCTGGTCCTTGTTCTCCCCGAAACCTCTTTCAGGTTTTCTTCAAGAGTCGGAGGAAGACCACGCTGCGCTCGCTCCGGCTGAGGGCTGGCCCGGCCGTGGAAGCCGCGGGGAAGTGAGGGGGCGGCACCCCTGGGCTGTGCCACACTGGCTGCTTCTCTAGACCAGCCAGTGGCCCGTGGGTGTGACCGGTCACTAGCCCTGACTGGACTCACCTCGGCCAGCACTGCCCACGTGAGCAGATGGTGGGGAGGCCTCGGTGTGGCGCGTGTGGACCCAGGCGGGGAGCAAGGGCGTGTGTGGCACCAGTGGCTGCGTGAGCTGTTCAGGGCCTGTGTCGAGCAAAGATGAGGGAGCTGGACAAACCGTGATGCATTTCAATGCAGAGCCGCGACCCAGGGCCGCCGGCTGTGCCCCCCTTCACCCTGCTTCCTTGACAGCTGCGTCCAAACCGGAGACGCCAGGGGGTTAAGGCACCAGCACATCCCACCCACACTGCTCAAGGCAGACGAGGCCGTTTGGCCGGTAGAAATGCTCCCGGCTCGAGAGTGCAGTAATTAGTCCTGGCAGGAACTTCATTGATCTCCATTTAGTGGCTGGTGTAGTTGCCCCCGCCCCCCACCTGACCCCTTCCTTCTGCTCGTAAATGGCTTGGGAAGAATGTCCTTCCTGAGATGGCAGCTGGGGATTTGGGGAGTCTGCGGGTCTTCAGCTACGGGGGTCTCAGGGACCTAACCCCAGTGTCAGCCAGAAGCTCCCTGGTGTCAAAGGAAACTTGGCCAAAGAGCTTTTCTGTTCCCTGCAACCCGCCCGCCTGGGTCTGGGGGTAACGGCACCCCTGGGCCCCCTCTGTCTGCCCGCAGAGCCCCAAGGTGGGGTCGTGCAGGGGACGTGCCAAGCTGCAGGGGCTGCGTTCTAAGTCCAGGCTCACATGGAGCCCTGAAAGCCCTGGCTGTGACCCTGGCTCCCGGTGCCAGGCTGCTCCTTGGGCCTCCATCCTCCAGGGCTGCTCGGCTGTGGGCCCCTCGCTGAGCCCGCGCGCTGCATTCCCTGGAGCTCCTCCCACAGCTGCGGGGAAGTGTCACCAGGCCACAGCGGGGCCTGGCTCGCGCCCTGACCTGACAGGCAGGGGCTCCCGGCGACGCACAGAGCCACGCCCGTGAGACACCCGGTCCTGGGGGGCTCCACGGGGGGGCGGTGCCGTCCTTCGACCTTCCCCCAGGTCAGGGGCACCTCTGAACCCTGTGACCCTTACAGTGACTCCACCTGTGACGTCTGTGTCACCTCCACTCCCAGCCGATGGAGCACAGACCAGACAGAGGTTCGGTACGACCCAGGTGCCCTTTCTGCACTCGTGTGAGATGCGCCATGAACTTTAGAAACACTTTCACAGGTACGATTACCTGTTTACCCCACACACCACATCTGAGAGTTTTAGACCACGTTAGGAAGAAGATTTAAAGCTCATACGAGTTTCAGCCACAGTTCCTGTGCGTGTCTGAGTGTGCCATGCACGTATGAGTCAGGAGGCATGCGCATGGCGTTTGCTTACACGTGTCTGTGGGTACGACTGCACTGTTGCTGGACCCTCAGGGCACTGCGTCCCGGGGGGCCCGAGACCCTGGCCTCTGTTCTGCTCCCGCTGAGCTGTCCACCCCGTTCGTGGTGTCGGGGCCCTGACAGCGAGGGGAGGGGCCTGCTGTGCGCTCAGGTCATTACCTCGTGGGGCTTCTTGGGAAACCAGAAGGCACTAAAGTGTCAGTGTGTCTCTTGGGCCAGACCCGACATTCACACACACACACACACACACACACACACACACACACACACACACACACACATGCTGTGCTGGTCGCCTGCTGCCCTGAGACCCACTCCCCACCTGCCCTCTTCTCGGCCTTGAAGGCAGGGAACTACATCTCCCAGGCTCCTTTGCCAACTGGAACCTGGGCAGGTTCAGCTCAAAGGTAGGCGCTGGCAATGCTGGAGGCTGAGGCTGGAAGGCGGGGGGAGGCCCCTCTCCCTTTACTCAGGAGGCCACTCCGGCAGCCACCTGGGTGTCCTCTGTGGCTCTAGTTCCTAACAGGTGGTCCAGACTCTGGCCCTCATCGTCCCTTCCCCGCCCCCTGCCCCTGCAGCCATCCCTCTGCCAGCTGGAGAAGCTGTGCTTTCCTACTAGCGCCTCCCTCTGGGGGAGAGTTTCCCTGCTTGGCTCCTGCCCCTACACTGTCCCTCCTCTTGGTATTAAGCGTGAGACATAAAGTAGACGCAGATTCCCAGGGAGGCCTGAGCCATCGGGCTGCTCCGCGGGCGTCAGTCTGCCCCAGTTTCCTGGATGGGAAATTCTCTGGGTGAAGAGAATTTTACCATTTCCCCTAGCAGCTTGGATTAGATTCTGCTGAAACAGCCAGTGCAGCTGTCAGATCCCTGGGGAAATTTAAGTTAAATGAATTGTTTGGCATCGTAAGGACCAGGGACCAGATAACCTTTTTTTCCTGTTGAGAGCTGCTGACAGAACTGACTTGTTTTAGTGAGCTCTTCGAAGAAACACGTTGGCGTCCCATTTATCTGCTTCTTAAATTAGGAATTGTGACCGCGAAATTCTACTGAATAAGCACAACGAGTAATAAAAATATAAATGTTGGACTGATGACCAATTAATGTGGAAAAACAGAACAAGGGATGGTGTGATGGGCGTGAAGACAGACGGGGAGGGAGATAGAGCAAAGCGGGTGGGGGAACGTGCTTGGAGGCCGTAATGAGCGGAAAGGAGAGAAATGAAGGAAGACGTGACGTGTGATGTGGTCAGGCCCCTGCTGTGACCAGTCAAGACGCCCCATCTGGACACCTTTGGGGACGTTTAACTCTCTGGCTGTGGGTGCAGACTCCACCTGAAGGCCTGTGATATGGGTCCCCAGACAGTTCCACCGGCCCGAGGCAGAACAGGCTCTCCTTACGCAGCGCAGCCTGGGGAGTGCCGGTCTCCAGTTCACTGAGGGCAGGACGGGCTCTGGGGCCCAGGAGAGCCTGGCTGGATTGTTGCTCCCACCCCCGCAGAAGGCGGGCTCTCCCTGGCCTGTGGGTCTCCCTGGCCTGTGGATCTCTGCTGCTGCCTGTGGGTCTCTGCTGGTGCTAACCATTCATCCAGTGCCCGGCCTGAGAACGTTTCTAAAACCCCATCACCGCCCTACCACCCTGTGAGCCAGCGCTGCTGCTGGGCAAGTTGCGTCCACTCCTAAACACTGATTAAATGCTTGTTCTGTGCCAGGCCCTGGGGGTAGGGAGAGGACTAGTGTCAGCCCTGCAGCTCAGGGGCTCCCAGTCTGGGTGGGGGATGCATTCAAGGACAGAGGTAAGTGAGGAGCCCGGAGCCGGGAAATGTGAGGGGGAGTGGGCACAGCAGGGGACGCGCCCACCGACACAAGTGTCTCTGAACTGCGTCCGAAAAGTTACATCCCACCCAGGGAAGCAGAAGAAGGAGACGGCAGGTGCAAAGGCCTAGAGGTGAAAGAGAGCCTGCGTCTAGGATTTACAAGATGTTGAGGAAGCCGCAGTGTAGAGGGCACACAGCTGTGTCTGGGCCGGTGGTGCTGGGAAGGAGAGTTGGGGTGAACATGAGATGAGTGGGTCATGGCAGAAATCTAACCTGCAGCTAATGGAGCCTCGAGATCCAGCCATCAGTTTATAAGAACTATGCGACAGGGACTTCCCCGGTGGTGCAGTGGTTAATAATCCACCTGCCAATGCAGGGGACACGGGTTGGAGCCCTACTCCGGGAAGACCCCACATGCCATGGAGCAACTAAGCCCCTGTGCCAGAACTACTGACCCTGTGCTCTAGAGCCCACGAGCCACAACTGCTGAGCCCGTGTGCCACAACTACTGAAGCCCATGTGCCTAGAGTCCGTGCTTTGCAACAAGAGAAGCCACCATGATGAGAAGCCTGCACACCGGGCTTCTCACATGATGAGAAGCCACACAACGGAGAGTAGCCCCCGCTCTCTGCAACTAGAGAAAGCCCGTGTGTAGCAATGAAGACCCAATGCAGCCAAAAAACTAAATAAAATTATAAAAAGAGCTATATGACAAAGCTACAGTAATCAAAACGTTATGGCACAGGCATAAAAACAGACACACAGATCAATGGAGCAGAATAGAGCCCAGATATAAATCCACATGTATGTGGTCAATTAGTTTACAACAAAGGAGCCAAGAGTATGCAAAGGGGGGCGGACAGTCTCTTCAATAAATGGTGTTGGGAAAACTGAACCCTTATCTTACACCATATACTGAAGTCAACTCAAAACAGACTTGAACATAAGACCTGAAACCTAGAAGAAAATATAGGAGTTAGAAAAAAAAGGCAAAATTTGAGACAGTCGGGGAAGTTTGAATGTGGATTGGGTGTTAATACTATTAAAGAATCTTACTGTGCTAGGTGTGATAATGGCCAGATAGTCATAAAAAGATATATATATTTTTAAAATTTTTAAATTTTATATTGGAGTGTAGTTGATTAACAGTGTTGTGTTAGTTTCAGGTGTGCAGCAAAGTGATTCAGTTATACATATACATGTATCTATTCTTTTTCAAAGTCTTTTCCCATTTAGGTTATTACAGGATACTGAGCAGGGTTCCCTGTGCTATACAGTAGGTCCTTGTTGGTTATCTATTTTAAAGATAACAGTGTGTATGTGTCAATCCCAAACTCCCAGTCTATCCCTCCACCCCACCCTTCCCCCCCGGTAACCATAAGTTCGTTGAGAGAGATATTTTTTAAAAAGGCCTTTTAGTTATACTGAAGTATTTATGGGAAAAAATAACATGATATCTGGACTCACTTTAAAATACTCCGGGAAAAAAAAAACAAAGAAAAACAAAGCATGAGGGATCTAGGCAAACAAGATTGGAAAATGTTCATAAATGTTGGAGCCGGGGGCCAAGCACAGGAGGCCGTTCTTTTTGCTTCTGCATGAGTTTGATGATGTCTGTAATAAGATGTCTTTGTGAGACGTTGACCCTGAGTTTTGAAGCAGAGCGGGCAGAAGCCTGAGGTGCCGTGAATGGGCTCTGGGAATCCCGAAGGAGGAGCCCGTTTGGAGGCAAAGCTGGGGCGCTCGATGGGGAGAATTGTTCTTCTTGCCAAGGGTGATGCCCCTCGTCCTGGAGCAGAAGGACACCTGAGTTCTGTCTCTCGGTCACCGCGAAGCATACCGCCCATGCTGGGCCGGGACCTCGACCCCATCCCTTGCCCCACATCCCATATCCTCAGTCTCAGGAAGGAAAACTTCAGGGCGTAGGACCTGAGATGATGCTGAGGAGGGTGGCGCAGGAGCCTGGTTCTGTAGAAGGAAGGAGAGTGTTCACTGCACTCTTACCGCAGGCAGGCGCTCCCGTGCGTGGGGGGATTTAATTTTCATAATAACCCTGGAAGTATTTCCATTTCCACTAGGGCAAAACCCAAGACAGCCAGAGACAAGCCGAGAGAGGTTAAGCAACTCGTGCAGGTCCACACAGTGACTCGGGTGGAGGACAGGCTCTCCGGGGACTCGGAGCCTCTGCTGCTGCCCCTTCTCTGGGAAGGAACGAGCCCCTTGTCCCTCCACCCGGTCACATAGACCTGCTGAGCATGTGCACTTACGTTGACCGTCTGTGTACCTACTGTTTACTCCTCCAACCTTATTAAATGGCTGTGACCCTCTCACAGATGACGATCTGGGGCTCAGAGTGGTGACCTGACTTGCCGAGTCTCCTCAGATGGTCAGTGGCCGGGCCACCGGTTGAAACAAGTGGTGCGTGGTGCCCGAGCTGCACCTGTCATCTCTGTGCACAGTGTCTCCAGTGACCTGGCACCTGCCCGGAGAAGCTGGGGGCACCACGGGTCCATGTCATGGGGCACGCTGGCCGTCCTGTCCGTGAGTGGGTGAAGGGCGGCCCTCGGCCCTGACGCGCCCTTGAAGGGCTCCTCTGAACATCGCTGCTAACCTGAGGGTGTGAACTTTCTGGCCCCTGGCGTGCAGCGCTCTCCCCGAGGCAGGCCCAGGTCCACGGAGGGGGTCAGGAAGCCGTAGGGGGCAGCGAGGCCTCGGAGGCAGGAGGAAAACAGCGGAACCTGAGGATCTGGGCCTGGTCCCAAATCTGCCGCCAGGCTTCTGCCACTCCCTGTGCCTGGGTGCCCTTCCCATGCCATGTGCTGGTGTGATTCCCGTTCTCCCTAAGCCTTCGGCCGAAGCCCTGGCCCCTCTCTGTTCTCAGTGCACTTCCTGTGCTGTATTTCGGCAGTTGTACTGACCACGTCTTGGTCATCCTTGTGTGTCCGGTGCCCAGCACAGCCTCGGTACCTGCTAGACTCTCAAGGTGTTGGGCGAATGAATGAATGAGGGGTGAATGGAGGAAACGGACTAGATTGTGACCGACCCAGAGCAAATCAGGCCCCACTTGGAGCCTGTCGCCCTTCTGCAGGATGAGGGGGTTGGGTGCTTTCTGAGCTCCACGGCGTGGGTGGGGGAGTGGCCTGCGCCTGCAGCCTGTTCTGGGAGCAGAGGCTGGATGCGGGGCGACAGGAAGAATCGAGGCCATGGCCGAGCTCCCCTGCCTAGCGGATCCAGGGAGCGCCCGTGTTTGGGGGAATTGGCCCGTCCTCGCACGTAATTATAAGGCATAGAATTATGTAAAGGGACAGGGCTGGATCGGAGGAAAAAGTACTTTGTACCTGGCAGTGACGGTGAGTGTGCTGGGGGGGGCCATCCCCCTCTCCAGACAGCTTCTCCTCCTGGCAAGCAGGGGCAGCCCAGGGGGCCCATTCTTGCCGCCTCCTGGGTGGGGTGGGGGGCAGTCAGCCTGAGCCTGCCCTTGGGTTTGGAGCTGAGGGTCCCCGAGGACATGTGGCTTCTAAGGACCATCACTTCCTTGGCCTTTTTCTGACAAGGGGGGCTTTGCACGTGTCAACCTTGGCCCCTAGTGTTGTGCCTTGTAGAGAGTAAGCTCACAGAAGTGTTGAATGAATGAGTGAATGAGAGAGAATGAGTGAGTCCATGTGTCAGTGAATAAAGAATTACGTGGGCCATGAGGGTGAGGGGTATTTTTGGCCCACGGCCTGACCCCCAGCCCTAGAAAAAGTCTGGAGCCGGTGGGGGGGGGGTGGGCTCACGAGTCACTGACTCGAGGAACGTGGGTGCAAAGGGATGGGACACAGCAGGAAGAACAAAGCGCTGGAGACTCTCTGTGTGCGGAGAGGAGCCAGACTGCGGTGGGCCAGGGCCAGGGCCAGGGCTTGGACGTGGTGAGGACCTGGGCTTGCGCCTGCACGCTCCCAGACCCGCGGGCTTGGGACTGTCTTGTCTTCTGCTTCTCAAAATGTCACAATCCCCCGGGTGCCTGAACTCAACCCACTGAATGGGAATCTCTGGGGCCGGGCCTGGGCATCTGCACTTCACGGAGCTTCCAGGACAGTTTAATGCACATGAAAACCTGGCAGGCGTTTGCCTGAGGCTGCTGAGGTGGGGAGTCCAAGGGTATTTGCAGTAAACGGGAGGCATGACTTGCTGAGGGCACAGGTGCACTAGGCCTTTTACCCCTCCCAGCGGCCCGTGACTGTGGCTGATTCCATCCCGTTACAGGTGGGGAAACCGGGGCTCTGGGGTCAGTGAACTTGCCCTGGGACCCACGGTCAGAAGGCAGAGGAGGTGGGGACCACAGTCCAGGCTTGTCAGCATTACTCTGCCTACGGGGTTCCCTCTGACTCCTGGTGGGTGTCCCCCCGACAGCTGGCCCGACCCCCTTCCTGTCCCGAGCTCGGGGCAGAGAGCTGTCACTTGCGTCCACAGCATGTGCCCTGGTGGAAACACCTTGCAGAGGGCAGTGTCTCCCAGGCAGAGAGCTGGCTTGTTTTCATTTAAAGACCTACTGCCCCTCGGGGCCTGGAGGCACCTCCTGCCAGGCCCCGGGAGGCTGGTGGCAGCAGGGAGAGGCTCTGACCTCCTAGCCCGGAGCTCTGCGTCACCGGCTGTCACCTGGGCGGCAGATGGCAGACTGGCAGTGCCTCTCCCTGGGCTGTGCCCAGATTGGCCTGGCTGCCCCCGAGCTAGAGCCATCTGTGCCTGAGAGACCTGCCATCAGAGGAGAAGGGCAGACGGGACTTTGCAGCCCCTCCCGGTCATGGGGAGAGAGCTCAGGGCACCGAGAGCTTTACCTGCCCCCCGGGGGGGTGCCACTCACCCAGCCATGGGCAGCGGCCGGAACCACAGTTCTTCCCCCGGCCCTTTCCTTCTGCTGCTCTCCGTCTCCCTGGGGCCGCTGGGGAGAAGGCAGGGTCTGCCCATTCCACTGGCCCGGGTTTGGGTTTGTTTCCGTAGGTGACTGAACCCATCACCTTTTTAATTGGGAAGGCAGAGCTGGATCGAAAAGTTCCCTTAAAATGAAACCCAAGAACAGGAGGAGAACAGAGAGGCAGAGTGTGTGCAGGAAGTGTGCCATGCAGTGGGCAAGGGGAGGCGTCCCTTCCCCCCGGAGAACCTTGCAGCAGATTTGCTATTTGATACAACAAAGGGGGACGTTGTCCCCCCCCTCCAAAAAAAAGCTCATTCAGAGAGAGAGAAGGAGGGTGGGGTGGTGGGAGGGGGTCACGCCCCCTGGATCTGAGGCGTCTCTGCACGTGTGATGGAGCCCAAGCCAGAGGCCTGGGGTCGGCGCTAAGAGGTGCTGCAGTCCGTGATCCCTGAGGTTCCCCTGGCTGCGCCCCAGGCCCCTCCTACTTCTTCCACGGAGCCCAGGGCAGAGCTGTTTGCCCGAGGGGCGGGGGGCAGGAGCGGCTGCCAGGTCCCGGAATCAGAAGGGCTGACACGTCCCCAGGCAACGTGGCCACCCCCTTCTGGAAGCACTTGGCTGCACTTGCCCTGGGAAATGAGGACTTTCAGGAAAAAAAAAAACTAACGAAAAAGCGTAGCACTGCATTGCAGAGCCGACGCGCCAGTGTGGGCTGCTCCCGCCTCAGGCTCGCCCTCCTGTCCTCGTGCAGCTCCAGGGGCCTCCTGGCCCTGAGGGCCGGGGCAGGACCCGAGGGACGGAGTTGGAGTGTGCAGAGTGGGGAACGGGGGCGGGGCTGGGCGGGGGGCGGCTCCCGGGGCTCTGGCCTCCGCCGCCTTCATCCCAACACCCGTGGGTCCCCATCCTCGAGGGCGCTTTTATTTTTTGTTAAATTAGTTAATTAATGAATTTGCTTTTGGCTGTGTTGGGTCTTCGTTGCCGTGCGAGGGCTTTCTCCAGTTGCGGAGAGAGGGGGCCGTTCTTCATCGCGGTGCGCGCGCCTCTCACCGTCGCGGCCTCTCTTGTTGAGGAGCACAGGCTCCAGATGCGCAGGCTCAGTAGTTGTGGCTCACGGGCTTAGCTGCTCCGCGGCATGTGGGATCGTCCCAGACCAGGGCTCGAACCCGTGTCCCCTGCATTGGCAGGCAGATTCTCAACCACTGCGCCACCAGGGAAGCCCCCTCGAGGGCGCTTTTTGCTGAAGCCTGTCCCTTTAGCTGAATCACCTTGTTCACCATTTCTCCCCGCCAAAAGGGGCCAGGCAGCCTCGGTCATTCACCCACTGCCAGCCCCCCCGAACCCCTCAGAACTGTCGGGGCTAAAGGACCCATGCCGCCATCTAGGCTCAGCTTTTTGGGCCAACAGGGATCCGAGGCCCCCAGCGGGGACATGCCCTGACGGGGTCAGTCAGCGAGGGGGGGCAGAGCTGGTCCCAAGCAGAGGCCAGGCTGGTGCGGGATGTGGCTGGGGACCCACTGGTTGGCCGTTCCAGGTGGCCAATGGGTGGGGCAGCCGGGCTCCGATGCCACATACGGGGTCAGCATGATTGGCATCGCCCCAGCTTCCCTGGAGCCCTGTGCTCCCCACCCTCCAGAGGCAGAACCCACCCTCAGCTGCTGGCCCAGCCCGGCTTCCAGACCAGCTTCTGGGCTGGCCCCAGGGAAGGGGCGGGCCTGAGGGCACCTCCCACCTGCCGCCCCGGGATCCTGTGTGGGGTGGAGAGGCGAGTGGGGACCCACCAGGGTTTCCGGGTCCCTGCGTTGACTGCCTGCTCCCTCCCTAACTCCTCCCCAGGGCCCCGTGACGGAGGGAGGCCTGGGAAGTAGGCTCCAGGCCTGCCTGCAGGGAAGAGACTCCTGGGTGCAGAAAGATGCCCTCCAGTCCTGGGCGCCTCTTGTGGTCCCCTAAGACCTGGGACACGCCTCCTGTGCGGTGGGTCTGGACTAGCTCCGCTCAAGCCTGGGCCTGATGCACCACGGACCGTAAAGATGGGCCCTGCCTCCATCTAACCTTGATTTTGGGCGAGTTGGCTCACATTTAGGGGGGGTTGTACCTCTCTGTACATCCCGTTTCAAGAAGGACACAGACATACTGGGTCTTGTCCAGAAGAGTCTGGCCAGGATGTGAGAGGCAAAGGAAGACACTGGAACAGGAGTGAACCTGACCAGACACAGGCGTCCAGGGAGGCCTGGCAGCTGTTCTCAGACAGGCAGGATGCACGTCTCCTGGATGGCTGGAGAATTAGGATATGGGGGTTAACCCCTAATTCTGACCAGCAGAGGAAGCCACAGGGAGACAGATTTCAGTTAAGATAAGGAATCCACTCTAATAGCGCTTAAGGATGTGAGAAGTGGGCCACTGGCTGCCAGCATTGTGTGAGCAGAGGCTGGTCCATCGGGGATGCGAGTAGGTCGGGAGTAGGTCAGAATGGAGGTGGTGGCTGGCTCCTGCCCCCCTCCCTCTGGGCACGGGCCGTTCTTCTGGGGAAGCAGCCCTGGAAGCGAGAAGGCGTCCAACACTGATACCGGGCAGGGCTTTGCTTCTCTGAGCCCCAGCGTCCTGCTCCGGAAACAAGGGCAGGGATATCTGCCTCCTGAGGGCCGAGAGGGACGTGGAAAGACAGCATGAAGCTGGCGGGAGCCCCCACCCCGTGCCTCAGCTGACAGCGATGTGGGCACTTGGTCAGCTGTTGGTTTAACAACAGATAAAGGAAACAGGGGACCTAAGTGAGTCCGAGATGGAGAAGCTGAACAGGACAGCCTTGTGAAACGGGCTGCGTGTCCCTCTAGAAGGGTCGCCGCCTGGGGGGTCCAGGCCCCTCAGCTTCAACCCCCTCCTCTAAGTGGATGAGTCACAACAGGTCTTCAGCCCGGACCCCTCCTTTGAAGCCCGCCTGCACCCACCTGCACATTCAGAGTCTCCACTTGGATGCCTCACAGGTGACCCAACACCCACCTCATGCTCTCACCCACCTGCCCACGCCTGGGCCGGCTCCAGGTTTCCCGTCCCGCCCATGAGTGCCCCCCTCACCCCGCGCCTCTACATCCAACCCTTCACTCTCCTCCTCCCACATCCCGGCACTCGGTCCGGCCATGGCCGCCTCTTTCCCGGGTCCTGCAGAAGCTGCTCACTCTGCCAGGTTAATTTCTGGGCAGCCTTCAAGCCTCAGTGCAGGCGCTGCTTCCTCCAGGAAGCTGCCCTTGATCTCCCTGAGAAGTCCCTCTAATAGCCCTACAGCACCATCCCACTCTCGGTCACAGTCCTGACCTTAGCGAAGGTCTGCCGTGTATGTCTGTGGTCGTACGATCAGTGTCAGGTCCCTAAGTGGACTGAACGCCCCATGAGGGCACCCAGAACCCAGCTTCCCAGGCTTCCGGATCAGAACTAGAAGAGGAGAAAATCCGCAGAGGTGGCACCGCGGAGGCCCGGTGAGGTCTGGCCCAGCACCAGTCTCTGCTTCCCGCTCTGGAGACAAGCACGAGTTTGCTGGGGGTGCGCTTGGCCCTGTCCCAGTCTCTGCACCCGGCCTGATCTCTTTGTCACCCCACGTGAGGTTAAGGGTCAAGGCTCATGACGCCCCACCAGGTGCCGGGATCTGTGCTGCCTCAGGGGTTTACGGTCTGAGTCAGTGGGGTGGTGCAGGAAGGTGTGCAGTGCTGGACTCGTGTGCACAGGACCGTCAGGGGGCAGCGAGCGGCGTCTGGGCCGCGAGGAGAGCCAGACAGTGCGAGTAAAGGCGGGGAGTGGGCACTGGGAGGCTGCGTGGCGGAAGGTTCAGGAGAGTCGGCGCTGGGCGCAGGGCCGCAGGAGCTGGGAACGGTGTTTCAGGTGGCTGCAGCCGGAAAGGGTGACACCAAGGTCCTCGGGGCAACAGCATGGAGGTGTGAGGCTGTCGTGCCGTCGAGAGGTGCGCACCTCCCGCAGACGCTGGCGGGCGCTGCCTGCATCGCCGGGTTGGGAGGAACCCCCAGGCGCCGCGGAGCTGGGGGTGTGGCGGTGCGCATGCGTCAAAGGCCAGCTCGAGCCGCAGGCACTGTGCTTCCTGTGTGTTTCCCTCGGGGAACCGGCCACGGATGTTCCTTCAGGAGGAGAACCTGGAGCTCAGCGTCTCGTTCATTCGAGCCCCACCGGGAACATGAGGCAGGCCTGGCTCTGCAGTCAAGGGCTTTCCATGGAGGGGTGGGTCTGCGGCGGGGGCTGGCGGTCCTTCTTCCCAGCTCCTCCGGTGACTCTGGTGGACGGAGAGGCGGAGGACCCCTGCGCTGCAGCAAGCTCCCGCCGTCCCACCGTGGGGGAGACTCCTGTCACCACCCGCTTCGTGCACTGTGCTCTCAGAGGCCGAAGGCACAGAAGACAGCCCGAGCATCAGCGTTGGTCTGGGACCATGTCCCGCGGAACAGATGGCAGCAACTGAGGGAGACGTGGGAGATGGAGCTGAGGGGCTGTGTGATGGGTCCTGGGGGGGCAGCGGAGAGGGGGGCTGGAGCCCTCGCGTGTGCACGGCCCCAGCGCTCCATGCTCTGCCGTCACCACAGCGCTGACACACGCCTGCTTCTCCCCACAAGCCAGGCGGGGGGTGCAGAGGGGAGGCACCCCTTCCCCAGCATCTGCTGTACCAGCTCAGCTGAGGGCCAGGGCCAGCAAGCAGCAGGCAGACCCGCAGGTAGGTCAGGGCCAGGGCGTCGGGTGGGCTGGGACTCTGCTGTTGTCCTTTCTCAGGAGCTACAAAGATCTCTTTCCGCTCCGATGCTGCCACAGCCCAGCAGCCTCTCACCTAGGGCCCCAGGTCTGGCGTGCCTGGAGGGGCAGCTCTGTGCCTGACAGGCTCTTAGTGGGCAGAGACCTCGCCGGCATCTGTGCACTCTCGAAGGGGAGGAGCCGTCAGCTCAGTGTCTTCTCTGGTGGACTGTGATGTGCTGTCTGGTCCCTGAGTGTCTGCTGGTCACTTCAGACACAGTGGGGGGTGCGGTGGCTGCAGTCCACACTCGTGCCTTGGGAGGAACGCTGCTCTGTGCTCTTTCCTCAGGGTTGGAATCTCTCAGATGGGGTGTGGTGGGAAGGTAGGATGCAGGTGTAATAACAGTTATCTTTTCCTTAAAGTAGATAATGGGTGATTTGTCAGTACAGCTTTCCTTTGGGGGAAAACCCCCAGAAAAAACAAATAAAAAAACAACCGCTCTCCCGGCTGAGGTCGGTGGGGATGGACACCACTTCAGACTCTACAGTCAGCTTACGTGGCTTAGTAAAGATGTGCCTTAGCTTTCCAATTCTGTAAAATGGGTAGAACGATTATGTGGCTAGAAACTCGCACCCGAGACCTTTAGGAAAGAGAAAGGAGATGGTTTGGGGGCATTTCACAGCTGCTCAGACCTGAGGTAGAAGCTGTTAGAGAAAGAAGCACTGAGGTGGTGAGAACTGACCAGCCTGAGTCCAAGTCTGGGACCAAAGCTGGTTGCTGTCACCTGTTCGGTTACTAACATCTTCAGAGCAAGTGTTTCTCCGTGTTCTATGAATCAGTGTCTTCCAAAGGCACATCTCCCGTCCAAACCCCCTTCCTGAGGTCCAGGCCACGTTTCCAAGAGCCTCTTGGATATTTCCTCCTGAATCTGGCCCTGCTCCCCATGTGGACTCCCAGCCCGTACCTCCCCAGACGCCCGCCCACTGTGCCCCTGCTCGTAATGAACGACCTCATTCTCCTTCCAGTCACCAGCCAGACCCAGGAGCCGTCCGACCCCCGTGTCCCCTCACCCCATCCGGTTGCCCAGCATGGGGTCTCCCCCTTAGCCTGGCGGGGTCGTCTCCCCTGACCCAACAGCCCTGCTGCCCGTGTGGGTCAAAGCTGGCCCCTTCAGCCCGGCTGGGCCACGCGAGTTTTCCTGTCTCCCAGTGCACATAAAGTTATGTTCACACCATCCTGTGGGCTCTTCAGTGTGTGGCGGCAGTATGTCTAAAAAAACAACGTGCATACTGGAATTTAAAAATACTTTGTTGGTAAAAGTGCTAACCATCACCCGAGCCTTCAGCTACTCTCGTAGGAACATCAAAGACCACTGCTCACAGATCACCATTAGTACAACACTAATGAAAAAGGTTGAAATATTCTGAGAATTACCAGATGTGACACAGAGACACAAAGTGAGCAAAGGCTGTTGGAAAAAAGACGCCGATGGGCTCGCTCGTCTCGGGGCTGCACGGACCTTCTGTTAGTGAAAACGCAGAGTCTGTGAAGCACAGTAAAGCGAGGGGGCCTGTGTGTGGACCCGCCCCCCCCACTCCCCCGGCTCTGCCCGGTGCCTCTGCCTGAGCACCTCCCCTTCCCAGGGAGTTCTCATGGCTCCGCCCCCTCGAGGCACCCTCCGCCGGGTCCGGGCCTCCAGGTGGACAGCTGCCCCGAGCCCGTGTCCCTTGCTCCATCCTGATGGAGACCCTCACGGGCAGGGGTTGTGTCCCAGCTCTGTCGGACTGCTGTTTACACACCCACAGTCACAGGAGTCAGTTATTCTGGCTTCCCGAACTCTCTGGGAAGATCCTCCGAGCTCAGACCCGATTCCTTTTCCTCTTTGGGGGTCTCTCCCAAACTCGGTGGCCTGCATGTCTGGCCTGAGTCCGGAGAGACCTTGGAATCGCTCCCATGCCTGGAAGAAGCCTGTGTGGGAGTGGCCTTTTGTGCAGGGCGGGGCTGGAACTGGATTTATGGCCGCCGGTGGTCCTGGGCAAGGGGACCTGAACCCTGGCTCTGGCACTTCCCAGCTACGGGAACTCGGCAAATCCTTTGCATTTTTGAGCCTCGGTTTTCTCAGCTGTGAGCTGGGGACAAACACCCGTTTCATAAGGTAGCTGTAAGGATTAGGTAGGACCCAAGTGTCCACACCCCGTCCAGCTTACAGTTAGGAATGAGGGGCCCAATATCGATCAGCGAAGCAGGTGGCAGAGGTGGGCAGGGTGCAGCCTCTGAGCAGAGCATCAGAGCTCATACCCTGCGTCTTCTGCTCCCTTGCTGTGCGACCTTGGGCAGGTTGCTGTGTGACCTCTGTCTACCTCTGTAAAATGGGAATAAGAAACATTAAGCACCCACTTGGTGTGTCTCCTGTCATCACCATCTCAGAACCTGAACCTGTCCACCTGCTCCTCCAGGAAACCTCCCCACCCCCACTGGCCTCACCTGGCCAGCGTCCCAGGAGCCTCTGCAAGCTGCCCGGCGGGGTGCCTCTCTGCTGGGCGGCCACTTGTCCACTTGCGGCTGGGCTGTCTCGTGCCCCCCGAGACATTCTCACTCTTTCAGAGAGCGAATGAGAACACTCAGGGGTGAAATGCTCCTTTCGGGGGTAGGTATCCCAGCAGGTGGCCGGGGCCCTGCCCTGCTTCCCAGGTCACCGGGTCAGAGGAGGTCAAGGGCCAGCCACTCTCCCCCTGCTGTCGGGCCCCTCCCTTGGGCCCTCAAGCCCTGTCGTGGGGTCTGGCTCACTGTCAGCTGCATTCCTTCTCTCTGACCATTTCTTCATCCGAGACCCCCATTTAGCGGGTGCCAGATACACCACCCAGCCCAGCTGTAGACGCAGTTTGTTTCCCCAGGTGCCGTTCGTTAGCCCCACATCAACAAGTGGATGCAAATAAATTCTCGGATGGGGGTGTCAGCAGACTCCTCAGGTTTGACGTGGCCCATCCTGCACCCCTTGTGCCACGACATACAAACCGCCTGGCACGTGGAAAGGCACTCGGTAAACAGGAGCTGCTTTTCTGTCTCCCGATCTGTAGAGATAATATAAAAAAGAGCTAACACTTACTGGGCACCCGTCACATCCCAGACACTGTTCTTTTTTTTTTTTTTTTTTTTTTTGCGGTACGCGGGCCTCTCACTGTTGCGGAGCACAGGCTCCGGACGCACAGGCTCAGCCGCTCCGCGGCACATGGGATCCTCCCGGACCGGGGCACGAACCCGTGTCCCCCGCATCGGCAGGCAGACTCTCAACCACTGCACCACCAGGGAAGCCCTGTTCTAAGTTTTTTAATGTTTTTTTACTCATGCAATAGTCACAGTGATTGTATGAGGCACAAACAATTTTTGTCCTCATTTTACAGAGGAGGCACAGAGAGGTTAAGTAACCTGCCTAAAGTCACACAGCTGCTAAGTGGCAGAGCCAGGGTTCACTCCCCGCGTCTGGCTGCGGAGCCTATGTTCTTAACCCCGACGGCATTCACCATGTGGCCGGGACGGCAGTGAGGGTTCCGTCCTTCAAAGTCTGTGGTCCCAGACTGCTGCTTAGATTGTCCAGTGAAGCCCAGGGGGAGGAAGGGAGGAGGGAGGGGGAGGGGGAGGGCCACCGTTAGCACGAGTGGTGGTTACGGCGGTGACTGCAGGATTTAGAAGCTCTTGGCAGAAACCCATTTGCTATAATTCTGGAAGGAAGAGCTGAGGATCATTACTTTGTCTGGACAGGTTTGAAGTGGGGAGGAACTCGGTCAAGAGGCTTTAGAGAGGCCTCTTCTCCCTTCCCTCCCTCCTCCCTCTCCCCTCACTGAGCTGGCCGGGCTGGGGGTTGGGGGAAGTTTCTAGCCAGGCCACCGCGGCTACTTCCCCAGGGAACCAGCTGTGGGGTGTCAGGCCCTAGGGCTGGGGAAGGGCCGTCCACCTCCCCGGCAGCAGCCTTCACGAAGGCCCAGATCAGACAGAAAGGAGGACATGGAAGGGCAACAGGAAGCCAACCCAGGGAGACGGCCGAGGCCCCTGGGGCCCCCTCCTGACTGCCCTCACCCGATCCTGCAGGGTTGGCCCAGGTCTGGGGCAGCTCGGGGGTCTCTGCAGAGGAGGCGCCAAGGACCCCTCCAGAGGCTGGGGACGCGGATTTCACTGGACGTGGCTTTTGGGGAGATGCTGACGCAGAGTGCGACAGAGGTCACCCTGCCTCCCGGCTCTGCCACCGGGGCTCCACACCCGGGCTGTGCTGGCACCCGAGGCCAATGCAGGGACAAAGCAGAGAACCCGGCTGCCAGCACTGGAGAGGCCAGGCCTGGGCGGGGAGGGAAGGAGTGGCTGCAGCTGCTCTCCACTCATCCCGGAAGCCGGGGGCCGAAGTTAGGGTTCAGGAGCCACTAAGTGAGAGGGGGCTGGGGGGCAAGGAGAGGAGATATATTTGGTCCCTGGGGAGAAGGCTGGCAGTAGAGCGACGTGTCCACCCTCTGTTCCTTCTTTACCAGCAGAAGCTGACACCGTGCGCCAGCCACGGCATCGCGCTGGTCTCTGTACATACATCACCCCTTGAATCCCCACAGTAACTCTGATTTAGAATTAGAGTTAGAATCTCTGTGGTGCAGGTGAGAAACCGAGGTTTAGAGAGGTTGCCCAAGATCACACAGCATCCGAGCGGCAGTGCCAGGATTCGAGCCTCAGAACCGCTAAGATTCATTGAGGTCCTTCCCACCTGGAGCTCACGGTCTGGGGACGGGGAGATAAGAACAAGAACAGGTGACAGGTGCTGCAGAGGAGAAGCATGGTAAACGGGAGGAGGCGTCGGGGAAAGACTGGCAGGATGAAGGGGGTGGTGGGTGACAGTGTGGGTGGAGGGGACAGCATGGCCAGAGGTTCTGTGTGTGGCAGGAAAAAGCACAGCCCTTTAAGGACCTGCGAGGGGATCAGTGCAGCTGGAGCACAGAAGGCAAGCATGGCAGTGCCAGGTGAGGCTGGGGGCTGGGTAAGGGCCACATCTAGTGATGTGCACCGGAAGCCGATGGGGGAAGACAGGGTAGCAGGGGCAACGGCGGGGGGGAGGTAAGGAGCCCCCGGGAGGAAGAGGCGCAGCTATAGCTGTGCACTAGCCTGTGTGGACCGGGGGAGGGCCAGCATCTGGGGTCACGGGACCCGACTCCGTGCCTCACTCGGCACCGAGACGAGACCCTGGGAAGCCTTTGGGGGCTGCCTGTGCCACAGTGGAGTGAAGACCTGTCCCGTTCTTGCCTCGCTGCCTCTGGGATTGTTGAAAAGACTCAAGTGAAATCAAGGCTGTAAGTTGTTTTCACCGCCGCCCCCCCCCCCACGCCCCGGGGGAGGGGTCCTCTGGTGCTTGAGAGGCTCCAAGCTGCCTCTTTTCAAGGAGCCGCAGTGCTCCCACCTCCCCATCTAGACCCCGGCCCTGACCCTTCAGAACCCCAGCCCCCAGCAGAAGGATGCAGTGGAGGGAGCGCAAACCTCAAACACGGTACCCTCTGGAGGAGCAGACTGCCCTGCCCAAATGCTTTGTTTTCCCGTCATTAGACCATTTTATCAATTCTTGGACCATTTTACTGGAGGCAGCTTTGAGTGAGGCTCAGGGATCTTTTGATCCATTTTACCAGAAGGAGCCACGAGGGCCATTCCATCCACCCCCTGCACCCAAGCAGCGTGATTTCCCAATCATTAAGTCACAGGCTTCCTGATCAAGCAGGATGGCATCCCGGGACCCTGGGCATCAGGAAATCCCAGCGTCTGACCTGAGTCCAGCAGCAAAAGATGCTTTTGTGAGATTTCAGAGGAGAAGCATTTCCTTCTCCAGGGAGAAGCAGAAGAGGGACATCCAGGTGACAGGTCCCCCCTCAGTGTGGGAGACCCGAAGCTGGGGTGCGGGCTGTGGAGAGGTGGGGGAACCCCCTGGTGTCCTCCTGCGGAACAGCTGACCTTGAGCCCTTGACCCTCAGGAGGAATGGTGAGGGGTCAGCAGAACTGACTAGAGGGTCTCGGGCATCAGTCCTGTCCCCCTCTTCCCGCCCACGTGCCCCCCAGCCAGGTATGCGGGTGGCACACGCTCTCTGCCGCGCTGGCGGCCTGGAAACGCCGAGTCAGCGTTTTCTGCAGACCGGGGTCCGTGCCTGGCTGGCTCTAAAGGGAGGCTGCAGCCCAGCGAGAGCAGCGGTGCCGCGCCGCACTGCAGTGGCCCGGCTCCCAGCGATGTGGCTGGCGGGCTGGGGACGCAGGGAGGAGGGAGACAAGGGGGGTTGCAGGTACCAGGAATTTCCGGGGTTCCTTGCTCTGACTTCGCGGAGATGAGGAGCCCCGAAGCCTGAGTAAGGCCTCCCCCAACACACAGGATTTGGGGGTGTCACTTCCTGGGTCGGACCCCAAACTTGATCCAGGATTCTGAGTATGCAGACCGGGAGCAACCGGGGAGGAGCTGCTGAGAGCGGAAGGGAGGGGGGAAGGTGGGGATGGGGGCCGCCTGGCACCAGCGTTAAGTGCTGCGCGGCTGAACTGGGGTCCTGAGATCTGGGCGGTGGGCGCTGAGGGCCCAGTGTGGGGTTCAGGGGTGTGACCAAGGCACAGAGGCGACCCCGGGCTGGCGTCCTCCCTGCCCGTCCCGCCTTGTGGGTGTGGGGAGTACCTGCCTCTGTTCAGGGGGCCCAGGCCTCGCCTCCTCGAGAGGGAGAAGCGGTGGGTTCCCATGAGGGAGCCGGTCCGGGATCCTGTGCCCCAGACGCTTCCTCCTCCCCCGCAGGGCCCCTCCGCCCGCGTTCTCTCCTCCCCGAGACGCGGGGGGCGCGGGGGGGGGGGAGAGCACTGGGCACCAGTCGGGACTCCGTGCTCGGACGGGTGCGGGGGTGCTGGGCCGGCGCTGTCGGGGCTCTTGGGCCCGACGCCCCGCCTCCCCCGCCCCTTTTGTCTCCACCGCTCCTCTTCGCCTCCCTCCCTTTTCTTTTCTTCCTCGACTCAGGCAAACCTTCATCCGTAGCCCCCGAAGCAAATCGGCTCCCTCCCACCCGTTAGCTGGTTCCCGATCGCGGGGAGGCCCCCCGCCCGCCGTCCTTCCCAGCCAATCCCCAAGCCCGTGGGTGGCGGGGTGCTGGGGGGAGTGTCGCAGGGGGCGCGCGGCGGGCGGGGGCGCCTCCGCAGCGACGGGCTCCCCGAGGGGCTCCGGGGGCGCGCGGCCGGCCCCGCTCACAGCAAACTTCTCCCCCTCCCCGCCCGCGCCCCCGCCTCCTGCCAGCCACCTCCCCGGCCCGAGAGGGGGCGGGATCGCGGGGCGGGGACCTGCGCGACGGCCGGCGGGGGTCGCCCTCGGAGGCTCGGCCCGCGCCGCGTGCTGGCGGATGTGAGGAGCATCTGATTGGCCGGCGGGCGCGGGGCAGGTGTTACTACTGCGGCGCGCGAGGGAGCGGGCGGGCGGAGCGGAGCCGCAGCGGCCGGGCACCGGGAAGGCGGAGAGGGGCCTGGACTCCGGGAGCGCGGCGTCCTGCCCGCTGCCCTCGCCGAGAGCTCGGGCACACCGCGCCGGAACGTCCCCGGGTAAGAGCGGCCGGGCGGGGCGGCCGGGGCCGGGGGTGCGGGTGGGTGCGGGCGCCCACCTGGGACGCCCGGACTCTGGGCTCGGCGCTCGCGGCGGATGAACCAGGTGCGGGACGGGGCTCCGGGAGTCTGCTTGCGCCGGAATTACCCTGATGGTCCCTGGGGAGGTGTCCTGAATTATCCCGGGAACCCCTCTCCGAGAGCCGCGGGAAGGGCGCCGCGGGGGGCGGATGGAGTGGGTGCGCGTTGGAGAGTGGGTGCGGGCGCGGGACCCCCGCGGAGACGGTGAGGGAGCGGGGCGCGCCGGGGACCTGGCGGAGCACGGAGCTCGCTTCCTTTCCGCGCCCCCCGCCAGGCCGCGGCAGTCCGGCCCGGGGATGGGCGGCGGCGTCTTCCGCCCCTTCCTCTCCACGAAACTTTTTCATGCACGAGCCAGCGCGCTGCCCGGTACATCGGGGGAAGCAAGGACCCCAGGATCCTGGCAAGCGGCGGAGCTTGGAGAGACCAAGGAGGGGGTGGGGAAGGAGCAGCAGAGCAGTAGGAGAGCAGGCTCTACTCATTCTGCTGTGTGACCTTGGACGAGCTGCTGCACGTCTCTGATCTCCGGGTGATGGGGTGCGTGGTGCCCCAGTGGGGAGTGGGGACGTGTGGGGGCAGGGCAGTGGGCGAACAAGCCCACGGGCGCACCTGCCGGGCCTGGGCGCTTAGAAATGAGTCGTCTTTGTTCGCCCACCTGTCTGCGGCAGCTCAGCGCTCCCTTCCTGAGGGAGGCGGGGGGGGGGGGGGGGGGGCCGGGGGGGGGCCGGGGAGGGGGCGGTGTGGAGCTGCGCTCTCAGCGTGCCTGGGGGGAGTCGGGAAGCTTCCATACCATCCCCGCCTATGACCTTGGACAGCTCACTTATCCCTCTGGGCCTCAGTATCCTCATCTGGAAAATGGGGGTTTGGAGTTCATGGTGTCTGAAGTCCCCCTCAGTCCTGGCCTGCCCGCAGGTGAGGTGAGCTGAGGGGATGGGGGTGCAGCCTCACCAGCGCATCCCTTCTGTGACCTAGCCTCTGGGGAAACTGTAGCTCCCTTCTCCAACAAGGCGGCAGGGCCGTGAGACTCAGAATCTCCCACACCGCCCACCCTCTTTGTAGGGGCAAGGCCTCCCCTGGAGAAAAGTCCCAGTGCTGGACAGGAGGCCTGTGGGTTCAGGGGGTGTCAGGGGCCTCCCAAGGTCACGCCTGTGTGTCCGGGATGAGGTGGAGGTTCTGAAAGGTCTGCACCGCGACGGCCCGTAGCACCCTTCCGTGCACCTGCTGCCCTTGCCGGGAGAGTCTAACCTGACGCCTCCTGGGGGTGCCTCTGGCTCTGCTCCAGTTGAAATGTGCAGTAGCTTCTCACTGAGCCTCAGGGTGCTGTGGAGAGGGTCCTGGTTTAAGATACGAGGCCTGAGTCTGATTCCAGGTGCTGCCTCCCATTTGTGTGACCTTGTGTGACCTCGGGCAAGCCCGTTTCTTGCTCTCCTCGCCTATACATGGAAGGGGTTGAACTAGGTGGCTCCCCGGGACCCTCCCAGCCCTGCAGTCCTGTGGCTGCAGTTCTGGGCTGGAGTCTGATCGTAAGAAGTGGGCTCGGCTGGGTGATGGGGCAGGTGGCCCTGGAATTCCCAGTGCACATCTGTCTGCAGAGTGGAGACAGCTTGAGAGAGTTACTCGGTATGAGTGGGCCACTCGGTATGAGTGCGCGCCCCCGCCACGCGTCCTCGGGAAGTCCGGGCTCGCTGGTTAGTGGCTGTGTGACCTTGAGCAGGTTACTCTATGTCTCTGAGCTTCAGTTAGTTGTCGGGCAAAATGGTAACAGCTGTGGTGTTGTAGGTGGTGTTGTAGGTTGTCGTGAGAAGTAAATGAGAAACACACGTACGATGCTTAGTCCAGGGTGGAGCCTTGCAAGTCCCAGCTGCTGCCAATGAGAAATAGACCTGCGGGGAGCAGGGCCAGAGGCCGGAGGAGGGGGTGGGGATGGACTTGCGGTGCGATCTCCCTGCAGCCTCCAGAGCATCTCTGCAGAATGGGGACAGCGGCGCTGCCAGCCTCTCCCCGTCTCTGTCTCTGTCTCTGTCTTGGATCATTCGCGTGATTCTGCGGCAGGAACTTCACGGGAAAGAAAGAAAATGCTTGCCTTCCCTGTAATGTCACCTCTTTTCCGCTGGTTCCCCCGGCCCCACCTCCTGCCACACCTCCCATCCCTTCCGCGGTTACAAGATGGGCTTCACTCCATCCACCCCCGCCCCCCGCCCCCAGCCTTGGAGGAAGGAGCCGACTGGAGCCGAGATGGGGTGAGGCTGGCCCCCTGGACTGAGCAGCCAGAGCTCATCTGCACCCAGGGCTGCAGCGGGAGAATGGCAGAGGCACCGGCCCTGCCTGGGGGTGCTCTCGGGACCCTGGGGTGTCAACACGGGTGCGCTGGTGGGTGGGTAGTGGGGTTCCCATGGACTTGCCGTGTGACCTTAGGCAAGTCACACCCCTTGGGCCCCTGTTTTCTCAACTGCAAAGTAAAAGGTTGGTGTAGATGCTCGAAGGGCCTTCTGAGCGTCTTGCCTGTGACCCTGTTGGGTCTGCCTTTGCTGAGGCTGGGCGCGGGGTGTGTGGGAGGTTTGCGGAGTCACGCGGGAACTGCCTCTCACCACCCCCCTGTTAAGGTCCTGCGACAGCCTGCGAGGAGATGATGACATCTCCTCAGCAAGAATGCTGGTGCTTAAGAGCAAAGGCTCTGCAGACAGACGGGTTCAAACTCCTGTCTTGGCTCTTTCCATATTAGCTGTGTGAATTGGGGCAAATGACTTGACGTAACTGAGGCTCAGTTTTGTCATCTGTGAAATGGGAACAGTGTTACCTACTTCTTAGGGTTCTTCTGAAGATTACATGGGAGTAATTTACGTAAAACTTCTGGGATGTGGGGAGTTCTTAGTGTGAACTGAGTACTGCGTGAGGAATGGGCTTTTTGAGGTTCTGTGTCATCACAGAGGGGACTCAGGCTAGTGGAAGGGCGGGGTGGAGCCCACCGTCCCGCAGGTGTTGCCACGCGCACCTGCTGAGGAGCCCCGCCTTCCACCATCCTGCTCTCACTTGACTCTGCCTGGGGCTTCAGGAGCTGGTTCTCGTCACAGGGCCTTGGGGGGCGGGGGCTGCCGCTGGAGGCCAGTCTGCGGAGAGGAACTGGGAGGCTGACAGAAGCCCCTGGTGACAAGGATACAAGGCAGAGGCCTGACAGCCTCCGCTCAACGTTAGTGGTGAGGAAAGGGCTGGCAAATAGGGCCTTGGAGAAAAGGCATCACCGCCCACGGGCCATGTGGGGTGAGTGGACCCCAGCCTGGGGCGCCGGAAGGGACCTTGGGGGTCATCTCATTCGGTCTCTGACTTTGATGGCGGGGAAGCTGGGCTCAAAGAGGGGGAGCATCTTGCCCAGTATCACACGGCATCCGGGTGATGCTGCACCCGCCCTGTGGACGCTCAGCCCGGTGCCCTTTCCACTCTCCCCATGAACCACGGAGCAGTTACTTTCCATCTCTTCTAAAATCAGAGCACAAGGTCAGGGGCCTTGACTGAAGCGGAAAGGATGTGAGATCATCAATTCCAACATTCCCAGGTTGCAGGTTAGAACACTGAGGCCCAGGAGAATGCAAGGGTCGGCCTGAGGTCGCCCAGAGCCAGAAACGCATATGCTCCGAGGTCTGTCAGTGACACCAGCTGCTCGTCTGCTTCTCTTGGGCCTGACAGGCTGCACGGCAGCAGGACAGCCAGACGTGGAAAAACAAACCCCACGGGCTTGGGCAAGGGAGAGAGGACAGAAAGGCAGAAACGTTACTTCCAAGACCCAGATTTCCTCTCCTGGCTTTGTCTCTTGGCCTGGCTCTGCCGGCCCTTCTGAGCCGTTCCGTGACAGCCTCCCCGCCCTGTAGAGAGGAGACAATAGTCAGCCCGCCGGCCTCGGTACCATCGGTGACATGAGTGCAAGAAAGTCAATATTTGCCCAGCGGCAAAGGAAGGGAAATCTCGTCCGATTTGGGACGAGAGCGAGGGGAGGGATTCTGCAAAGCGAGGTTGTGGCGCCCGGGGCCCGCGGCGTCAGCTCTGAGGCAGCCTTTGGACCCGCTGCGTTAAATCACCCTTTGTGTGTGTCTCGGAGAGCCTGCACCCCGCCCGCGGCCTGACCCCCGATACATTTCCCTGACTACTTGCAGCTGGTGCCCTCCCCCGGCTCCCTGGAAGAATGGACTCCTGCAGAAAGGCCTCGAGCAGATGGCCCCCCGCGCGTGGCTCAGGCTCGCTCCTTATCTGGCCCCTGAGCCCAGGGAAAGATGTGGAAAAAGCCCTTGTCGGGTCAGGAGAGGCTGTGCCTGATATTTTTGTCCTGCCTTTGTTTTGTTATCTTTTCGTTTTCCTTCTCTGCATCCTGCTTGCTTGTTCTGTGTCCTGAAGTTGGGGAAGGGCCTGCGGGGGAGGAGGGCCAGAGCCCGGAGCCTTTCCTCCACGGAAATGCAGTTCTTGAACCCACGGCAGCTGCCGGCTGCTACGGTGGCTTTTGTGGGCGCCTGGGATCGCACCTTCACAGGTTAACGAAGGGAGCTTTGGGAAGCAGAACGCGTCTGGGGCGAGGCCCTGGGGCTGCACTGGGCGCAGGAGGGGCTGCCTGCTGTGGGAATCCGCCAGGTGCGAGGCTGTGGGTGGATCCACCAAGCCCCCTTCCTCTCTCGGGAATGCTCTGGCTGTGCTGCCTGCCCCAGAGGGGCCACGCGACGTTCCTGGTGGTCAGGGCTGCCACCCAAGACTAACCCCGGTCCCCAGGCCCCCAGACGATCACAGGGCTGGCGGTCCCCGGAGACCGGAGAGCCAGGGCGATCGATGTCCCACGTGGACCTGGGGCAGCGGCAGGGAGACTGAGGGAGGGCCCCCCGCCTTCCCCCCCACAGCCAGCCCTGCGACCTGGTCTGATCAGCCGGCCAGCAGCAGCAGGGGCGGCTTGCAGCCTGTCCGCCGGGACCCCTAGCGCACAGCCCTGGGCGAGAGCGCAGCGCAGAGCGGACTCCCTGCGTCTTCCGGGGCCCTGGCCCGTCGGGGTGGGGTCTGGGGTGTGTGGGCCTGGCACGTCACAGGTGCCCAGCACCGCCACCCAGGCGCCAGGCGTCTTGTCCAGATCCCACCTCCTGCAGGGCTGTAACTAAGTTACTGAAACACTGGTCGCCTCAGTTTCCTCATCTTTAAAGTGGAAATGAAATATAGTGTGTACGCCATACGGTCCACATGAGGATTCAGTGTGTTAATATTTATGTGAGGAGGGACACTCTGTAGATAGAGAAGCAGCGTGGGAGCCTGGGGGGGGGGGCGGTGAGGCAAGGCTGTGACGGTATTTGGCCAGAAGGACCTGGCATCCAGTGATTTCGCTGTGCAGTTACCGCGCGTGGCCCCAGGCAAGCTGCGTCTTCCTGCCCCTGGACCTCAGTTGTCCCTTCTGAAAGGTGGAGAAGGGTGACCGCCTCCCTCGCGTCCCCCAGGGTGCCCTGGATGACGGTCTGAGGCGCTGGCCTCCTCCCGTCTCACCTCTGACCTAGGCGGGCTTCCTGGTGGAGGCTCTGGCCAGTTGCGCTGTCTACAAACAGCACCAGCCCCAGTGCGGCGCTCTCCCCACAAGGACACGCGGGTGCTGGGTGGCTCCGGGCTGAGCCCGCCCTCTCCCAGCGTCTGCACCTCCTCGGTTGGCATGCTCCGGGCAGGAGTGTTTCTGGACGTGGTCCCCGGTTGTACAAGCAGAGAGTCGGGGGCACGTCTCCTTCAAGCTGGGACACCAGGTTGGTGACCCTGAGACGGGCGGGGAGCCCTTCCTCCTCCCCCGCGGCCAGGCTGTGTGCAGTGCCAGGAGGCGGGGGTGGGGCAGACGGTGGCTCGAGGCACATTCGGCACCTTTCCCACCAGGCAAGTCCAGGGCCCTGGTGGACGGCACCCTTGGCCCCTCCCTCACCTGCCGCCTTCCTTCCTGCCTGCTGACGGTATTGGGCAGATGATTAGGCCAAGGGCCTCTGCTGAGGACGGGAAGTGACAGGCTGCAGGCAGCCAGGCCACCAGCTGGGTGGTGCCCGCTGCCCCGTAGCCCTCTGGCTGGTCATCGGGGTGAGTGGCAGGTATGGAGAGGAGAGGCTACTTTAAGTCTTCGGAGCTACGCAGGGCCTTGGAAATGTCGCCTCCTCAAAGCCTCTTCCCAAATATCATTTTCCAGGAGCCCTGGAGATGAGTTGCTTTGCCAAGGTCACCTCCAGGGTCACCTCGAAAGCGAGCACAGCCCCCAGAGCCCACTGCGTTTCGTCCGCCCCACCCCCTGGCTTCCTAAAGAAGGTGTGGGGCTTTGGCTGGAGTGTAGGGTCCTGGTCGGGTGCCTGTCTCCCGTGACCTTGGCCATGACCTTAGATCCCATGGAAAGTCCTCCCTCAGGAAGCTGGAGGTGTGATGAGAGAGCTGGGAAGACTTCCTGAGGGGCTCCGTGGGAGAGGAGGAGTGAAGGCTTTTTCCCAAGGTGTTTGGGAGTCAGGCTGGATTCGGACTCGGGAGAAGCTTCGGGAAAGAGCCCCAGACTTGGAGTTCAGTACCACAGAGTCCAGAGTCAGACCCTATAGCCGCCTGCCCAGGCTGCGGGCCGATGCTCGAGCTCTCTGAACCCGTCACCCTCCTCAAAACTGTGATCGAAGCCCCTTACCTTACAGGGGTTTGTAGATTTTTTACTTTTAAGAACGGCCTTGCCGGGATATAATTTACGTGCTGTACGGGCCCCTCAGCTGCAGTGCAGAGTTCAGTGGGTTTAGTGCGGTTACAGTCGCGCGTCCACCACCACCACCTAACTTCAGAACATTTCTCACCCAAAAGAAAAAGTATAAACGCCAGTGGTCGCTCCTGTTCTCCTTTTCCCCAACCTCCAGCCAATGGATAATTTGTCTTGCGTCTCTGTCAGTCTGTCTCCCTGGACGTTTCACATAAATAGAATCGTTCATTACGTGGTCTTCTGTGACTTGCTTCCTTCACTTACATATGTCTTCAAGGTCCAGCCACGTTGTCTCATGTATCAGTCCTTCATTCCTTTGAACTGCTGAATGATATTCCGTTGCAGGGAGGGACCGCAGTGTATGTATCCATGCCTCTGTTAATGGCCATTTTGGTTGGTTTTTGACTCTTGTGAATGCCGGCGCTGTGACCATGCGTGTCAAGGTTTTTGACAGGGCAGATGTTTTTATTTCTCTTGGGTACATACCTAGGAGTGGGATTGCTGGGTCAAATGGTATATAGTCTGCTCTCTGCATCCGTGGGTTCTCCTCCACACCTGAAGATTCAACCAGCTGTAGATTGAAAATATTTGAAAAACATTCCCGACAGTTCCACAAAGCAAAATTTGAATTTGCCACATGCCAGCAACTCTTTGCATGGTATTTACATTGTATTAGGTATTATCAGTAATCTAGAGAGGAGTTAAAGCCTGCCGGAGGATGTGCTAGGTTATACACAAACACAGCGCTGGTTTATATAAGGGACTTGAGCGTCCTTGGATTTTGGTGTCTGAGGGGTCCTGGAAACCACTTTCCATGGAGACTGAGGACAGGAGTACTTAAAAAAAAAATTATTTATATATTTATTTATTTATTTAGTTGCTCCGGGTCTTAGTTGAGGCAGGCAGGCTCCTTAGTTGCAGCATGCGAACTCTTCATTGTGGCATGCGTGTGGGATCTAGTTCCCTGACCAGGGATCGAACCCGGGCCCCCCGCGTTGGGAGCGCAGAGTCTTACCCACTGCGCCACCAGGAAAGTCCCAACGGCACTTATTTTTAAAGCTGCTGTTTACTGACCCCGTTCTGAGTACTGTATGTGGACAGCCTCCTTCAGTTATCACAGTTCTCTGTGAAGCGGGTAATATTATTATTCCCATTTTATAGAATAAGGAACCTGGCGCTCAGAGGTTCCAGGGATGCTTGCTGGGGAGCCAGGCTTGAACCCGACACGCTGGCCTGAGTGCGATGCTGTGGGAGTGTTCCCTGCCCACCACGTGGCTCTCCTGGGGAGGTGACCAGACCCCTGCATCCTCTTTCCCCGGGTGCGGTTTTAGGGGCTCCTGTGTCCCCCCAGTATGGAAAGCCTCCCACATGGCTCTTAAGAGGCAGAGAGGACCTTCCACCTGGGGTCGGGGCGGGGGAGGCATCCCAGCTCTGACTCCCCCTCCTGACTTGGAGAGAGATTTCCCTTCTCTGGGCCTCATTTCCTGCGGTGCAGCAGGGGCTGGGGTGCCAGATCCTGGGCTTCCTTCCAGGTCGTACCTCCCGTGGAGATTCTGCGCAGTCTTCCCAGCAATGTTTCTCCCACCTAGTGTGCCGACCAGCCAGGTGGGGGCTGAGTGCGGGGGGCGGGAGGAGGGGGCACCCGCCACTGAAACAGCCAGCCGGCTTCTGAGGCTCGGCCCTCCTTCCTGGGCTGGGCTCGTTTGTGGGAAAGTGCTGTGCACACAGTAGGTGCCCAGTGTGTGTTAGCCAACTCCGAGTCTGCCAGCTCAGTCTGGTGACACCGGGAGAGGCAGCAGCGGCCGCCGTGCATCTTCCTTCTACATGTCCGCGTCCTGCAGCCTTTCCCGGCCCTCCCTCCGCTCCGCATTCGTGCTTCCAGAACCTGCTGGTCAGAGCTCCTCCTGGATCCAGGCCAGAGCTCCTCCTGGATCCAGGCGCTGTGTTCCAAGCCTTTAACCCGCAGAGGGATCAGCGGCGCCTCTGGGGAAGTGCCTTCTGCGAGCTGGCGGGTGGCGGTGGAGGATGTGAGTGGCGGTCTCCTCCAGAAGCCTGCGCGCCGGATGGAGAGGACGGGCTTCTGTGGCAGCCCAGACCCGGGGGACCACCGGAGTGTGTCTGGGCAGGCGGCTGGCGTGTCCCTGGGTCTCGGCTCTTTCCCTGCCTGAGGCCGGGGCACTCCTGCAGGCCTGGCCCGCCTCCCCCGCAGCTCTTTCCACTGAGTGTGTTCAGTCTCCAGGGTGGCCTTTCCTGCCTGTAGTTGCTGAGCTCCCCCCCCACCCCCGCACCCCGTGCCTGTGCCTCCCACTGTTTTTAAGCTCCGTGGGCCCTTTGTTTTTTTTTTTTGGCCGCCGCCCAGCTTGCAGGATTTTAGCTCCCCGACCAGGGATCGAACCTGGGCCACGGCAGTGAGAGCACTGGGTCCTAACCGCTGGACCGCCTGCCTGCCCCGATGCGCTCCAGCACTCACCTTTCCTCTCACGCACTCGGGGGGCTGAGCCAGGGCTCCCTTTTCTCCTGCCAGCACCCCCTCCACCGTCGCTCCGTTGGCAGGAGCCGGGCTGGTCCCCATCTGGTCCAGACTCCGCCCTGTCCTGTGGCCCGCTCACCACGGGGTGGCAACACGAGACGGAGCCCAGGCCCCGGAGCAGCCACCACCCTCCCCTGACCCCTGTTCAAAACCCAGAGATGGCACAGTTCAGACCACCAAATCAGTAAATAGTGTCTTCAGGGTTTATCGGCATGTGAGGACCAGCTGTGAACTGGGAGCTTTCAAATTCAAAGACTGGTGGGAAGCTCGGGCGGGACGCCCCAGGGTGGCGCATCGGGGCCGGGAGAGCGTTCACCCTTCACCGTGTTTGCTCATTGCAGCAAGGTTTCCAGACACCAGGGGGCTGGTCGAAAGTGACAGCGGGTACACCGCAGTAGAGACAGGCACACGAAGTTTTTGGGTTGCCTGTGCATCTAAAAGTTCCGTTTACACCAGACTGCAGTCCTTTAAGCATGCAATAGCGTCATCTCTGTAAAAACAGCATACGTGCCTTGATTATACAACGCTTTATTGCTAAAAAATGCCCAAACACCTGCCCTAGTAACACCAGGGATCACTGCTCGCGAATCCCCTCAGCACATATAATAATAATGAAAGTTTGGAATTTGTGCAAATTCGCAAAATGTGACACAGACACAAGCGAGCAAGGCTTTCAGGAAAATGGTGCTGATGGACGCGCTCCACGTGGGGCTGCAACGACCTTCGATTTGTGAAACGCACGATATCTGCGAAGCACGGTAGGGTGAGGTGTGTCTTTGTCTCCTGCGGCCTTTAGGGCGATGGCTTGTTTCTTTTATGATTGTCAGAGGCATTTACAAGAAGTAACCTAGGTTAAGGTTTGCTTATGTTCACGAAATAAGCTAGATTTACTTTTGCTTACGTGGCTTAAATGGTTTTGTCTGCTCAGGGAATTTCTGAAGTCTAGTCTCTATTTTGTATTTAATTTTAACACCGCCAGGCTGTCCCTGCAAGAGTAGTGATGTTATAAAGAGAACCGTTGGGCTCCCCCAAAAATTGGGTGGCAGCTTCCTCAGGACAAGCTGCTTGGGGAACCGGCCACTTGGCAGTAGGGGTGGGGTGGAGGTGTCAGGGATTTAGAGACGTGAAGGGTTAGAAAGGGGGCCTTGAAATTCGTCTAGGCCAACACTGTGTCGCTCCCTGGGTCATGCCAGTAGTGGTCTATCCTCAGCTTGAATACCCCCAATGACAGGGCACTCATTATCTTACAAAACCAACATCCTGTCAGGATTTCGGCAAGTGCTGGGGCAGAGATTCTCCCCTCACTCTGAGCCTGAATCTGTGCTCCCGCACCGTGAAGCGGGGGGCCTCCGGGGAAGGTCAGGCCCCCAGCCCTTGGTGCCGCTGGAGTTGGAGGAGAAGCAGAGGAAGCCGCAGGGCAGTGTCTGGGCCGGGAGAGGCGTGGCGGGATCCTTCCCTCCACGGGGACCTTGCTCGGGGAAGGGGCCACCACGAAGAGCGACATGCTGTTAGGAGAGACCGCGTTAGGTGCCTGGAGTGTGTGGGACAGAAAGCTAGAAATATGGAAACGGCAGACACCCCAGGTCACCAGCTCCAGGGACGCAGTCTGACGGAGGCCACGGCCAGGACTCGGCGATGGCTGGGGCTTCACCTAGTCAGGCCTGCCCTGCCGACCACCCCCCCCCCCCCCCCCGCCACCGCCCCCGTTTGACTGGGAGCCAGGCCGCCCCTCCCTGACCCTGTGACCTGGGGCAAGTCTCTGCCTCCTGCTGGGTCTCGTGGCCTCGGCCATGGATGTGCTGTGTGTGGACCCTTGGAGGCGGCGCGGTGGCCGAGCTCTATGGGGGGCAGTGTTCCCAGCAGTCGCAGGGAGGGGACAGTCCTCCGCCCACCTCCCTTCCCCTCCTCTGCCCGGGCAGGGGGCTGCGGCCCCGCGGCCTTCAGTCCCAGCCGGGCCAGGGCCGGCTCTCCCGCGTGCTTGCCGGTGGCAGGTAGAGGACGTTCCCGTGAGCGTGCACCTGGAGGCCTCCGCGTCCTGGCCCAGGGGACTCTGAGCAGCGCGTCTCAGCGGGCGGGGGCAGCGTCCTGCTGTGTCCTCCCCACGTGGGTCAGCTGTCCTCCCTGCCTCCGGGGGTGGTGGCTCTGAGCCCTCCCATCTTGTTCTGTAGTTGTCAATGGCCATCCCTGCCAGCTCTGTCTCTGGCCTGGAACTGGTCAGCCCCTTCCATGCCTCCCAAACATCCCGACTCAGTGCGCCTCTTCCAGGAAGCCTCCCGGGTGGTGCTGCTGGTCTCGCTGCCTTTGCCCCGTGGTCCCTCAGCTGGAGCCCCTGGCACCACGGGGGCAGCAGGGCTGGGGTGGACCAGACCGGGCTGGAGTGCCGGCCACGCCCCCCAGCTCACGGCTCTTTCTCTCCTGCACGTTCTGTCCTCTTCTGATCAAGGGGCACAGAGTGCACGACTGAGGGGTCCGCACTCCTGTGCAGACACCCAAGACGCCCGGAGGCCCCCGCGTCCCCTCCCATCACTGCTCTCCACGCTCGTCTGTCACCGCAGCTGAGGTCTCATCTCTGCGGCCCCCCCCGCAGTTCCCCTCTTCCTCGCACCTCCTTTACAGGTCCTGGTACCCAAAGCCCATCTCCGGCTTCCTTCTCCCCGTGACTGTGCTCCCAGCCCCCGTGGCACCTGTGCCAGGGACTCCCAGGGCGTCAGCTGCCGTGCCCCCCACTCCCAAGCCACACGCCTGCCCGCCGGCTGCTGGGCTCCACCACCGGGCGGGTTGCTGGCGCGGCGAGGGTTCAGGGGGGATGTCCGGGGCGTCTGGGCGGCCTGGCCTCGCCGCGTGCGGTCCTGTCATCTGAGGGTGGACTGGGGCCTAGAGAAGGAGCCGACTCTGCTGCTTCCCTGGGGAGGGTGGGGTCGGACCCCTCCAACCCACCCAAAAGAACTTGAAAGCTCGAGCAGGCAAGACAGAGCCGGACGGCACGAGTGTCTGGGCAGCTGGAGGTGGGGGAGGGGGGTGGAAGACTTCGCAGTGTCTGGACACAGGTGGGGAACGGCTGGGACAGGGCAACGGCTCAGGAGAGAGGACCTGGCCCAGAGCGGGGCCCCGGAGGGCGGCCGGGCTGGGGCTGGGGCCTCACGGGGAGAGGCCCAGCGTGAGCTTGCCCCGGGCCGCGGCGTGGTGGTCGGGAGAGGCCTTTCTGGCCCTCCCGCTGGCCGTCTGGGCTGCGGGGCTGCCCTCCCGTCCTCGGGGACGCTGCTTCCTGGGTTTGCATCCACAGAGTTCTTAGTCGGGACTTTCCAATCGGGATTTTGCTGCATCTTTCCCCTCCTCCAGCCTGTTGGCATTCTGAGGACACATCTGGCCGTCCTGGTCCCCAGGTCAGGCAGGAGGAAGCTGGCTTCTTCAGGGAGGGTAATCGTGTCCTGGGATTCGCACGAGATGGTGAGCTGTCAGGGGTATTGGCGGAAACAGGCATCTCTGTGTGAGGAGTGAAGGGAGTGTCTTTTTTTTTTTTTAATTTATTTTTGGCTGCGTCGGGTCTTCGTTGCTGCGCACGGGCTTTCTCTAGTTGCGGCGAGCGGGGGCTACTCTCTGTTGCGGCGCGTGGGCTTCTCGTTGCAGTGGCCTCTCGTTGCGGAGCATGGGCTGTAGGTGCCCGGGCTTCAGTAGTTGTGGCTCAAGGGCTCAGTAGTTGTGGTGCACGGGCTTAGTTGCTCCGCGGCATGTGGGATCTTCCCGTACCAGGGCTCGAACCCGTGTCCCCTGCACTGGCAGGCAGATTCTCAACCACTGTGCCACCAGGGGAGCCTTGGGCACATCTTTTCCCCAGGGCCCACCAGGCGTCTGGGAGGAAGGAGGCCCTCGTGGAAATGGGGGGGACAGACTGCATCCTCCTCGCTGACTCCCCGCCCCACCAAGGGCAGACAGGGCTCCTGGCTCAGCCCCCGTGATGTTTGCTCCTTGAGGGTCCCGAGGGGGAGGGAATGAGGTAGCGGTAACTTCGTCCCTGCTCAGCCTGGTTGCTCATCTCTGAAGTGGGCGCCAAGCACTGACCTCACGGGGCTGAGCGTGGAGAGAAACGCAACGTGGCCCTCATGGGGCCTCCCCCTCCCCCCGCCCCGTCCTCCCACAGTGGGACCTGCTGGCTGGGGAAGGAGTCCTGGTGGGGGGGCTGGGAGCTCAGCGTCCACGCCCTCAGGGAGGCCTCCATCGTGGGGAGAGGCCCTTCTGCTGCGTGCCCACCAAGACCTGAGTCTGTGGATCTCTGGAGCTGCTGAGGGACTGGCCGCTCAGCAGGGAGCCTGCAGGCACCTGGGGGAGTGAGTGAGAGTGAGGGTCAGGTGGAGCTTGGATTTCCAAGCATCACGCCTCAACCCCCCGGCTCTCTGGAGGCTCTGAGCCGCCCCGCCCCTCCCCAGGAGCACTTGCTTATCTCCCTCCTGTTGGGCCATCCGGGACCACAGGGCCGCCCACCCAGACCGTGGCCGCTCGGCCCCAGGGTGCGTGGGTCTGGCCTCGACGGGCCTGCCTCTGCTGCGGGTCTCCCTCTTCTCCCTGAAGCGGGGGCTTGGCGGGCAGGATGGCGGTTGCAGAGGGGAGAGGGCAGCGCCCGGTGGACCCCACCTTCTCAGTTACCTGCTGCCAGGCCCAGGGGGCTGCTCATACGAGAGGCTGCCACACGGGCAGGAGTGACCAGCCTGAGGAGTGGGCAGAGCTGGGAGGGAGGGGCGCCGGCCTCAGACTCCCACCTGCCCCTCCCAGCTCCCCTGCTTCCTGGACAGAGCCGCCTGGGCTGCTGGGCCGCACCTGCCCCCTCGCTCTGGGGACACAGGGTCAGACGATGCGCATGTGTGACGCAGGGGACTGAGGAAGGGCACGTGTGTGTCCTGGGGTCCACTTTGCACCCAGCGCACACGCGGCTTCATCTCAGCGGCTGCCCCGGGGACGGACGCCTGCCCTGCGCGGAGCTGAGGGATCAGCTCTGAGACAGAGCCCGCCTCCGGGGCTGCCCGGCTGGGACGGTGCGGGTCCACGGTCCCCTCACCGCCCACCTCGTGCTGCCCACAGAGGTGACGTCTTCAAGCCCGGGGCCCCTGGGAGGAGGGATGCCGCTCTGCAGAGGGTGGAGGGAAGGGGGCAGGTCTCCTGGCACCTTCGGAGGCAGAGGCCCCTTCGCCCGAGAGACGGCCAGAGGTGACGGTGACGCCAGCGGATGCGGGTGGCCCGCGGCTCTCCCAGCCCCCAGGCGCTGTGGTTGTGCCATGTGACCACCGGGAGCCCGGCCCCTCGTCAGGGTGTAGCCTCCCGCCCCAGGGCACCTCATGTTCCCACGTGCGGCCATATAACACGCGTCACAGGGTGTTTACACGTCACGCATGGTGTCACACACATGCCTCTCTGGTTCCCCTGCTGAGGCCCCTCCCAGGTGGCCCTGGGGCCTCCGTCCTCCTGTGTGACCTGCGGTCCCGCCGTGTGTGTATGCGTGTTTGGGGGGTAGGGGATGGCGCCCAGGCTCCACCGGATGTGGAGGCCCCGCCTGCCAGGCTCCACGCGGGGGATCGGTGAGGGGATCGGCGGTCTTCTCAGAGCCTGTCACCCCCGTCACCCCTGCCCGCTGCTCTTCCCCCCCCACACACACAGTACACACCCCCACACACCACACAGTACACACCCACACACACCACACACACACTATACACACCACACATACCACATGCCATATACACACGACACAGACACACCTCACACACACACACACACTCTCTTATGCTCACATTAAAAGGCATTTGCTTTCAGCCCAAACCCTCGTCCCAGCTCCTTCGGGGGGGCCGTGTGTAGCAGTCCTTGTGTGTCAGAGCCCGTAACGTTTAGCCAGGAAGACACTGTGTCCATTTTTAATGGTTTTCACTGAACACGTCATTGTGTATCTGGAGGAAGGATAATGGGCCGTGGGGCTGCGGTCCTGTGCGCAGGGCGGGTTTGTGCCGTCGGGTTATCACTGCTCAGCCAGGGAGCGGGGCTGCCCCTCCTGCCCGCGTACACAGCACGAGGTCGGGTGCCCCTGGGCCCCTGACACTCGGGGGGCCATACCAGGCCCAGCCTTGCTCCCCGCTCCTTCCCACAACCTGCATCCGGCAGCCTGTGGTCCTCGTGTCCATGGACCCCCCCCTCAGTCACCCTTCGTGGTCCCCCCTTCCCCACCTGCTCGCTGAGACCCTGAGGCCCATGAGGGTGCCTGTGGGTTTGGGAGACACTGCGGGTGCTGGGTGGGGTCGGGCTGTGGTCCTGCCGGGCCCTGAGGGGGTGTCCCCGCCCCCTGCCCCCTGTGCCCGAGATAGTGGCTGTGGTGCACCTGGAGGGGCGTGCAGCCTTTCCCCGTGTGACGTTTCACACATGGGTTCTGGACCGCGTGGTGTGCAGGGTTCCCTGGGCTCTCGGGGTCCGGGTTCTGCTCATCTGTGATTTGTGAATCCTGCACCCGGATTCCAGGTCCAGGGAGAACAGCCCGTGGCAGATGTGTGGGGCCTCACGGGAGCTTTCTCCTCTGACCATCCTCACTTTCGGGCGTGCAGGCGGAGGCCTGGGATCTGCTCATCTCAGCCTGGACACGGGGGAAGGCAATGGCGCGTGGCTGGAGCCAGAGAGATTGAAGTGAGACGCTGGGAGGGACTTCCCAAGGCTGGGGCCCTGGGGCCGGTGCAGAGCACGCTCTGCTTCTCCACACGGGCGGTGGGCTGGCTCCAGGTACAGGTGTCCACGGCTGACCCAGGCAGGCACGTGAGGAACTCACAGAAATGGGCAAGTTATTTTCAAAGTGAGCTAGAAAATTAATTCATTCAAACTTTAGTCCCCACCTCCTAGGACCAAATGTTGGACTGAAGCATGGGTCCAGCAAAATAAAGACAAACTTAAGTATCGACCTTCTTAGCCGCTGGCTTCAGCGAGACGCATCTTGCTGGTTAACCAGTTTCCATCTCATTCCTTTGGCTTCTGCGAATACAGTGTCAGCAAAGATGGAATCTCCTCAGCTCTCCGTTATCCGTATCGATGGAGGCCGGGCCTGAGTGCGTGGGGTGTGTGTGTGCATGTGGGGGTGTGTGTCGGGGTGTGGGCACCTGTCCCCTTGGCAGGGGCGTGGGGGTAGAACTTTCTCGTCTCCCACATGGGGTCAGGCTCCATTTAGGGGTCGTGCTCCTCTGGGAGCACGCGGAGGGGCCCAGAAGCAGCAGGTGGGCGTCAGCGCGAGGGGAGGGGGAGGGGGAGATGGGTGCCTCCCGTGGCTCCCTCTGATCCGGATCCAGGGCCTGGGCCCCTTGGGGGTCTGGCCGAGGCGACCGTCCCTTTGCTTTCGCTCGGGGACACTCGGGAGAGGTTCCTTGTGGGGTCAGGGCGGGAAGCGAGGCTGTGGCCCCTCGTGGGACCGACTCCTGGGGGAGATGCAGGGTCCAAGGGCCTGGGATAGATGGTCAGAGAGCCGAGTGGCCACCCTGGAGAGATGGACTGGACAGACAGACGGATGGGGCCCTGTTCCTGCCGCGGAGGTGGGGGTGCTGGAGGCTTAGGCCGTGGGGGGTTGAGGCCCAACCTTCACGCTGACTCAGCTGTCTGAGCAGGACAGCCTCGTCGCAGGAGGGGGTGATGCCGCCCCCCTCCCCCAGGAGAGCAGGTGAGAACGGTCCAGGCCGGCACAGCCCCGGGGACTTATTTTCCTTCCAACACCCGGCCTTGGGCCCGCACTTCCCCTGGCCCGACCCTCGGATCTTGGGGTCTCAGGGCCTCGTTTTGCGGAGCGCGGCCCTAACCACCTGCCTCGGGGTGGGCGGCCCCATTTCCTTCCTCCCTCTCTCCCTCCCGCCGAGTGGCTGGGGGGAGGGGGGGCGCTGTGGCAGGTGACCTGAGTCCTCACCAGCCTCACCCCGTCCCCTCTCCTGCGCATGCGCTCTCTGCGGGCATCGCTGGCTAATGCGCCAGTTCACGCTTCACGCTTCCTGCGCGGGAGCCGCGGGAGACCGCTTCACCCATCACCCTCAAGCCTGGAGCTGTGCCAAGGACTGCGGCCTGAGCCCCCGGGGAGGACCACTTCCCCTCCTCCCGCTGTGCTCCAGGGGCTGCGGGTCCACCGCCGCCCCCGGCAGCGCGTGCTGTGTGCCCTTGGACAGGTTACTTCACCTCTCTGGGCCTCTTCCCCACAGGGGTCTTGAGAACTGCGGTCGAGCATCGTTGCTTCCTTAGCTTCTGGTGGAATAAGCGGGGGTGAAACCCCCACCCCTAGGCTTATCCAGAGGGAACGTGAAGCCTCGTTTTTTTGCTGGAGAAATGGCTGGTGCTTTCCCAAACATTCATCCCTGGGTAGGGCTGACCCCATCTTGCCGCTCCTGACGGGAAACCCTCTGCCCCTCAGAGGCGCCGGAGGCACGGTGTGCAAGGGCTGGGGCTGCTTCTCTCTCTTTACGGTTTGAGCTGGACCCTGGAGGCTGTGAAGGAGGCCTCTCGGTGCTGGGGGAGGGCCGGCAGCTCGTCCAGCCCCGCGCGGGGCCGCAGCCCGCGTGGCGGGTAACAGGCCTAAGGCCCCGTCGGTCAGGACGCCCGGATGGCCTAGCCCCGCCGCTCCCAGGGGTGCAGCCCCCCGTCACGACAGGCTCCGCAGGCCCGTTGCCTCCGTGCTGGGGTGGCGCCCCTGGACCCGACCGGGGGCCGTGGGGGCAGCCGAGCCCCGCCCGCCCTGTGACGCGAGGGTCTGTGCTGCTGGCTCGCTCCTGCCCGCCCCACACGCGTCTGCCGAGTGCCCGTCGCGCGCCAGACGGCGAGACACCTGCCAGGGCAGGGTCGCAGCGTTTTCCCCCGAGGGCCAGAGAGGAAGCATCTCAGGCTCGGCCGCACACCTCGGTGGCAACTACTCCGCTCTGCTGCAGCGGGAAGGCCGCCAGAGAGGCCACGGCCTGGGCCCGCGTGCCGAGCCCCAGGGACGGTTCTTCCCGGGAAGCAGCCGCGCCGGGTGTGGTTCACGCAGTCGAGCGCGGGCGGGGCAGGCGAGCGCAGCCTCTGCTCAGGCCGCCCCAGGCTGTGTACGGGGAGAGGCCGGGTCTCGGGCCGGAGCAAGGGGAGCCGTTTGAGCCGAGCGGAGAGAAGCAGTCACTCGGCGCCGGGTGGCCATGGAGATGGGGGCGAGGGCGCCGGACACAGACGATGGGCCTGAAGGCCACCTTCAGGGGCAGCTGCGGTCCCCGGGGCGGCGTCTAAAGGTGGCAGGATGAGATTCACGTTCTAGAAGGTTGCTTTGGGGGTTAGGGTGGGTGCGGGGCCGAGTGCGGGGAAGGTCGCGGGGTCACCGAGGCCTGGCAGAGAAGGGGCTTGAGGCAAACGGAGGAGTCGGAGTTGTGGCCGAAACCAGGGTGCGGGGCCGGTCGGGTGGCCCTCGCGGGCCGTCCGGCGCGACAGGCACGCAAGTGTCCGCGGGGTCTGGTGACCTGTCCTCACAGCCGCGTGGTGGGGTGAGGGGCCGAGCCCAGGGGGGACGGAGGGGGGAACCGGAGGTGGGCGTGAGAAGGAACACGGGTCAGAGGGTCCCCTTCAAACGCGAGAAGGTCCTCGGCTGGGCAGGGGTCGCCGCCGGCCTGGGCAGGTGGGTTTTGTGAAGTCTCTCCAGCAGTCCCGCGAGGCCCCCCCCACCCCCCCAACCCCCACGGCAGCCGGGCCCTCGTGGAGGGCGGGGCCGGCAGGCTCTCGGCGCGAACCCCACCCACCCGCCCGTGGGGGCCCCGCCCCCCTGACCAGATCACCCCGAGGCCCCGCCCTCCGTCACACTGAGCCTTAGATCCACACGTGAGTTTGGGGGTCGCGGGCACTCAGTCCGAGCCGGGCAGTTTCAGGGCTGGTGTTTCTCTGGTGAGTCTCACAACAAGACAGAGAAACAGGGTGCAGGGACCTGGGAGGACGTGAGCCGAGGGGCTAAGGGGCCCCTCCGAGGCCAAGGAGGTTTCGGGGGGCGTCCAGACTGGGGGCCGGCGTTTGCCGGGTGAGTTTGTGGCCCACGCAGAGAGCAGAGGTGAGGGAAGGGCGGTGAGTAGGAGCCGGGCCCAGGCCAGCAGGGCCTTTTTTCTGAGTGTGAACAGAAGCCCTGGGGGCTTCACGTGGATCAGCCCGGCTGCCGTGTGGGGATTAGACTGAGTGGAGGACTGTGGAAGCTTCCAGAACGTAGCTGTTGTTCTTGGCTGAACTGGAGGACGTGGTGAGTGGAGGAGGGAGTTTGCAGATGCTCCGACTGGGCGGCGAGGGCAGGAGGGGCTGAGGACCCCAAGGCTTTGGGCGGGGCCCGGCGCTGCCCCCGCCCCGCCTCCGCCGGCATCTGGCTTCTCAGGGTGTGTGTTGTTCCCCTGCTCTTTGGGCAGCTGTGTCCTCAGGCCCCAGGCCCTGGGATCCACGGGTCTGCGGCCCCTGCTCCCTCCCAGCAGCTGTCAACTCCCCACCCCCACCCGAACCCCCGGGAACGTTGTCTGATCTTTCATAAGAACTTGGGGATGACAAGACATTCCTTTTGGCTGTTTTTGACGCTTTTCCCCTTCCCTCTGGAGCCAGGCTCCTTTCCAGCCTCTTTTACTCACTTCAGTCTAAGTGAAATTTCCAAAATGTAAACGTGAACACATTACCCGCATCCTTAGACTCCTCGTCGTGGCCGTAAGTTTGTGCGCCTGGTCCTGCGGGCTCACCTGCACCCCCTCTGTGCGGCCATGCTGGGCTTCCTCAGGCTCTGGGCTCCCCGTGGTGCTGCCCCCACCCCTGGGCCTTTGCATGTGCCGCTGCTGCCTTTCCTCCGCCTGGAGGGCCCCCATTCCATCACCAGTTGCTCAGGAAAGCATTCCTGCTCTCCCAGATTAGGTCAGATATACCCCAGTACAGACTCACACCAGCAAGGGTCTCTCCTTTGTGCATTTCTCACAGTTACAATTTTACATTCATTTGTGCGCAGTTATGTAATATCCAGCTTATAAGTCCCGCATGGGAAGTGGGATGGGAGTTCAATCAGTTTTTTTTTTTTTTTTTTGGGTGCGTTGGGTCTTTGTTGCTGTGCACGGGCTTTCTCTAGTTGCGGTGAGCGGGGGCTCCTCTTCGTTGCGGTGTGCGGGCTTCTCATTGCGGTGGCTTCTCTTGTTGTGGAGCACGGGCTCTAGGTGCACGGGCTTCAGTAGTTGTGGCACGCGGGCTCAGTAGCTCCGAGGCATGCATGTGGGATCTTCCCGGACCAGGGCTTGAACCCGTGTCTCCTGCATTGGCAGGCGGATTCTTAACCACTGCTCCGCCAGGGAAGCCCTCAATCAGTTATTTGTTGAATGAATGAATGAATAAGTACCTCCCCCATTGTTCTCTCTGTTCTGTACCCGGTGTTCCTACCCTATCTGGGTCCACATCATCTCTGGCTGGACTGTGAACTCACCCCTTGCGGGCCCCCTGCCCCAGCCTCACCCCCTCTGCTCCCCGTGGAGCTGTTGTTGCCCTTTAAACAGATCAGGCCACTCCTGTTGGGGACGTGAGTCCGTCCGAGCCCCTCTTCCTGGACTTCAAGGCCCCTGGGATGGACTCTCCAGCTGATATCCTGGTCTGTGGGGCCCCCTGAGCCTGTGGCACACGCAGCACCGTCGCACCGTCTGCCCTGGTCGATTCTTTTGTTTCATGATTCATCTCACTCGTCCTGCGGATTTGGGAAAAGGTTCATGTCCAGTAGGGGTCCCTCTGCTGTGCCGAGGCCACTCAGGCCCTTCGAAGGGGCTCCTGGATTCAGATCCGACCACAGTTATCGAACATCATCTCCGTGCCAGACACAATCAAATTTATTCTTTTAATTTTCACAACAGCTTTGAAAAGTGGGTATTATTTTCTGCCATTTTTATATGAGGAAATCGAGTTCAGAATGGGATTTGTTTGGAGTCATCTGGCAAGCGGTAAGCATCCCGGGATCACAGTCTGCCTCTCTCTGCCGGGCTGCCTCTTGCCCACCACAGAATCCAGAACCAGCGACCATGCGGGCTGAGTCTGACGAAAGCCTGCAGCTAACGTTGTACTTGGTGGAGAAAGACTGAAGACTCTCTGAAGATCAGGAAAGAGAAGGATTCCCCCTCTCACAACTTCTATAACTCTGCACGGAGGTTCTTACCATGGCAGTTAGGGAAGAAAAAGAAAGAAAAGGCATCTGGATTGGAAAGAAAGGTGTGAAATTATCTCACTTGGCATGATCTTGTAGATGGAGAGTCCTAGGGAAGACACGCCACACGCACGTTCCACACACACACACACCACACAGTATCAGAACTAGTAAGCCAGTTCAGCATGTGGCAGGACGTGGGATCAATACACGAAAGTCTGCTGCATTCGCATCTGTGAGCAGTGAACAATCGGAAATGAAATTAAGAAAGCAATTCTGTCTACAGCAGCGTCAAAGAGAATCGAATATCCAGAAATAAATTTAACAAAAGCGTAAGGCTTTATCTATCCTGGGAACTGCAAAACAGTGTTGCGAGAATTTAAAGAAGCTCTTACAGGGAAAGACGTTGGAATGTTACCTTGTTAAGGTAGCAGCGCTCTGCAGACTGGCCCGCGGGTTCAGTGCAATCCCTATCAAACTCCCAGGTGGCTTTTACAGAAATCAACAAGCTGATCTTTTAAAACTTTTTTTTCATTTTTATTTTATTTATTTATTTATTTATTTATTTATTTATTTATTTATTTATTTATTTTTATTTATTTATTTTTTGTGGTACGCGGGCCTCTCACCGCTGTGGCCCCTCCCGTTGCGGAGCACAGGCTCCGGACGCGCAGGCTCAGCGGCCGTGGCTCACGGGCCCAGCCGCTCCGCGGCACGTGGGATCTTCCCGGACCGGGGCACGAACCCGCGTCCCCTGCATCGGCAGGCGGACTCTCAACCACTGCGCCACCAGGGAAGCCCCAAGCTGATCTTTTTTTTTTTTTTTTTTTTTTTAAAAAGCTGAACTTAAAATTCATATGGAAATGCAAGAGACCCAGAATAGGCAAAATAATCTTCATGAAAGAACAAATTTGGAAGACTCACGCTGCCTGATATAAAAACTTAACTACAAAGCTGCAGTGATGAAGACAGTGTGGTATTAGCATAAGGATAGACATAGATTAATGCAATAGAGAATCCAGAAATAATCCCTCACATTTATGGTTGGTTAGTATTTTACAAGGGTATGAAGACAGTTCAGTGGGGAATAACAGTCTTTGCAACAAATGGAGATCCATACACAAAATACATTCACGAAAGTGAACTCCAAGTGGATCGTAACTTGAATGTAGGAGCTAAAACTACTAGGCTCCTCTAAGAAAATATAGGAGTAGATCTTTGTGCCCTTGGGTTATGTGATGATTTCTTAGATATGACACCAAAAGCACAGGCAAGAAAAGAAACAGGTAAATTGGGCATCATCAAAATTGAAAACTTTTGTGCTTCAAAGGACACCATCAAGGGACTTCCCTGGTGGCGTAGTGGTTGGGAGTCCGCCTGCTGATGCAGGTGACACGGGTTCGAGCCCAGGTCTGGGAAGATCCCACATGCCGCGGAGCAACTAAGCCCATGAGCCACAACTACTGAGCCCGTGTGCCGCGACTACTGAGCCCGTGTGCCTAGCTCGGCAATGAGAAGCCACCGCAGTGAATAGCCTACGCAGTGCAATGAAGAGTAGACCCCATTCACCACAACTAGAGAAAGCCTATGCGCAGTGGCGAGGACCCAATGCATCCAAAAATACATTATAAAGAAAAAAAGGACACCATTAAAAAAGTGAAAAGATAACCGTAGAATGGGAGAAAATATTTGCAAAACATACATGACAAGGAACTGGTATCCAGAATATACAAAGAACTCGTACAACTCAATAATAAAGAGACAAATATTCAATTAAAACATGGACAAAGGATTTGAACAGACATTTCTCCAAAGGAGACATACAAATGGCCAATAAACACATGAAGAGATGCTTGACATCATTAGTCATCAGAGAAATGCAAATCAAAGCCACGGTGAGATGCCACTTCACCTCTACTAGGACGGCTATAAACAAAAAGACATGTAATAACAAGTACTGTCCAGGATGTGGAGAACTTGGAACGCTCATACAATGCTGGTGGGAATGTAAATCAGTGCAACCGCTGTTTAAAAAAATTTTTTTGAAGTATAGGTGATTTACAATGTTGTGTTAATCTCTGCTGTACAGCAAAGTGACTCAGTTATACACAGACATACATTCTTTTTCATGTTCTTTTCCATTATCGTTAGTCACAGGACATTGAATATAGTTCCCTGTGCTCTACAGTAGGACCTTGTTGTTTATCCATCCTATGGATAATAGCTTACATCTGCTAATCCCAAACTCCCAGTTCTTCCCTCCCCCTCCCTCCCTCCCACTTGGCAACCACAAGTCTGTTTTCTATGTCCGTGAGTCTATTTCTCTTTCGTAGATAGGTTCATTTGCGGCATATTTCAGATTCCACATACTGGTGATGTCATATGGTGTTTGTCTTTCTCTTTCTGACTGACTTAGTATGACAGTCTCTAGGTCCAACCATGTTGCTGCACATGGCATCATTTCATTCTTTTTTATGGCCGAGTAATATTCCATTGTGTGTATATGTGTGTGTGTAGATGTATATGTAGGAATGTTGGGGTGCATGTATCTTTTTGAATTATAGTTTTGTCTGGATATATGCCCAGGAGTGGGATTGCTGGATCATACGGTGACTCTATTTTTAGTGTAAGGAACCTCCACACTGTTCTCCATAGAGGCTCAGTGCAGCCACTTTGGAACATAGTTTGGTAGTCCTTTAAAATGTCAAACGTAGTTACCATATGACCCAGAAATTCCACTCCTAGGTATTTACCCAAGAGAAATGAAAACATGTCCAAAAACGTGCACAGAGATGTTCATCGCGGCATTATTCTTAGAGCCAAAAAGTGGAAATAACCCGTGTCCATAAATTGATGAATGGATAAATAAGATGTGTTATCTATGGAGTGGAATATTACTCAACCATAGAGAGGAATGAAGTGCTGACACCTGCTACAACACAGATGACCCTTGAGAACACTGCGCTCTGTGGGAGAAGCTGAACACCAAGGCCACCTATCATATGATTTCATTTGTATGAAAAGTCAGAATAGGGGAATCTGTACAGATAGGTCAGTGGTTGCCTGGGGCTGGGAGGAGGGTGGGAATGGGGAGTGACTGGTAATGAAGTAGGGCTTCTTTTTGGTGAAAATGGTCTAAAATTAGATTGTGGTGATGGTTGCACAACCCTGTAAGTATACTAAAAACCCCCGAACCGAACACGTTAAATGAGTGAATTGAATGGATGTGAATTGCATCTCAAGCCTTCTTAGAGTCGGGCCGCGGAATCCTGGTCAGTGAGGTGGGGGTGAGGGAGATGGGGCTGAGCCCCCGAGGCCCGGCGGGCTCCACCTTCCCTTTCGAGATGGATTTTAGGATCAAGGCTAGTTTACCCAGCCCGTAACAAGAGCTTACTAAACTGCTTGGCGAGTGTGCGCGGGGAGAATGCGCCTGCTTCGCCCTGTGGTCGGGGCGGCCTGTGCCGGCCGTGCTGGCTCCCGGGCGAGGGCTCGGGTTCTTAGAGCAGGGCTGGAGCTTCAGGGCCCCTAAAACTTGCCCTCAGAAGAGCTCTGCGTGTAGGGAGAAGCACAGTGCGAAAAGCCTCGCTTTTACCTTTGCTGTTTGCATCCTGCTGTGCGTTTGATGCTTCTAGGAGATGTGCTGTTTGTCCCATGACCTGGAGCACCTCAGGTGTGTGCTGCTGTCCAGACACCCCCTGGGCACCGACTGTGCGCCGGGCAGAGGGGTGCTCGTGTTGCCTGCGTCTGACCTCACAGGGCCTGTGGAGGAGGCTCGTACCCCCATTTTGAGAAGCAGAAATAGCTCGGTGGGGAGGGAAGGGTTGGGGGAGCAGAGTTTAAAAACTCGTTAAGAACGTTACCTTAAATGAAGACCATCACGATAATACTTTTACCAGCAGGAGCTTGCAAACCATCTAAGCATCAAATACAGCACTACCGCGCAGCAGGGCATTATTTAGCTACTTGATAACAAAGGAAGTTTTTTTTTTTTTTTGCGGTACGCGGGCCTCTCACTGCTGTGGTCTCTCCCGTTGCGGAGCACAGGCTCCGGAGGCGCAGGCTCAGCGGCCATGGCTCACGGGCCCAGCCGCTCCGCGGCATGTGGGATCTTCCCGGACCGGGGCACGAACCCGCGTCCCCTGCATCGGCAGGCGGACTCTCAACCACTGCGCCACCAGGGAAGCCCACAAAGGAAGTTTTTAATGATAAAGGAGAATGCTTGTGACAAAATTTTATGTGAAAAAAGGCCAGAATACCAAATTATATATAGTATGATCCCAACATGTAAAACACTCTCAGAAAAAAATACTGTTAGAAGCTTCTCCAAGGACACTAACCTGTGTTACCTCTGGAAGGTAGGATCATGGGGAATGTCTCCTTTAGTAGTCTCTTTCCCTCCCCCGTAAACCTGGATGGCTTTTGTTATTAATGGGCAGCCCTGGTTTGAGTAGGAAGTTGATGTGCTGCTGTGTAGAGGGGGCAGGGCTGGCAAGGGACCCCGACACCCCGGGGAGGAAGGGGCTCCGGGGGTGGACTTGGGTGCCATCTTCCTGGAGGAGAGATTGAAACCCACCCTGGGTGGGTGCGGAGGGAGCCTGAGGCACGGAGGTGAGGAGGGTGGGCGTGCCGGGCGCCGTCACGCAGGGAGGAGGCGGCTCGAGAGTCCTCACTGCGACCGCGCTCCTTCTTGGGTGGAGTGCTTGGGTGCAGCCCGACGCAAAAGAGCCGCGTGCTTTGCAGGCTCTCGGCTCAGGTGACTGGTTCGAACCTCAATTCCAGGACTTGTGAGCTAAGTGGCGGGGGCTGCCTAGGCCCTGGACCTCCGTTTTTGCATCTGTGAAACGGGCTGGTGCGTGAGTCTGGGGAGGAGCGGCTGGTGGCCCTGTGGTTGCTGCTTCACGGTGTTGCTACTGCTGGAAGTGCCCTGGGACTTAAAGGGATTACGACTAATACAGTCTTTTTAAAATTTTATTCTTATTTATTATTTTTTAAACAGGGACTCATATATATATATATATTTAATTTTATTTATTTTTAGCTGCGTTGGGTCTTCGTTGCTGCGTGCGGGCTTTGTCTAGTTGCAGCGAGCGGGGGCTACTCTTCATTGCCGTACGCGGGCTTCTCATTTCAGTGGCTTCTCTTTGTTGCGGAGCACGGGCTCTAGGCGCACAGACTTCAGTAGTTGTGGCTCGCGGGCTCAGCTGCTCCACGGCATGTGGGATCTTCCCGGACCAGGGCTCGAACCTGTGTCCCCTGCATTGGCAGGCGGATTCTTAACCACTGCGCCACCAGGGAAGTCCCAGCTAATACAGTCCTTTTTCTAAAATTAATTTTTATTGGAGTAGAGTTGATTTACAATGTTGTGTTAGTTTCTGCTGTACAGCAGAGTGAATCTGTTATAAATATACATAATCCACTCTTTTTAGATTCTTCTCCCGTATGGGTCGTTACAGAGTATTGAGCAGAGTTCCTTGTGCTATACAGTAGGTTATTATTAGTTATCTATTTTATATATAGTAGTGTATACATATCAATCACAATCTTCCAATTCATCCCACCACCCCCCCCACCCTATTAGCCATAAGTTCGTTTTCTACATTTGTGACTCTATTTCTGTTCTGTAAATAAGTTCATTTGTACCATTTCTTAAGAGTCCACATACAAGTGATATCATATGATACTTGTCTTTCTCTGTCTGGCTTCACTCAGTATGACAATCTCTAGGTCCATCCATGTTGCTGTGAATGGCATTATTTTGGTTTTTTTATGGCTGAGTAATATTCCATTGTATATATGTACCACATATTCTTTATCCATTCATCTGTTGATGGACATTTAGGTTGCTTCCATGTCTTGGCTATTGTAAACAATGCTGCAGTGAACACTGGGGTGCAGGTATCATTTCAAATTATGATTTTCTCCAGGTATATGCCCAGGAGTGGGATTGCTGGGTCGTATGGTAGTTCTATTTTTAGTTTTTTAAGGAACCTCCACACTGTTCTCCATAGTGGCTGTATCAATTGACATTCCCACCAGCAGTGTAGGAGGGTTCCCTTCTCTCAACACCCTCTCCAGCATTATGGTTTGTAGATTTTTTGATGATGGCCATTCTGACCTGTGTGAGGTGATAGCTCATTGTAGTTTTGATTTGCATTTCTCTAATAATTAGTGATGTTGAGCATCTTTTCATGTGTTTGTTGGCCATCTGTATGCCTTTGGAGAAATGTCTATTTAGATCTTAACCCCATTTTTTGATTGGGTTATTTGTTTTTTTGATATTGAGCTGCATGAGCTGTTTGTATATTTTGGAGATTAATCCCTGTTGGTTGCTTCATTTGCAAATATTTTCTCCCATTCTCTGGGTTGTCTTTTGGTTTTGTTTATAGTTTCCCTTTGCTGTGCAAAAGCTTTAAAGTTTAATTAGATCCCATTTGTTTATTTTCATTCCTCTAGGAGGTGGATCAAAAAAAATATTGCTGCGATTTATGTCAGAGTGTTCTGCCTATGTTTTCTGCTGAGAGTTTTATAGTACCCAGTCTTACATTTAGGTCTTTAATCCATTTTGAGTTTATTTTTGTGTATGGTGTTAGGGAGTGTTCTTATTTCATTCTTTTACGTGTAGCTGTCCAGTTTTCCCAGCACCACTTATTGAAGAGACTGTCTTTCCTCCTTGTATATTCTTGCCTCCTTTGTCATAGATTTATTTACCACAGGTGTGTGGGTTTATTTCTGGGTTCTCTATTCTGTTCCATTGATCTGTATTTCTGTTTTTGTGCCAGTACCATACTGTCTTGATTACTGTAGCTTTGTAGTATAGTCTGAAGTGAGGGAGCCTGATTCCTCCAGCTCCGTTTTTCTTTCTCAAGATTGCTTTGGCTATTCGGGGTCTTTTGTGTTTCCCTACAGATTGTGAAATTTTTTGTTCTATTTCTGGGAACAGTGCTATTGGTAATTTGACTGGGATTGCATTGAATCTGTAGATTGCTTTGGGTAGTATGGTCATTTTGACAATATTGATTCTTCCCATCCAAGAACATGGTATATCTCTCCATCTATTTGTGTCATCTTTGATTTCTTTCATCAGTGTCTTACAGTTTTCTGAGTACAGATCTTTTGCCTCCTTAGGTAGGTTTATTCCTAGGTATTTTATTCTTTTTGATGCTGTGGTAAATAGGATTGTCTCCTTGATTTCTCTTTCTGATCTTTCATTGTTAGTATATAGGAATGCAAGAGATTTCTGTGTGTTAGTTTTGTATCCTGCTACTTTACCAAATTCATCGAGCTCTAGTAAATCGTTAGGATTTTCTATGTATAGTATCATGTCATCTGCAGACAAGGACAGTTTTACTTCTTCTTTTCCAATTTGTATTCCTTTTATTTCTTTTCCTTCTCTGATTGCCGTGGCTAGGACTTCCAAAATGATGTTGAATAATAGTGGCGAGAGTGGACATCCTTATCTTGTTCCTGATCTTGAAGGAAATGCTTTAATTTTTTCACCATTGAGAATGATGTTTGCTGTGGGTTTGTTGTAATGGCCTTTATTCATAAACAGTCTTTAGCTTTTGGAAGAGCCTCTCCTGGCCCGTGGGCAGAGCCGTCTGCACTCGGGCCCGTGGGATGCTCACCCTGTCCCCTTCACCCATAGCCGTCCCTCTGCCACCATGAGGAACATCTTCAAGAGGAACCAGGAGCCCATGGTGGCTCCCACCACCACCACCACCACCATGCCTGCTGAGCCCCTGGACAACTCCACCGAGAGCGGAGGCGCCAGGGAGGGCAAGGGGGACCTGTTTGCCACGTTGAAGGACCGATTCTTCAATGAGATGGTCAAGTTCCCTCGTGAGTATCGATCTGTATGCAGCTTGGGGGTGAGGGTGGGCGGGTGCACCGTGGGGGGTGTGACAGCCGCGATCTTTCCTAACGTTTGGACTCGAGGCTGGATTATTTGGGGATCCCCTTCAGGAATGGGGGGGCAGTATGGTCTGGCACTAATGAAGGGAACAAGGGGGTTTATGTGCCCTAACCTCCAGGGGGGATAAACGTTCTTATACTTAGAAATCTGTCAAAAGATGGAACCAAAAGAAGATAAAAAATTATGAAACAGAAATCATTATTCAAGTTTTCCAGTCATACTTTAAAACTGCTTTATTTTGCAAGATAGAAAATAAAACCCCCTACTGCTTCCTGGATTCCTGGTAAAGGCTGTGGGGAGAAACCCGAGGTCCGGATTCGGGGAGCAGCCCCACTGGAGGGAGGCGGTGCTTCAGCACCTCGGAGAGCAGCCCCGGCCGGCCCGCGGCCCGCCCCTCCCCGCACTTCCCCAGACCCGCGGGCCCTCTGAGCCCGGCCTCCTGGCGCAGGCTCAGCCCTCTCAGGACTGCGCCTGAGGGCCGGGCCTTCCTACCCCACCGGGGTCTGATGAGGACCCTCCCATCCTTCGTGTGAGCCACAGTTCCAAGGGTCAAAGCCGTCAGATCTCAGCAGAGCCCAGATGAGGGCCCCGTGGTGTGCGCCTGGCTGCTGTCCCTGTCACAGGCTGTCCCTGCTGGGGTGGCAGAAAGGGGAGGGCACCGAAGCATGCAACTTAACGTGGGTTTACAACGCGGGGTGCGGCAGCGGGGCCGGGCCCCGACCCAGCTTTCTATCCTCGAGGGGTCGGGGCTGCCCGAGCGCCGCTGACCCCGTCTCCCTGTGGGCAGTGCCCCCCTGGGCGCTGGGCGCCATCGCGGTGCTCCTGGGCCTTCTGCTCCTCACCTGCTGCTTCTGCATCTGCAAGAAGTGCTGCTGGAAGAAGAAGAAGAACAAGAAGGAGAAGGGCAAGGGCGCCAAGAACGCCATGAACATGAAGGACATGAAGGGTGGCCAGGTAGGCGGGGCCGGGTGACCAGAGGCCCCTCGATGCTCTCCAGGTGGGAAGAGCTCGCTCAGGTCAGCAGGGACTGTCCTTGACTGACCCGAAAGGAGGCCGTTGGGACAAAATGCTGGGAAGAGAGACCCCCGCCCACCGGGAAGCCACCATCGTGTGACCCGGTTTCCTGCCGGCAGGGCTGCTGGACCATGTCCTCATTGTGGGGCCCTGTGGGTCCGTCTCTCGTCCACAAAGACGTGGCTCTTCTCCCCATCTTTCAGGGAGCAGCCTGGAAGACGCCCTGATGTACCTGTGTCTCCTTTTAAGTTTGCAGAGGCCCCGGGCACCTCACTTTCCCCATGTTTGTTCTGGGAGGAATTTCTTGCTCAAGGAATCAGTGTGGAGGGAGGAAGGAGGGCTGATCTCAGGAGGTCAGCCAGGGGCCGTGGCCTTTGAGTCTGCGTGTGCACATGTGTGAGAGCGTGTGTGAGCACGCACGTGGACGTGCGTGTGCGTGTGAGCCTGTGGGGGCCCCGGCCCTGCCATGCGGCTGGTCTGAGCTGCAGGATTTTCTTACCACTCTCTCCCTTCTCCTCCCACCTGTGGACTCGCCTGGCCTGGACGCCCGGCCTGCACGCCTGGTACGTGCTGCCCACGTGGTGGCCTGAGCTGGGGGCGGGGTGGGGGGTCACAGGGAGGCTCCGCCACTCAAGAAGCCGCGTGGCATCTGGGCCGTGCTGGCCCCGCAGGGACAGGGCCGGGCTGGGGGCTGAGGGGAAGCAGGGCCCGACGGAGCCCCTCCAGCTCTGGGTTGGGGTCTGCACGGGGGCAGGCTCCCCGCCTTTTCTCCCTTGACCCTCCCTCCCCTCCTCAGCCCCCCAGGACGACGATGATGCCGAGACGGGCCTGACGGAGGGCGAGGGCGAGGGCGAGGGCGAGGAGCCGGAGAACCTGGGGAAGCTGCAGTTCTCCCTGGACTATGACTTCCAGGCCAACCAGGTGCGCGGGGCGGCCCCCAGGGCTCCACGGGGCGGGCACCCCGGCTGTAGGGAAGAAGGGCTGTGCTCAGCCTGCCCGCCGTCCACGTGCCGCCCTCCTCGGGCAGACCAGTCACCTCGCGGCGACCGTCTCCCCCGTGTTACTCCCGATTCCCCGGGGAGGGAGATGGAGGCCGACTTCCTGTCCAGCACCCGCCCGCCCCCTCGGGGCTGACCCGGCGCCCACTCACTCCACAGCTCACCGTGGGCGTCCTGCAGGCAGCGGAGCTGCCCGCCCTGGACATGGGCGGCACCTCGGACCCTTACGTCAAGGTCTTCCTCCTTCCAGACAAGAAGAAGAAATATGAGACCAAAGTCCATCGGAAGACGCTGAACCCCGCCTTCAACGAGACTTTCACCTTCAAGGTGACAGGCTGGCCCGCTGCGGACCTTCCCCTGGTCCTGGGCTGTGGCTGAGGCCCAGAACCAGCTCGGCCCGGACCCGAGCCCGGGTGTCCGCAGACTTGGCAGGTGTCCTGCAGGGCCCCCAGAGGCCCCGAGCTGCCCTGACCCCTCCATCCTGCCTGTGCCCCGCAGGTGCCCTACCAGGAGCTGGGGGGCAAGACCCTGGTGATGGCCATCTACGACTTTGACCGCTTCTCCAAGCACGACATCATCGGGGAGGTAAAGGTGCCCATGAACACCGTGGACCTGGGGCAGCCCATCGAGGAGTGGAGGGACCTGCAGGGCGGAGAGAAGGAGGAGGTGAGAGCGGGAGAGCTTGGCGGGTCCGCCCCACGCCCCCGGCTCTGTGTCTGCAGACGAGGGGGCACCTCAGGGGGACAGGACGCGTCACTCGTGTTTCTCCCGTGGCTCTGGGCCCACTTAGGGCCGGTGACCCACCTGGGGACCACATTCACCCACAGGGAGAGCCCACATTGTTCTAGAGGATTCTCAGCAAGGGGGGGGCCTGTCTTCCTAGAAACTGCCACAGCACGCACTCACTCATTCGCCAAATATTTATTGAGCACCTACTGTGTACCAAAGCCCCCACTGTGTACCAAAGCCCCCATTTAGCCACCATCCCTTCCAAGCACCAGCCGGGCGTGTTGGCCGAGTCCGCGCACGTGAGGTGTGCCCTTCCTCACCTCGGGGCTCAGGTCGCCCGGAGGAAGGGTCAGCACCCTGACCGGGCTGTGGGCGAGGCGGCCAGCCTGGGTCCCGAGGCCCGCCTCTGAGAAGCCTCGACTGTGCCATGGCGCCGGCCGAGCTCTCGGGCCCGGGAGCCCCCTCTTGCTAGTCACGAGGTCCTTGCCCTGTGACGCTAACACAAGGAAAGGGATGCCGAGGGCTTGGAGGACAGCAGCTCGCTCTGCAAGTGGGATGGCTGTGATCAGGAAGGGGGGCTCCCCACATCCCCCCTTCGTCCCCCTCCGCCGCCTGCCAGGCTGGGGAGGGGCCCCGGCAAACCCCACACCGCCAGCAGCCTGTCCTCGGCGCTGCAGTGTCCACCTGTCACGGCCAGGGCTGTGCCACCCCTGGCCTGAGGCCCCGAGGGGGTCAGCCGTGCTGGACACAGGCGCTGCTGCGCTGACCGCATCCCCTTCCCCCGACAGCCGGAGAAGCTGGGTGACATCTGCACCTCGTTGCGCTACGTGCCCACGGCTGGGAAGCTCACCGTCTGCATCCTGGAGGCCAAGAACCTCAAGAAGATGGACGTGGGGGGCCTTTCAGGTGTGTGCGTGGCTTCTGGCCGCCATCGCGGGGCACCTGCCAGCCGGTCGCGGCCCAGAGCCCTCGACCTGGATAGCAGGCGTCAGATGCGTGGGACACACAGGCTGTCTGAGCGGCTTTGGGTCCTCAGGGCAGGGCGGGGCGGGGAGCCCCGCTGAGAGCTGCCTTTCCGCTGCTCTCCCTGTGGGCCCTGGAGGGAAGGGGTCAGGGACGTCACCCCCAGGTGAGGCAGGGACAGGGAGGGCAGGCGGTGGGGGGGAGATGGGGGCGGCCCTGCCTTGGAAGGGGCTCTGGGCGGGGCTGGGGGGTGCGACTGCCCGGCCTCCTGAACTGCTCAGGTTCCCGCCAGCCCAGCTCTGTCCCTGAACCCCCGCGTGACCTCGGGCAGACAGGTGCCCTTCTCTGGGCCTCGTTACTAAGGTCAGAAGGATGGGATGGGGGGGGGTCGCTGCCGTGCCCCCCCTGCCCAGGACGGACACCACCAAGTGGCCCCCGGCTCCTCACCGAGCTCCAGGCGGCCACAGCCATGGCGGGGTCCCAGAGGCTTCACCTCTGGCCACCCTGGCCTGGAAGCTGGCGGGCCGGGTGCGTGCTCAGGGCCTCGCCCGCTGCCTCCGCGCAGACCCCTACGTGAAGATCCACCTGATGCAGAACGGCAAGAGGCTCAAGAAGAAGAAGACGACGGTGAAGAAGAAGACCCTGAACCCGTACTTCAACGAGTCCTTCAGCTTCGAGATCCCCTTCGAGCAGATCCAGGTGCTGGGCTGGCAGGGGTGGACGTGGGGCGGGTGACCTCCCTCACTGACTGCTACGGCCGGCCGGCCGGCCGGCCATGCCCGGCACTTCCCAGCCCGCCCCTTTTCTGGGAGGTGAGCGGGAGCTGCTCACAGACACCTCCTTTTGGCCTCGAGGTTGGCGGCAGGGCGCGTGTGTGGAGAGGGTGCAGCCGCTGAGGCGGTGGACGCCCACCTCCCCCTGCTGCCCCTCCACGCCCAGTCCAGGTCACTTCCTCCGGGAAGCCTGCCCTCACTCACCAGCCGGACGTCACTCCCTCTGAGGTCCCGAGGTGCCTCCTGCTGGCCTCTCGGGTGTGACCTTTGTCACCTCGCGAGGATGCGTCTGCCCTTCTGCTCCCAGGCGCTCAGCACGCTGCCGGGGGCCTGTGTTCAGTCGTTGGTAGAAGCGAAGGATGCGTCAGAGGCACGGGCCCCGGGCGCCTCTGTGTGCCCGCCCGCCCAGTTGGAGCTGGGGAGGGAGGGGCCGGCCGCCGGGTCCTTCTCCTGCCCACTGCCCCTCCCTCTGCCCCCTGCAGAAAGTCCAGGTGGTGGTCACCGTGCTGGATTACGACAAGCTGGGCAAGAACGAAGCCATTGGCAAGATCTTCGTGGGCAGCAGTGCCACGGGCACGGAGCTGCGGCACTGGTCTGACATGCTGGCCAACCCCCGCCGGCCCATCGCCCAGTGGCACTCACTCAAGCCCGAGGAGGAGGTGGACGCGCTGCTGGGCAAGAACAAGTAGGGGCCGCGGCCCGAGCCGCTGCTGCCTCAGCCGGGCAGCCCTCGAGGCATCCCTGCCCACCCGTGTGCGGCCGTGCCCTCGCTCCTCTGCCCTCGTCCTCTTTCTAAAGACCCCCTCCCTCCGACGGTGGCTGAGGAGGGCCCCTCGGAGGTGAGAGAAGCCTGGCCCGTCGTCGCCCCGGGAGCTTCCTCGCTGCATGCCCGCCACCCTCCTCCTCCAAAGCTCCGCCCAGCCCTCACCTCGAGGGAGGCTCTCTTGGCAGGAAGTGGTGGCATTTTCTGAGCGTTCCGGACCAACGGAATGGCAGCACCTGACTCCTGACGGAAGGCAACCAGCGGCCAGGGATCCGTGCGTGTGTGCGCATCCTCCGTGCTCGTGGAGGGCCGCAGACAGGGTGCCGTGTGGGAGCAGAGGGCTTAGAACCCTGCTCGGACTGGGGAGCTCCCACGCTGCGTGGGAGTGGCTGTTTGGGAGGCGAGACGGGGAGACTGGACTGTGCAGAGCCAGGACCAAAGCCCGCTGCCGGCGTGGACCTCCTCCTGCTGCCGGGGGCTTCCCGGGACACCACAGACCTGAGCTACAGGCTAGACTGGCTGGACTCGAACGGGGACTGTCCGTCCCGCGACCTCACCTTGCTGACGGGTGATGTCAAACCGCAAAGAAACAGAAGACCCGCTTCCCGGAAAGGCCCAAATGAAACTGCCGGGCCTTTGCCCTTGCGGTGGGAGACCCAGACGCCGGCTCCCTTTCTAGGACGGGAGCCAGCAGTCACTGGCATCTCTCACCCTCCCGCCTGTGCTCCTCCCTTAATCAAAGTGGAGCAGCGCTGTCTGAAGACACGGTATCCGTTCAGAGCCAGAGGGCTTGAAAAGGAAGGTTTACAGGTTCTTAGTTCCCCTGAGGCCCAGGTAAGGAGGGGAGGGTAGTGGACAGCTGGCTGAGCTTTCCCAGGGGCCCTGCGGGGAGGCCCCGCCTAGCATTCCTGAGGGACTTGCTGTGAATCCCGAGGGGCAGGGCAGCCATTCCGAGGGGTGGCGGAGGACACGGGCCGGGTTCTGCCCCGCGGTCACTGTCCTCGTTCCCCGCGCACCTCGTGTCCCCAGCATCGATAAAAAGCCATATATACGTTAGTCCAGTGTGCGCCGAGTCTCCTTCCAAACCTGCAGCCTGGGCGAGAGCATCCGGCCCCCGGCCCCCCTCAGCCGCCCTCGTCTCTGCGGCTGCAGGCCCTGGCCCTCTCCTCGGCGCAGAACACTCAAGGCTTCCCAGACCCGGAGCTGCGCCTCTTTCCCAGCACACGTGGCGGCACCTCCCACCCCGTCTAGCCACCCTGGCGTCCGCGGGCACCTGAGGCAGAGGGACGTCTCTTTCACTGTCAGAAAGGAGCAGGCGTGTGTTCCTGCCCGGCTGCGTTTCCCGGCTGGGCAGGTGGTGAGAAGCCGTCTCCTCCGGGAGCAGCAGCTGGGCAGTGGGGCTCAGGCTTGCTCGTGGCCCTCGGTCCTCAGGAAGTCATTCTTCACTTGATGCCGAGAAGCTGGGACCTGACGAAGACTGTGGGCTGGTCCTAGGGCCCGGGCTGTAGGACAAGAGTGAGGCTTCAGGCCCCGGGGGACCACAGGGGGCTGTCCCGGCCTGGATGCCCCCCTGCAGAGCTATGGGATCTGGTGCTTCCTCGGGGCCCCCTCTCCCCCAGCCTCCCCCGGGGCCCCCAGAGCTGACTTCTCACCCTCCACCTTCACTCTCGCGCCCCTTCCCGACCACCTTCCACCATCTGGGATTCTCGCCCACCCTCCTGAGCCCAGGACTCGCCTCTCTCCCGGCGGGAAGGGGAGAGGCTCCGCAGCACGTCTGCTGCCCTGGGGGTCCTGGGCCCGGAGACGCGGCTGGATTACGGCTCTGGGCCCACCTCGAGTGGGTAGCCTCAGGGGCAGGGAGGTTGAGTGTGGGCACCAGTGCGGAGCCGAGGGGACGCGGGAGGGGAGCAGTGCTCTCCTGGGTTCTGGCCGGTCCTGGCTGGGCCCCTGCCTCAGAGGAGCCGTCTGAGCAGAAGGCATCTACCGGGCCCACAAACTAGGTGGGGAAACAACACTGGTCCTAAGTGTCCTGCACCTGAGGGTCCTTACCCAGTCCACAGAGCACCTTCACTGCCACCAGGCTTGTTTCTGGGGTGTCGGGATCCTGTCCTGAGTGGGACAGAATTAAGGTTGGCTACGAGGGGTTCTGGAGGCCTCCAGGCTGTGCGTTTTCACTCCCAAAGTCTACTGCAGAGAGGAAAGTAGAAGAGGCGATTTTTACAAAGGGACTGAAACCATGAAAAATGAAACCCAGTGCCACCCAGAAAATGGAGGTGAGGCCAGAAAGCTCTGTTTCCTCCTTTCTCCTTGAATAATCATTCCAGAGTGGAACCAACTCTGCCAGGGCTCTGGGCACATTTCCGGATTTTGGCCGCGCAAGCTGAGGGCTGGGGGAAGCTGGGGGAATCCCCCTATGATGGGCGACCGGTGCCGGGCCGGATGGGAAGTGACGTTCCGGGTCGCTCGGCTGGGGGAAGGGACAGCAGGGATTCACGCAGCCTCAGGCCTGGTCTTTTTACTTCCCAGGAACCATGTGTAGCTTGTGCTTCTAGAATCGGTTTGACATGGTCTTGCTGGCCCAGGGCTTCAGTGAGGGGTGGGGGTGGGGTCGCTGCAGCTGCCCCGCCAGCCCTGCAGTGGGAGGTGGTGGGTGAGCGAACGGGCGGCGGCGGGGGGGCGCCCCTGGGGTTGGGGAGGGAGGGCGTCCGGCCCACCACGTGTCTGGCTTCTGTTTCCCCCAGCCCCACAGAGAGGCTGTCCCTGGGTCTCCCTCCACTCCATCCCCCTTCCTGCCTCAGAGCCCTGGTTCTGCCCTGGGTGGTGGCAGACAGGGGAGGGTCCCCAGGCCTGATCGTGGTGACCCTCAGCCCCCCAACATGGTTGCCAGATTTGGCAAATAAAAATGCAGGGCACCAAGTTAAATTTGAATTTCAGCTAAACAACCAATAATTTCAAAGTGTAAGTCCCTCCTAGGCGCTGTTTGGGACTCACCCGAAACTCAGGCTGCCCCGCCGTCCATGCTCTGTCTGGCAGGCCAGTCCTGCGACCACTTCTGCCTCGCCCTCACCCCTAGCCTCAGGGGGCAGGGACAGGTCACCAGGATTCTACCCATTCTTTGAGCTGCAATATTGGGAAGGGGGACACTGTGACTTGAAGACACAAGAATATATCTTTTAAGCGACAACAAAACGAGAACCTTCTGAAGCCATTTGAGCCTCACGGAGAGGGTGGTCACCTGTGAACACGACCCCAGTCTCGTCCCACCAAGACGCATGTCTCAACTCTGTAAATAACCGCATGGCAATGCTGAGTGCCCCCAGCCCCGTTTTACACAACTTGAGCTGCTCCTTCGACTTTGTGTGTAAAGTCCTTCCCCTCGCCCTCCCGGCCCCCCTGCCCTGCCACGCGCCGGGGGGAGTTGGCCTCTGGCCCTGGTCTGACCAGGGGACCGTGGGCAGAGCTGACCCTCGGCGCCCTGCGTCCAGCCCTGTGTCCTGTGTGTGTGTGTGTGTGGTGTGCCCCCTCCTCCCACTCTCTGAATTCACTGAAAAGCCATCCTCCCAGGGCTCCCCTCAGGACACTCGTGAAGGGCTCACCCATCGTCACGTCTGCTCCCAGCCCCACGTTGCGAGGACGGATGGTGTCCAGGTCTCCCAGTGGGGCCCCAGCAGATGCCCCCGCTGGCCCGGCTCCCTCACCTGGTGTTGCAGTCTGACTCCACGTAGTGGGGGGTGGATGGGCCACGGGGGTACCCCGTGCAGGCGACGAGGGTTCTCAGGAGCTGTTGGTGGCCGAGTCTGTGGTCAGGTCCCTGATGCCGCCCAGCTGGACAACCAGCCCTGCTCACGTGACACTGGGGGCTTGGGGGGCCGAGGGTGGCAGTGGGGAGGGACCCCGGGGGCTGGAGAGCACGGTAGGCCAAGCTCCCCCGCATGCTCTCTCCTGCGGCTGGGCGGCTCTGGCTCGAGGGACCCTCACCGGTGCCCCAGCCCAGCCCCGGCCAGGTGTCCCATGGGAGGGCGGGAGGTGGAAGGGGGCCGGGGGACCCCAGGTCCCGAGCCATCTCGCTGAACCAGGAGGGACAGGAGCCGCAGGCCCCGGTGCAGAGGAACGCCACGCACGGGAGCGACCCCTCCGGCCAGCCCTGATGGGAGGAGGGGGAAATGCAGGGGGTCTGACAGGAGCACCGACGAGGCCGCAGGTGGGCAGGTGGGCCCTGTGCGCTACGAGCCAGGCCCCTTGTGCTGGGGGGGTGGCGGGAGCCGGGGGCGCGTAGGGCCCCCCTCAGCCATCGGGACCCTAGGACCCCTTCCGAGAAGCCAGATGTTCTGCCCTGGCGCCTCCTCTGCGAGGGCGGGATCCGCTGCTTCTGAAATCCTGGGGTCTGAAGACTGCAAGAGCATGGTGGGCAGGCCCCAGGCCCCCTGGCACGCGCAGCCCCACCAGGACCCCTGCCTTCGCCGTCCCAGGAAGGACCCACGTCCAGCACCCCCCCCGCCCCCAGCCCCGTGGACTCTGTTCTTGTCTCATTTCTTGTCAACATGTTCTTTTGTAATAAGCGGCATTTCCTTATTAAAGGAATGAGCTGAAAGCACGCTGGGGGCGGTCTCTGGTTGTTCCTGCTGGGCTGGGGAGCAGGAGCCGCTCCCAGGGTCAGCGCGGGGGGTGAGGCTGGGGACACGGCTCTTCCCTCAGGGGCTGGAGGAACCAGAAGGCCAGGCCAGGTCCAGCTGGGCGGTGGGCGCGTGGGCCCTCAGGGCAGCTGCTGGGGCGAGGCCTCCCGGGGGCTGGGGTGGACTAGACCCCCGGCTCCCCGCTGCCAGCAGAGCCGGGCTCGGGGCGCGGCCACCATCTGGCCCTGGGGTGGGGTCAGAGGAGGGACGGTTCCTACAAGCCCTCGGTTAGCTCACCGCAGCCGACTTCTTCAGACGTCTGTGACTCCTGAGGCCGAGGACGGGGCTTCAGGATTTTCTGGAAAGAGACGGTAGGGCAGCACCGCCCCCAGACCTGGAAGGGTGACCCGTCCTCACTGCGATCTGGGGGCCATCTCCTCAGGGAGGCCCCCGCAGCCCCTCTGCCACAGGTGGAGGGGGGCATCCGGCTCAGGGGCAAGCTCCAGGGACGAGAAGGCAGAGCCTGTAAGGCTGGCCTGGCAGAGGCTGGGATTGAGGGGGGCAAGGCCAGCGCAGCACGAGGGCTGGGGAGTCTTCAGGAGGGAAGGGCCGGGCCTCACCGCCTCCAGGCGATGCCCAGTCTCCGCTGACTTCCCCGGGCCCAGCGGGCACCCAGAGGAGCCCTCACTCCAGACCTGATCCTTTGCCTCCGATTTGGGCCGCAGGCCAGCAGCTGGGTGGCCGCAGGGGAGAAGACGCCTCCCTCCCTCACCTCCGTGACCTGCAGCTCGGTGACGGGGCCTCCGCTGGGTGTGAATGGGGTCTGAGCAAACCAGACGGGGTGCACTAGGACGGACGGAGGGCCCGACCCTGGCCCCCCTGCCAGCGGCCGAGCACCTTAGCCTCCAGTGACCCCCACCAGCTGCCTTTAGAGTCTGGAGCCATGGAGTGGTTCCGGCTGCCCTGAACTGAGCGGTGGCCCTGCAGAGACAGTACTGCACGGAGCAGCGGGCAGAGACCCCGGGAACCCAAGGAAGCCACCTTCTCAGGGCCCCGGCCTCCCGGGGTGAGAGCACCAGTGCCCACCCCCGAGGCTGGGAGCCCCCCAGGCTCCTCCTTGGCCCCTGTGGCCATCCCTGGGACAGAGGCCCCCAGTGGCAAGGATGGTGACGTGAAACTACCACAGGCTGGCCCTATGTAAGGTTCTATAAACCCCATTTCCTAAACTGTGGACACAGTCACAAAGTTAAAACACAATTTACTTATTTATAAATACTGTTGCGTTTACAGGCATCATGTAGATGTGGATATTATTATTCCCAAACTTTCAAACACAGAATACTTAATAACACTATATAATAACCAGTAAAACAAAGTCATTCATCTCGGAGTTGAAAGGCCACTCAGAATTGCATAAAAATACATTCAGCTCACAAAGCGCATCTGGGTCCCTCCCTAAACCCCTATCCCCACCACGTGTATTTACAACGGAGCCGACTTAAAACGGTCCCTCTGGTGCTTTCTTGGAGGGGAAGTCAGGTGGGGGTAAGGTGAACAGAGACAAAATGCTACCCCTGGAATGGGGGTGTGGAGACCCCAGGGAGGGTCTCACAGCTCTTTCCACCGATCAAGACAGAGGCAGAGGGAACGGAGGGGGACGAGGGGGGACCACGGCGCTGCAGCCTGAGTCAGAGTCCCCCATGGCGGAACATGGGGACAGTCTCGCCCTCCCCCACCTGGGGGCCAGCCTGACAGCAGCCCCAGCCTTTCAGGGGTGCAAGGGAACCCCCACCCCTGCGGCCCACCTCCTGCTGTCTTGGCTTGAGCCCCTCGTATTTCCCTCCGAGCCCCCTCCCCAGAAGAGCGCGGTATGGAGAGAAGACGCAGGTCAGGCTCAGAGGCCAGCCTAGCACCCCACGTCCAGGACCTGCCCCCACCCCGAGTCCTGCTTCTGTGAGACCATCGAGGCTTCAACGAGGCCCCCGGGGCCCTGCCTTTCCTGAACCCGCTCCTGCAAGGCAACAGCAGATGAGCCACTGTCCCAGACGCACCGACACTGCCCGGTGCCCTCCTGAGGACTCACTCAGTCTCTAGCTGTGCAGACGAGGCCAGGCTGCCCATGGGCCCCGCCCAGGCTAGGGCCAAACCTCACCTTCGAGGGGAAAGTGGCACAGCCAGTCAGCTTTGCAACCAGAGGAGTCGGGGCTGATTCGTGGACAATCTCTCCTCTAAAGCACCACCAGCTCCAAGTGAGAAAAGCAAAAAATTAATGGGGAGGAAGATGAGAGTAGGCGGGAGGGTGAAAGGTGTGTTTATTTTGCAAAGACAGGAGCGGCGTGAGGTCACCTTAAAGGGCCACCCAGGAAAAGTTTACTGGGAGCATTAGGGGAAAATCTGGAGAAGTAACAGAAGAGGTCACTCTGGCAGATTCCCAGTCCGAAATGAACAGATTAACTGGAGAAGAAGCTCAGAGAGACGTCCTCTGGGGAATGGAGGGGGGAAGCAAAAGAGATGCGTTAACAGAGTAACACACTTGGATGAAACTGGGTGATGAGGTTGCATTTTGAAATCTCCATGTAGCAAACACGCGTGCGCACACAGGCTTAGAAGCAAGAGTGATCCCCAAAGCTCGAAACCTCCTAAGGCAGCATCAGGCCAACCCTCAGCCGTGTCTGTCTCTAGATGTACTTCCCAAGGAGGGGCTCCCAGGACCCCTCCTCAACCTGACGTCCGACCACGACCCTCACAGGAGGGGCTGCATCGCCTGCTACGCCGGTCCAGATTCTCCCGAGCCCACCTCACTCCCAAGCAGCTGTGACAATGACGGTTCCCGGGGCCGCAGTGAAGCTGATCTACTGCCCAATCTAATCAGAGCACAAGCGATCAATGGCCATCCTTGACACAGTCTACATACCCATCCGGGGGGGCCGAGCAAAGCTTCGGCTTGTTTGGAGGCTGAGGGATGCGGGCCCCAGACCCTGGCCCTCCCCCTCCTCCCCGGGGGCTGCTCGGTCCTGCAGCCTTTGGTGTAAACTCCCTGCAGCCCTGCTCAGGGGAGGGACCTCGGCTTGCGACAGCCCAGGTCCAGATCTGATGGCCCCACAAAACTAAAGGCTGGGGTTTCCTCGAGGAAGGCCCTCTGGTGCTTAAGGCAGAGCTGAGACTGAGTGGCCGGTGGGGGGAAACACAGCGGGTCTGCTGTCTGGACGCCAGGAGCCAGGCCCCTCCCGTGAGAACCACTCATCCAGAGGCCGTGTTTCCACCCCCGCGGGTTTGCACATTCTCACCAGGCCATCAGGAGGGACGGCCACTACCCTCCAGACTGAATTCACCTTCCCACCTTGACACACTCTTAAACCATCTGAATGAGAAGAAAAGAATTTTTGAAGTTAGAGCAAAAACTCTGAGTGAGAAATGTTCTGGTCTCAGGAATCAACAAATCATCACAGACTCTCAAGCCAAGAAGGGGTCCTGAGGACCACCGACCCAGCCCCCTTTCACAGACGGCCACACGGCTGGTCAGGACAGGCGCTGGCCCCGGGCCCCGATGCCCGGTCCTTTCAGCGGCCTCGTTCTGCCGCCACAGCTGCCTTCCTGCAAGGTCAGGAGACACACCCTCCGAGGTGCTGAAACCTGCCTTAAAACCCCGTAATGGGGACCACGCTCTGTACTTGTAACTGGGCCCCGACAGGGGCAGGACCACCTATGACCGCTGGCCGCCATGTCCAGAGTCAGGGGTGGTGCTGGAGGCCAGGACGCCAGCGCTCACCCAGCGGATGGAACCAGGGGCCCACTCCCTACTGGCCCAGCTGCTGAGTCCCCGAGGTTTTCCCTTCGGAGCCACACGGTGGCCTGGAAGCTGGGAAGCCCCTCTGTCTGTGCCCGTCTGGGTGGGAGAGGCCTGCTCCAGGGCCAGAAACCTGGAGACGGAGACGAGCGGCTCCCCTCCACGCTGGTAGCTCACACACACCTTGGTGGGGTCCACGGGCTTGGAAGTGGGATTCCAGCTGCCGTTTGCCCCGAGTGGCGCTAACATGCACACGATTTGCTCAGGGCAGGGAAGCAGAGGAGCTGACGCCCTGCAAGTGGGCCGAGGAGACAGGCCAGGGCTCGTCCTTCCTTCAGACCCTTCCAAGGCCCAACCTGGGGCCTCAGGCACGAGGGGGAGAAGCAGTGAGGCTTCAGCCAGAGACTCAGACTCTCAGAGGCTGGTTGTCACTCCCAGAGGTGCGACCTGTCCAGAAAACCGCTGGCCAAGGCCGACGAGGCCCTCCCCCCAGCGCTGACCACCCATCCAGGCACCGCGGTGACAGGGCGCAACCCCAGAGGTAGCGAGGGGGCCCCTGACCATCACCTCGCGGACCAGCACAGCCTGGAAAGAGACCAGATTCAGAGTCTGTCTCACAGACTTAGTTGCATAAGAGAGAGAGCGCCTGAGATCACGGGCTGGTCCACACCACGGGCTCTAGCCACAGAGCCTGGCTTCCTGAGTGGAGAGGCCTGACACAGAAGGGCTGGAGGGAGGCGCGGGACACAGCCCGACCGGGTTCCGAGAGCCGCCCGCGCCCCCGAAAGGCACAGACGGAGCGGAGGGCGTGCTGCGGCCCCTCTGCCTGGTCTGCCTGATGCAAGAGAGTCCAGGTGACGTCCTAATAATTCAGTTTCCTTTTCCAGTCCTGGCCCAGCACCCAGGGTGTGCCGGAGAGTCAGGGTCAAGGCCAAGGCCTCGTGCCCGCTCCCCTCCCCCAGAACAAAGGAAACGCTACAGTGGAAGATATGAAACTTCGCTCTCAGCATCCCCCCACGCAACCCACCCCCGGCCCCGACAACACAAATCACCCGTGCCCAGGCGTCGCTCCTCGCAGGAAATGGCCGGACATGGAAGATTTTGCACACTCTGAGAAAGGGGTTTTGCCCCACGAGACAAATCTCCTATCCCGAACTGGGACCTTGATCATGGCTCTGGGTTAAAGAGCATGTGACGTTTCTGAGGGCCATGGAAGGGGCTGGAAAGAAAGAGAAACTAGACAGAGGTAGCGTATGTTGAGAACGGACCGCTACACACTAAATGTCTCCGGCAACCCCAAAGCGACCTGCACACTCAAACCAGCCGAGGGATAAAGCGCCTACAAAAAGCAAACACTTAAGTGTTAATGCTGGGGCATCATCAAGAACTCATGACCTAATTCTGTGCTGAACCAAGGGAGCCACCTGTCCAGGTTTTCGTCCAGAGGAGGATAGCCAAGACGGGTCAGGTGGGAAAAGCAGGGCGCGTGGGGACCGACTTCCAGGCCCAGGGGAGCGTCAGCACCTTGGGGGTCCCCAGCCGCAGGTACGGCAGGGCTGTCACGTTACAGGGGGACCCTCAGGAAGACCTCAACTCTCATCCAAGCCGCCCAGCTTTCGAGCGATCAAGGCGCAGCCGCCAGAGGCTCCCTGACAGCGGGGTGGGGTCCCTGGGACACAGCCTTGGCCACCGGGTCTCGCCACTCCGAGTCCAGACTCGTTCCTCCTGCTGGCTTCCGAACAAACAATCGTCTCTCCCCTGGACACGCCCCAGATGCCATCAAGCCCACCACGCTCACAGCACAAGGCATGAAGGGGGGGGCCTCAGACGCCCCCACGCCTCCTCACAGCGGCATCACTTCTCTTCAGGAGAGGAGACCAGGTCAAAGGGAGGTGGGGCAGGCGGGTGTTCTAGCAGAGAAACGCTGCGTGGGGAGGACGGTGGGGAGCTGAGCCCGGCCTGGCCGGGGAGAGGCCGGCGGTGCCACTGCCCGGGCACACCGCTGGGGTCGGTGCTCTGTCCCAGCGCCCACCTCCCGGGGTACGCGCCGCGGGGCGGACGGAGGAAGGAAAGTAAAAGGGCAGAAAGAGAAGAGGCAAGCCCGGTCACCTGAGCCCTGGGGAGAGGGCCAGACACGGAGGGAACGGGCGTTAAGACCAGTCAGGTGCCACTGGGTTGCTGGTAGAAAAAATTCCACCACCACCGGCGGGAGTTAGAGAAAAGTCAGTTCCTGAGAGGCAAGGACAAGCAGGGGCCCCGACGTGGAGTCACTGTCAACTTGGATCTAGTGGCGGCAGCTCCAGAGACCTCCCCACGTGTGTCCCACATCAGAGCGCATGGCGGTGGCAGCAGGGCTGGGGCCTGGACCAAGTGCTACGTGGACCAGTGGCCCGGCAACCGGAGGCCGGGTCCACGGCTGGCCTGGCGACCCCCAGGCCTCCACCAGATGGCTCTATCGGTTGAGGGATCGCAGTCGTGCTTCGATGGAAACTGTCTGAACCCCAGCGGCGGGGGCCGGAGGAGGGGACACGGAGGGTGCAGAGGTGGCAACTGGATGACGGCCAGAGAAAGGTCCTCGTGGCTCCTCTTGGCCGGTGGGCGCCGGCGGGGGAGAGGCGGGGCCAGCGCCGTCCCGGGAAGCCAGCGCCTGGCCTACTTGGACAGCTTGCTGATGACCCTGATGAGGGCGCCATTCTCGTCCTTCAGCCTCTGGTTGTCGGATTTCAGTTCTGTCAGGACCTGCGGGCGGGAGGGAAAGGCGAGTCAGTCCGGCTGGTGACGGGGACCAAGTGCCCTTCTTCCTGCTCACGGGCTGGTGACGGTACCGCGCGGGGCCACAGGCCCTCCGCGCACACGGCAGGAACAGCCCCTTCCCCGCGCACCACCCTCTCCTTCTCCTGAACCAGTAACTATTCCAGGGTTTCCTCCCCGGACCTCACCTCTGGTTCAGAGAAACCAGGGCAGCGCCATGTGTGCTGGGGACACAGGGAAGGGTCAGAAGAGGTGATGGGGTGAAGGGAAGGAAGGCGGGAACGCGTGGTGGGGGGCACAGCTCGGCTTTCCCGTCACACCCCCCAGACGACTTAGGGTCTTGCTTCTGGTGCCGTGTGCCGGAACCCGCTGAGGTCCCCGCTGGCCGTAGCACGTGTGTCCACAGTCAACCCCCAACACCCAGGAGCCCGAGCATGCCCTCAGGGGGCTGGGGCTCTGCTGTGGGAGATGGGGGTGTGGGAGATGGGGGTGGAGACGTCCTTTCTCCCAGCCCGGCCTCCCCGGACCATCACATTGTGTCGCGCAACTCGTGAAGCGAGGGAGCAGCGGCCACGCGCCCAGGCTGCGGAAGTGTGGGGTGTCTGACAGCCCCGACGGGTCCCGACGAGGGCACGGCTGGTGTGCGAGCCTTGCCGGCGGCAAGAGAGAGGTCAGAGGGAAAGCGCTTCTTCACTGTGAAGGCGACAAAAATCCACACCCACATCTGTCTGGGGCGAGTGTCCTCTGGTCGGTCATTCAAACCTACAGGCCCTTCCATGTTCCCAGGGCTAATTCCAGTTCTGGCTCTGCTGTTAGCACCCAGGGGTCAGTCAGATCCCCGTAAAGAATGGAACCGTTCCCTCAGCCTCTCACGGAAGATGCAGGTGAAGTCGCAGAGGGAGACCTAACCTCGTGTGCACAGACCACAGACACACGAGGCACTGGTATGGAGGGAACAGAACATCGGAGCACCAGGACGGCCTCAGGGTCTGTGACGCAGCCATCCTCAGGTCCACAGACGAGGGCCCGAGTCCAGCATTGCTAGCGCAGCACGGCACAGCTCCTCACGGGAAAGCACACACTGACTCCAGAGCTCACCCCTTCCCCGCAGACGCGGTCGCGGGCCCGGAAGCCGTGACTGTCATCCATGAGCTGTGCCGCTTGAGGCACACCGCTCTCCACTCTGGCTTTCCATTTTGCATCTAAAGAAGCCCATTCCCGCCCTCGCCCCTCACAAAGCAGGGGCTCCGTGGGGGCCACAGCTGTGACCACATGCAGTGTTAGAGGGCGTTGATCCAGGAAATACCAGAGCAGGCCTGTCCTCTGACCTCTGACCTGACACCGTCGGAGCCTGGCCGGCCTCCCTCTTCTGCCTCCACCCCTTGGCCTCAACTGCCCAGACACTCAAGCCAAGAGGCTCGCAGCAGCCTGCGGGCGTGGCCTCCCTCCTCTTCCCCTGCCACGTGCCCTCCCAGGGCACCCCGGGGCCGGCAGCCTGGGCGCCAGCGAGACTCTCAGGCCGTGTTCCCACGATGGGAGCCCCGGGTGGGAAGAAGCTCTACATGGGGACAGGCCGTGTGTCACCGCTGGCAGCTCGTCAGGTTGGATCTGAACCGCTCCCCTTTAAAAGCACGTACAAACGCACCCTCGAGCCTTGGAGATTTATGTCCACGTTGAGACTCAACTCTTTGGGAAAAACTTGGCCAAGGCACTTTCCCAGCTGCCCGAGCTCCCGCGGCCAGCTCCAGGGAGCGCCAGGAAGGAAGAGAGGGGCGCGGAGAAAGCGTGAGGAAGGCGGGCTCAGGAGGGAGAGGAGGAAGCGGAGGGGGTTCTTGGAGCCGCACGTGAAGCATGGGACGAGCTTGCACAGCTTCCCCGCTTCTAAGTGCCCGGTGTGCCTCAGTGTGACGTGAAGGACAAACAGAACGAAGCACCTCTTCTCCAACGTCACCTCTTCCAACCTTGGGTGAGGAGCGTGCGGGCGTGGGGTCCCGACGCTGCAGCGGCCCCGGGAGACCCCCAAACCGGGGGCAGGCCGGCAGGCTCCTCCTGGCAAGGGCTGGGTGGCGAAGGCCCAGGTCCAAAGCCGCGTGGTCTCTGAGCAACGCCCACCTCTCAAGGGCCCACAGACACAGCGACGCACACACAACGGCCCGGCCCCGGGAAGACGGCGCTTGTGGATGCTGGAACCTGACCCCACGGAATCCCCATGCGTCTTCTGTGGGTTTCTCCGTGACCCGGGCGGGCCTCTCTGCGTGGCCGTGCTGGGGAGCCGGCACTGAGGGGCCGCAGGCTGCCCCCTCGCCCCATGCCAGGGCTGCCAGGCGGTGGGTGCGCGGCCGGCCCGGAGCCTGACGTCCTTCGCCCGCCCGCCCCGTACCCTCCAAGTGACCTCAGGCAAGTTACTTCTTCTGTGACTTGGTTTTTCCCATAGGAAAAGTGACTGTTATGGGGAATAAATGAGAAAGGGCAAGTACAGGGCTCAGCACAGGCCCTCAGACGACAGCCGCCTCCAGGGCCACCAGCCCTCCTGATCTCACGCTCTCCCCACCAGGAGGAAACCAAGAAAACCGAGCCATCTTCCGGGGGCCCCCGTCCGCCCCAGGTCAAAGCTGGCTCATCTCTTGGCGTGAAGCTTGGCCCTGATGTGCTGTCACGAGGAGGGCCGGCAGGCTGCTCGGGGCCGCGGGCCACCTCCCTCTCAAGTTTCCGTGTCACAGCGTCTCCAGCAGGGTATCAGCTCCACCCGACAGTAATTCGGGTGCTTCAGATCTAGTGGGTACCAGCTGCCAGCTACTGACCCCGAAGACACAGCAAACGGGCACAAAGAAGAACAGGCCTGGGTCAGGACTAATTAGACTGTTGCTACAAATTAAAAACTCATATCAGAGAGTGAGACCGCTCAGCAGTGAGGACCCCTCACGCCGCCGCGGTGAGAAAAACGAGCCACATCTGCGAGCCTGTCTGAGACCCACATCCAGGGACAGGCGTCGAGTGCAGAAGATGCATTTCCTGGTTCTCGGGTGAAGACGAGCCCCCGCTCCCCTGCCGCCTCCTCGGCAAGCCCCCTGCTGGCAGTGGGGCTGGGGGTTTGGCCGTGGGAGGGCACATCCCCAGGCCCAGATCTGTGACAAGCAGGAGGGCAACACCCGCCAAGAAGGGAGAGGGATGGAAAGACCCAGCAGGGGGTGGGGGGAGCGGGGCTGGGTCAGTGCCCCCCCCCCCCCCCCCCCCCACCCAGCGCTCGTTCTTGTCAGGTCCTGGGGCCGCGGTTCTCAGCCCAGCTGCACAACAGAACCAGCAGGGGAGCTCTGAACAGACACCCGGGCCTTTGCCTCTGAGGGGTGCCTGGCACAAATGTGCTCAAGCCCCCAGGTGTCTGGAACGTGTGGCCCCTGCCCTTGGTCACCGTCACCCCAGGCGCAACCCGACTGCTCCAGGGACCAGGTTGCACTTGGATTGCTGTTGACCGAGACCCCGACCTCCCCCCAGAAACGTGTGCGTGTCCACACACAAGTAGGCGTGGACCCGTCTGGCTGAGTGACCCGCGCTCTGTCTCTAGGGCAAGAGTCTCACCAAACCAACGGCAGCCCAGGCCAGGCCCCAGCCCTGGGTCGCCCCGGCCCATGCCGCCTCTGCAGACCACCGGCCTTCACAGGAACCCGCGTGCAGGCTCTGGGGGGCGAGCGCAGAGCCCGGGACCAACAACAAGAGGGAACGTGCCTGGAGTGGAGGAGGGGAGGAGGGGGCAGGCCTAGAGCCCCTGGGGGTCCGAGCCCTCGATGGCCTCCGAGAGTCTGGCCACAACCCGGGTCAGGGCCCTGTTCTCAGCCTGCAGCTGCTCGTGCATCTGCTTCAAGGTCTGAATCTGTTTTAGCTGGTGGAGGTTCTGCAGAGAGTGACACACGAGGACAGACAGGCAGACAAGACAAGACGGACCAGAGGAGAGAAAAGTGGGACAAAGAAATCACGCTGACATTCTGTTGACGTTTTGTTTTTGTTTTTAGTTCGCATGCAAGAAGGGAAAGGAGAGAGGCCAGAGGAATGGTGGGCGGGGGGGGTGGTGAGGGGCGGCCTAGGGCGCCCGGAGCTTCTCCCAAGTCCAGCTGCTGCCCTGCTCTCCGCTCCTCTCCTCCGCCCCCCATACTTGGCCCCCTACTCCCACTTGTTTTCTTTCTCTGTCTTTCTATTACCTCATTTATTTCTCATTTAAAAAAATGGAACGAGGCAAAGAAGAGAGGGCCTGTTGTTGAACTGTTTTCTGTGGGAGGCGCACCTACAGAAGACCCTCTACCTTTCCTGGAAGTATCATCGCCAGGCCTCCTCTGCTGCCCTGACGCCTGTTCCAGGATCAAGAACTGCCCACCTGCCCCCACCTGCTCCGGGAGGGTATGCACCAGGGAACCCATGGCAGACTATACTGTCTCTGCCCGGGTCACAAAGAGGCTGGGAGCTACTTAAAGGTGCCACAGACAGCCTCCTGCGTGGAATCACAGCTCTGCACAAAGGTGGAGGGCATCGTGTCCAACGAAAATGGACCGGTGACCGATACCCTTGCCAGTCCAGCTGTTAGCACGTGTTGCAAATGGAACAGAACAACCCGCCCAAAGCCATGCTTCCCAATCCCTGCGTCCCACGAAGGATCTAAAGCCGGCAATAAACGGAGTCCTATCCAGGCCTACTTCCTGTCACTAGTCCTTCCTAAGAGTTCTCTGACCCTGAAGCTGAGGCCACCAGCTCTGGGAGAGAGAATGCGGTCTTGTCATGCGAACGGGGCTTCACAGACAGAGATGACAATCCTGTGGGCTGTGGTGACTACACACAGGTCGCCGGGCACCAGAGGAAGTCTCTCCTGCCCACGTGGACAGGAAGGACAGAAATGAAAGACGGGAGGAGTTATAGCTGTTTGGGAGTGAAAGAAGCAAGAAAATGAAAGGCAGCACGAAGATGAAAACAGTGAAAAGGAAAAACGAGCAGAGACAAACGGCTGCATCTCTTTCCCCACAGAGGGAGCATCGTCACCTTGGGAAAAGGGAGGGCAGCCACGCAGTTCTGAGCAGCCTGGAGCGGCCGAGAGAGGACACAGAAGGTCGCGGTGCAGCCCGCGGGACCAAATTTAAGAACCAACGGAGAGCCCCTGACTCTCACCCTTCCTTGGGTCGACACTGGACCGAAGCGTTCAAGGCAGTCACGGTCCTTCCGTGAAGTGGTCCTTGCCTCCTGGGGAATAACGTTTAACTAGGAGGACGATTCCGGTGAACCTGTGCACAGGCAGGCAGAGGGGGAGGAATGTGGCCATAAAGGCAGGAAGCTGCCACGGGAGCGAGGCTGAGAACAAGGCGTGGTGGGGAGGCGGTGGGAGGGCACAGAGCAGGGTGGCCGGGCAGGCTGCCAGGGCAAGGAGATTGAAAAATCCAAGAGCAATCTCATGGGGGATCGGTTGCCAGTCTCCTCCCATGCGCGGGCCTGGGGCAAGGGGAGGAGGCGCCACGGGAAAGCTCTCCGCCCGAGGCAGGCATGCTGACCCGCACACCCGGCGGAGGCTGGCACACGACCCCGCTCCAGCCCAGCCCGCGTGCGCTTCTCCTGGGGAGAGTCCATAAACACCTACCTTCCCAAGTAAAGACCAGAAAGGCGCGCAGCCTGTGTCGCCACCACGGAGCCCCACACCCCGCGCGCGAGCCCACCTTACGGTTCCGGGAGGCAGGGAACAGGCCCGAGTCCCTCTCTGTCCCTGAGCGCCCGGCTCCTCAGGGGTCACTGGAGGCCACAGCCCCTGCTCCCTGCGGGCCACGCCCGGAGGGGCTGAGCATCTGTACAAACTGGACCAGCTCCACTCGCCCTCAGCTCAACCGGACCCCGCGTGCGACCAGCACCTGTGCTGCGGCTGGCTACCGAGCATCCACGCATGTCCCCACAGACTGCTGTCTGCGTGAAGGGCCTGAAAGCTGACCAAGCATCCCCTGAGCCTCCTGCAGGCCAGCACACCAGTTTCACGATGCTTGAGTCTGTACATCTGAAGTCTCTGTCCCCAAAGAGGGTCCAGGCGCAAACACCCTAAGGTCGGCTGGCGGACGGCTGGCACGGCACCCCCAGTCCCTGGGTGGAGCGGGACTGTCTGCTCACCTGGCCGGGCTTCGAGCTGAGCGAACGTGCTCAGGGCTGAGCCGGCAGGAGCTTCTCCCCCAGAGGTCTGCGACTGGCAATGCAGAACAAGGGCAGCTGACTCATGAAGAAATTTTTTAACTAAAAGAAGACTGGCTTTCAATCAGTGTACCTACTGGTATGGGGCCTAGACGGTCATGGCCGGGTTCCGCCTGAATTTGAGGTGGGCAGCACAAGACCCGGGGCTGAGCGGGGCACGAGCTTCCATGTACCTGACCTCCATTGAGGAAAGAAAAGGACTCATAATCTCGTTCATGAAATCTCAGCCCGAGAGGCTGATGAGACAGAGAGAAAGACGCGCCTGCCCCAGCCCATGGCCCCAAGGGTGCCTGGCGCCTCTGTACTCAGAGAGGGAAACGGGGGTGGGGGGGAACCCAGCTGCTCCCCCTCGGCTTGCAATCCGGCCCTCGTGTGGGGCTGAATGGATGAGAAAGCACCTCCCGGCTGGAGGGTACGAGGCGGCCTGGGCCCTCAAGGACCCTACAAGGAAACAGCTCGGGCCTTATCCACGCTCCTGATCAGCGTTTGGGCCATTTCTTAATGAGCATCCTGTTAGTTGCCAACAGATAGTATAACACAAGGGCTTCAAAAACGGAGGAGCCCCTGCACAACCGTGAGCTGTGGACCTGCCATTCAGACCTGTCCAGCCTGCGAACGTGCTCTGAGTGGCAGGTGAGGTGGGCCTAGAGAAACCAGCAGCTGGAGAAGCAAAACCACCAGCTATTTTTGCTTCTGGCTGTTCTTGAGACGTAGGCGGCACTGCCTGACACCGCGTGTGGGCGTCCCGGCACGTCCGGGATGGGGAGCGTGGAGCGCGCACAGGGCTCGCCCCTCCCGCGTGCAGCAGCCACGCAGACCAACAGGATTCCGGGCATTTGACCTTGTCGAGCCCTGAGCAACTTTTCTCAGTAAAGAACCAACCTTTTCAGGCCATGGGAGCAATACACGTCTCCCCAAGAGGGCTCCTGGCCTGAGGGCTCCGCTCACACTTCCAGGAGCCAGAGGCATGTGCTTCACGGGTGAAGATCCGCCAAGAGAGGGAAGCAGCCAAGCAGCACCCAGCCACCGCGGCCGACCCCACGCGCTGCAGCCCCGAGGCCCGGGTCCATGCACTCCCACATGCACTCTCTCTCCCCCTGCCCTGGGCAGCGCGAGTGCGGCTCCCAGGACTCGCTGCCCGATGGTGACCGTCCCCGGGGAGGGAGATGTGGCTGAATATTCCAGGGGCAAGGGCGGGGCAGGAGACCAACAGCAGAACCAGCCTGCCCTCCATGGAGGACTGGCTCCACCCGCGTGCCTTCCTGGCTCCGCTTCCCAGGCTCTCCCCCGGGGCCAGGAGCTGAGGACCCGGCCTCGGACTTTCATCCGTCCCTCCCTCGGGGTGAAGCTGCTGCTGAGAAAACCTTACGAGTTCCGCTCAGGTCTGCCTCCAGCCTGATGCACGACACCCCCTTACACCAAAGGCCACATCTGTCCCCAGAGGGGCTGTGAGGGGCCCCAGGGGCGCCGGGCGAGCTGAGAGCCAGGGTAGGGGCCGCGCACAGGCTCGCCTCGTCCTCACCATGCCCGCACCCCTCACGGGCTGCCCTGACCCGCCCGCAGGCCTGGGTGCAGGCACACGGCAAGCGCGCCTCTCCATACCTTCATCTCCTCCTCCATCTCCGACATCTTCCGCTCCAAGGCTCGCCTCTCCTGTTCAACACAACCAAACTGCTGAACATCTGACAGATTTGGAAAGGAGTCAAAACCCTGCCCCCCACCCCACCCCCGACTTATCCGGACCCCAAAGCCATGGGAATAAAACTTAGCTGCTTTCCAAATTAAACACAACCGGGGGAGATGGGAACCCATTACACGCCCAGGGTCAAGTCAAAGCTAGGGTCCATCGATAAATCTGAGTTTTCCCAACCCGAGAATGTCAACCCCCAGAAAGACACTCTGAGAGTGGTCAGCGGGGGTCAGCAGTTGGCCCGGAGCTGCCCCACCTCGGTCAGGGCCAGCAGGATGTCTGCCCTTCTTAGGGCTGGAGTCCTGAGACCTCGACCTGGGGCAGAGGGTCCTGCTGAAGCTCCCCCTCTGTTCAAAGGGACGGGGAGGGTCCAGAGGCCTGGACCACACGCCGCGGCAGGCGAGCCTGCGCAGTTCCGCTTTCCCAGGGCGACGTGGACGGCCCCCTGAGGACCCTCCCGCCCCGAGCTCTCAGGAGGCCGAAGCACCAGCAACCAAACTGCTCTCCAGAGTCAGGCGAGAGGAGAGGCGCCCCTGGGGTGGGATGGGCAGGCGCCCGCCTCCTTCAGACGGTGTCCGCCCCCCACGCACACGCACCCGCTTCTCCATCTCCAGCACCGACGACCGGTCGGCGGTCTTGTCTTGTTTCTGCTGGTGCAAACGGAAGGAACACATTGTTACTGGAGCGTCTCAGGGCCAGAGGGCCCATCTAGTCCCGTCTAGTCCAGCCCCACCGGACACCCCGACATGTGGCCCAACCCACGGGTCCTGATGTCACAGAGACGAAGTCGCCGCCCTTCCGAGTTCACAGAATCCCCACCGGGAGTGGAGGCAGCAGCAGTGCTCCCAGGAGTGTGACACGGTCACAAGTGCAGAGGCGTTACCACACACACACACACACACACACCACACAATACATATACACACACACATACACACCACACACACATAATATATATACACACAACACATACACATACAATACACATACACACACCACACACACACCCTTCACACACAACATATACACACACAAAAAACATACATACACAACACACACACAATACATATACACACCACACACACACATAATATATATACACACAACATATACAATACACACACACCACACACACACCCTTCACAAACATATACACACACAAAACATACACACACCACACACACAATACATATACACACCACACACACACATAATATATATACACACAACATATACAATACACATACACACACACACCCTTCACACACAACATATACACACACACGCAAAACATATATGTACACAACACACACACAATACATATACACACCACACACACATACCCTTCACACAACATATATACACACAACACACACGATACATATACACACCACACACACAACACACACAATACATACACACAACACAGATACTACACACACAATACACAAACACACACAACATATACACACACATACACACCACACACAACACACACCCCACATATACACACAACACATACAAACACACACACACACACCATAGACACACTACATATATACACACCACACATATTTATACACATATACATTCACCACAGACACCACAGACACACTACATATATATACACCCACACCCATACACACCCCTCACAATACATATACACATACACACAGACCACACAATACACACACATACATACACACATATAAACACACCCACACACACAGATACACCCACCCACACCCACCCCACCCCCCACACACACACTTCAAGGCCAACCATCTTCTCCCCCCTCACCGCCCCTCCCTCACCTCTTTCTGGAATCTCAGGCCCAGAGGAAATGAAAGTGCCTTTCCTCCTGTAAAAGCCTGAGCGCCAGGCACTCTTCTGAGTGACCCCTTCCCGCTCTGCTCCTTCTGTTTTGGGGACCGAGGCTGTGATTTTCAGGGAGGACGGGCTGCCAGAGCCTCTCAGGGGTCCATTCATGGGACCTGCCCTGCTTTGAACAGAACTTTTACTGTTTTATACACTGGGCTTCCAGATAAGATTAGAATTTTATTCTGGGTCATCTTCTACTTTTAATATAAATTTTGCAGAGGAGCTAAAAACATTTAGCCGCCACAGCTACAAAGTAGAGAACAGCTTCAGGGAACGACTCTTAAAAAGGGCAGGGAAATGACCCCTGAGTCCCTTTTGGGCAGAATTTCTTACAATCAATAGATAGTTAATGACGACAGAGTGACTACTTTTATGCCTAGTGCCAGGCACGGAAACATTTAATAAGTACACGTAAACGTTTAATAAGTACAGCTGGTCTTACTGAGGAGGTCTCTTTTTCAAAAAATTAAGGACTAGCTGGAACTGGCAGTAAACTGGGATTTCTGGCTCCTGTCCTGGGCTCTCACCATCTGCTCTGAAGGTCACAGCCGCGGCTTGTCTGCACCTCAAGCCTCTCTTCCCTAAGCCTGAGCAGCGCAGAAGCTGTGCCGATTTCACTACTTGGTTCACCTACACAAAGAGAACTTAACTAGTTCTCTTCGACAAAGAACTAATTTTGTTTTGCCCTGTTTTAACCCTAACCCCTCCGAGTTCGGGTGGACCTTTCATGGGAACACGCCGTGTGTGCACGTGGTAACTGTTTCCACACGGATGTGTGGGGTCGACAGGCCTCCCCTCCACTGTCCTGCCAAACGGTCCAGTTTTGGTATAGAGCAGAGGCTTGGTTTGTAGCACCACCGTTTCTTCTGAATTCTAGTAACTTGTATTTGGCAAAACTCAGTATATTCCAACACACCCAGCAAAGCAGGTGGCTAGGAAGTCAATGCTCTTCCCCAGTGACTAAAAGGCTGAGGTTATTTTCAATGCCCTCTGTGCAATCTGTGTCCCCGGCTCGCGACTCCAAAGCCGAGACCCCAAAGCTCAAAGGATGCACCGTTGGGGCTTCTGCAGAGGAGGGAGCGGGGGCGGGCGGGCCGTGGCTCCTGGCAGGACCAGCCCGTGCCGGTTCAGGACCAAGTTGGCCCCGGCCGCCACAACCAGGCGGGGCCCTTCCACGATGGCGATGACGGACGGGCAGCTCCCAGGACGGGCCCACTCTGCGCTGCCCGGGCCCTTCAGGAAAGCGCAGCCCCTCGGGCACCAGCACCCCTGCCTGCCTGGGGGTGTCGGGAAGGCACTGGCCCGAGCCCCACATGCTCACTGCCGTCGATCCCAGCGTTTTCGTCTCTGCTTTTGGATCCCACCCTGGGGCGGAACCGACAGCCAGCTCTGGTCTTCATCTGAGCTTCCCGGTAACAGTCCAAATTCTCATCCCCAGGCCTCCAGGCGGCTTCCTGTTGACCCAGCGATAACCCAAGACAGGGCTCGCGCCAGCCTTCAGTGAGGGTCTGTCTCCCTGGTGATGAGTGCACCGCCCGCTATGTGTCACTAATTAAACCAGGCCTGGCAGCGAGAGGAAGAGCTTTATCTGGGTCCTTGTTCTGGCACAGGTGCTGCAGGACAGAACCCAACGTCCCAATGACACCTTCGTCCTGGGTTTGCTGTGACCAAACCACGACTGACAAGGCAGGAGGCACACACTGCCCACGACCAAGCCCTGACGCTGGCCCACGCTCTCCGCTAAGAAATGAGCAGATGACCCGTAAGAGTAATTACTAGCACTCGGGGGCCAGGAATGGTCCACTGGACCATCAGTTTCCGATTTTAAGTTCAACGCGGTGTGAACCCCAAACCAAATCTCTGGGAGGGGGAGGGCTGACCTGACTACCTCGCCCCCTCCCCCTCCCCCTCCTCACCTGGGCCATCTTCTCAAGCTTGGATTTCACGTCTGCCAGCTCGAGCTGGGCCTCCTGAAGTTTTGTCTTCAGTTTCTGGTTTTCGGTCAGGGCGCTCTCGTAGAGCTGGGGGAGGGAGAAGAGGGAGTCAGGTCCCCACCCTGTGGGCGGAGCAGGAAGACAGAAGGGCCCAGGGACAGAGGATATTCAGCCAAGGGCTCTGGCTCTCCTGCTGCTGGGACCCTGCGGTCCTAGGTGCTGAACACAAATGATGCTCCACTGTCAACAGTGTTACTGCCCAGGAGGTGGGGTGGGGCAGGGAAGGCCGTCCACCACCTCCAGCAGGGAGGGCATTCGCACGGCTTAAAGACGTGGCTCCCACACAAAAGAGGCTTCCTTTTGGAGCCGCCCTCCTGTGTGTCCATCTTAGCCAAGTTCTGTTCAACAAAACATTTTCTTAACAAAAAAGTTTTTTCCTGGCATCTCAAGCACTTGAAAGGGCAGGTTTTTGAGCCGCCCCTGGAGCTGGGTTCTCTCCCTCAAGAACCAAAGGCAACGCACCATAAAAGGATGGAAACCCCCCAAACCAGACTGTTACTATTTACCGTTGCCGAGAAGTATCTGGTTGACGTTCACAGGACCTCATTAAAAGCACGTGCTTGTTAAAAATACCAGAGTCCATCAAGTGATTCTCCGGGCCCAGGCAACCAGCATTACTCTTATTTCCCTCTCCACAATTCTTAACCCTTACTTTTTCCTACACCTCTAAATATCTGATCCAGGTCCACTTTTACTGCACTGAGAGCAATACGTGAAGGGTCTTCATTCAGCTGCTTGAGAGGGGGGTAAACGTGCTGGCCGTTAGCATCTGTCGCTGGAGGACCTTCCCTCCCGCCTCTCAGCAAGGAAGAGGCAGGAGGGTCGAGTGGAGGGGACCCCTGCGCGGGGACCCGGGAGCCCCCACCTTTCTGTAGTCCCTGCTGCTGTCTTCCCCCGCGCGGCTGCTCAGGGTGGCCAGGCGGGCCTCGCGGGCCTCCCGGCGGGCTCTGGCCGAGGCCCGCTCGCTGCTGGCGTCACTGCCTCCCAATTCCAACCTGTGGGAGACACAGTAAAGGTACAAGTGGCTTCCGAGAACGAAAAGGTGGAGGGAGGTGATGCTTAAGGGCAGTGGGCGCCTTTCCTAAGATGCGCTTGAGTGCTCTGGCCAGAACAGGCCCGGGCCTCCCCGCCTGCCGAGGGCACTGCTCGGGGGAGGAGGCCAGCACCCACCCAGGACGGAGCTGACTCGGGAGGTCGGGGGCGTGGCTCTGTGCTGACGGCAAGCGCAGAGCTTCTCACATTAGCTTAGGGCCCAACAGCTTCCCTCAAGAGCATGCTTTTAAACGCAGAAGTTTCTGGGATCTCAGTGGCTCTTAGAAAATGATTCCAATGAAGTGCCAATGAGCCGGAAACACATGGGCCTGGAGCTGCAAGCGGGGGTGGGTGAGGGTGGCAACCTGGGCTCAGCAGGCCGGCTGGACCCCCAGAGGTGTCGGGGGCGCCACCCGGTGCCGGGACAGCTCGCGTTGCACCCTCTCCTCTGGACGCCACACCTGTGACAGGACTTCATGTCTCGTAGCAACTGCACTTTTGGGGCTGACGGTGGCTTCGTCCCAGTACTGACTGGTCCATGAGCGGAAGGGCCTCTCAGCTGACCTCCTGCTTAAGTGGACGGATGACTCGCACCCTGATCCTTCACACTGGTTCCTATTTTGCTGGCACTTTGCTCTTTCCAAGCTAAAAGGTGGCCCACGGAAGGGCCACGTGCAAACCAGCCCTCCAGGGCTCTACCCCTGAACCGGGGCGGTGTGAAGAGTCCCAGCGGTGGAGCTTCCGCCTGCGTTCCTGTCCTGCAGGGGCCACGCGGGGGTGGGGGTGGGGGGTGGACTAGGTACCAGAAGAGGCCGAGCAGGGGTGGGGGCAAAGCTGCCGATGACACCAAGGGCTGCCTTTTCCTCACAGAGGTGCTCAGTCCTACAACATTTTCTACTGTATTCTTTTCCTTCTTATAGTTAAAAAATCTTTTGTAAATAGAAATCTCTTCATTGACTTTCCTGATTGCAAAAGCAATACATGCATGTTGAACAGTTTGAGCACTGGAACTAAAGTGTCTAAAATAGAAAGTGAAAGTCACCCCACGGTCCTGCCCAAGGAACAATCTCTACCAACAGTTCAGTTCATATCCTTGCAGGATGTTAAACAGGGATGTCAGAATAAATATTTCTGTAAATAAAACCAGAGAATACCTTCTGTGGTCTCTCCCCTACACCTACGCACTCACGACTGCAGGCATCTCACCATGTAAGTAAAAACACATTTGCCTCATTAAAAAAAAATGACTGTGTAGCCTTCCACTGTACGGCTGTATGACAGTTTAATCCTCTATTGACAGACACATGTAGTTTTAAATTTTTTAGCTACTGTAAATAATGCTACAATAAGACTTGTCTGTAAATCTTAGTGTATTTGTTATTTTCTGAGGATAAAACCTTAGCAGTGGAACTGCTTGGTCAAGAGATAAATAATATTTTAAATGCAGATATATATGTTACCATACTGCCCTCTAGAGAGGTTTAAAACTTTTCAATCCAATAGGAGAAATATCTTATTGTTGTTAATTTTAATGCTTTAACATCACTATGGAGGTTCCGTATCTTTGATTATTTATCTTAGTTTGTGAAGGGCCTTTTCGTAGCCTTTGCTAATCTCTGCCTCATTGTACTGCAGGAGCACCCTACATATCCTGGGGCTTTTAAAACTATCCAACATAGGTTGCAAAAAATGTCTTTCCCCACCTTCCTTTTGGTCTCTTTTAATAGCAGAGATTTTAAATTTTATGTAATTAGAATGATTCTTTCCCCACTGAGTTGGAAAGTCATACATGACTTTTGGGGGCTGTCGACTGTGTTCTAGAATCTCACTGTTTAAACGGCTACAGTTTTATAGCATATTTTGAAGTCTGCGGGGAAATTTATTTTCACAAATGGCCATTAGAATGTAACAGAGTTCACAAGAAATTAACTGTAGCAAAACGCCACTCTCCACCGATTTTGCAAAGCGAATTTTCTGCTGGGTTAGTTGGAAATTATATTTATCCTAAGCTGGTGATTGGTGAGAGGGCAAGCAAAGGAAGAATACACGCAAGTTTGTAAATTTTTAAAAATATATTAATAAGGCAGAATCAGCTCAATTATTAAACAAATCATGAAACTCATTTGCCCTATGGTATCCTGTAACTACATCTTCCCAATCTCCTCTTAATTTCGTCATCAGAGGAACAGTAGAAAATGGGAGATTCAAACTCTGGCTCCACATTCTCTATTATTTTATACTAATAAAATAACGCGAGCTTTCCTCTAGTTGCAGCGAGCAGAGGCTACTCTTCGCTGCGGCGCATAGGCTTCTCATTGCTGTGGCTTCTCTTGTTGCGGAGCACGGGCTCTAGGCGCGCAGGCTCAGTAGCTGCGGCGCGTGGGCTCTAGAGCGCAGGCTCAGTAGTTGTGGCGCAGGGGCTTAGCTGCTCCGCAGCATGTGGGATCTTCCCAGACCAGGGCTCGAACCCGCGTCCCCTGCATTGGCAGGCAGATTCTTAACCACTGCGCCACCACGGGAGTCCCAGTCTCTATTATTTTATTTTTTCTTGAGGAAGATCAGTTTTGTACCCTTAGGTACTAGGTGAAAAATTACAGAGGATCACTCCCCAAACTCTGATATGCTTAACTTCTCAGCAATTGCAAAACAGGTCTTTGGTTCACTGGATAAACTATTCCTGGGCCCCATGTGGGTACAGGGAACAGTGTCAGGTTCCCTGAACCAGCCAGTCAGGCTGGCCTCTCCTCTGCCCTGAGTGCCCTTCTGTACTTCTATCCCGCCCCTGAGACGGCCTATCCAGTCACCTGTACGCTACACGAAGGTGAGGACACTAATGTCTCCCTAGCCCTGGCTGGGGGGAGCGGGCACGGTGCTCGGGACACCAACATGGAGGTGGGATGCAGCGTGACTGGACAGAGGGGCCCGTGCGGGGGCCGAAGGGAGCCGCTTGTGACTGTGGGGCTGTGGAAACGAGACGGGAGGATGGAGAGAGGCCGTTACACTAGGCAAAACCACGTGCAACCACACATGCGTCTACTCACGAGTGTGAGGCAGGCAAGGTCTTACCTAGAAAGTCGTTCATGCTGGAGAAACAAGAGACAAACAAAAAAATCAGCATTAGCAAGGGACTGACATTTGTTATTTCCGTTTACAAATGTACTCTTCAAATCAGACGTCTCAGCTTCACGGCTGAAGACAGGGGTGCAGCCTCACAGTGTGAGAAAAGGCTCCTCGGCTAAGTGCCCACAGCTTGCGAGACCTGAGGCTTTGGGAGCACGTCTCATTAAACTGGAGTCCAGCAACGTGTGAAATGATTACCCGCCCTGCCACCTACCAAGCCGTCCTGTGTCCCGGGACTGCCTGGGCCTGCGTGACAGGCTGCCTCTCTGGATCTCAGCGTCCATTCTACCCACCTCCCTCCACTCACACCCTCGGCCCTGCCCGTGTGAACACGGTATCCATGGCTGTGAAGGTCCAGGACGGTCCCCACTTCCTCCCAGGTCCCTAGTGAAGGGAGAGGAGAGCGGGGGAAAGGCCCACACCCGTCCCTAGGATGGTGGTAAAAAAACGAAAAGAGTAACAAAGTACTGAGATCTCAGAAGAAAGGAGTTTACAGATTTGACCTCTGAGCTCGGTTACCTATGGTCGCTGCAAACAACAATGATTATGCCTGTTTTACATTTATTTTTAATCACAGATGACCTTTACCCTCTATCTCCACTTTTTTATAAAAAGAACTGAGGCCAAGAAAAACCTCAATTGATTTAAATGGATTGTTTTTTCCTCCTTTGAGGTGTTAAAGAATAACAAAATCCTCAAGGGCAGACAAAAGAAGGAAGAAGAGAAACCGGGCCCGATTACCTAACAGGAGCAGCGAACCCCTGCTCCTCTGGCCGTCGCGTGGGGACACTGCTCTGTTGAAGGTCACGCCGCGTGAGGGTCCCACATACCGCACCCTGAAGCCGCCCAGGGGGGCAGAGCACCAGCACTGCTGGCTGGAGGGACCGACCAGGCGACCTCGCTGCAAGGTGGCTTTTCCCCGTGGACTTCTGTCTTAAACCCGGGGCTTCCATTCATCAATCCTCTAGTGGGCTTTTCCAAAACGTCCTCAGCCTAACCTCAGTCTCTCCACAGGCCTAGAGCTGGGCCTTCTTCCGTGAATTGTAAAAAGTCCCCCAGGTGACCCATCATGCAGCCCAGGTTACCCATCATGCAGCCCAGGTTAAGCACCACTAACCATGGGCTTTTTAATGTGAAGACGTGTCCCATCTGAGGCGGAGGAATCGGTGAGAGACCGTGCGCTGTGTCTGTGACGTTCTCCTACACTGGAATCGGGCACCCTAAAACGTGTGAGTCTGGGATTCAGGAATTCTCCTGTCTCACATTTATAATATCCCATCAATCACTGCTTTTACCAACATTAACTAAAGGTTGTTTTTCTCTGACTTGAAGACTTTTGTCAAAAAAGAAACTAAATTTTAGCCATGTCTCAAGAATTACTTAACGTATAAAAACGCTTCCAGGGTGCTCAGTGGTGCCGAGGTTTCCCCCGGTGGCCATGCCCACCTGCCAGCTCTGTGCTGAGAGCTGGCCTTGGTGGTGCCCGGGGGGGCGCAGGGGGCATTCACAGCCCAGGGGGACTGCCCAATGGGACACGCCCCAGACCCGTGAGTAACTGAGGCCGAACTCCATCCCAGGCAACGCCAGGGGCCCTACTGAACTGAAGGACCGCGGAGAGCAGGGCCCGTAGGGGAGGCCCCAAGGAGGGGCAGCAGAGAAGCTGTGTGAGAGCAGCGCCGATGGGCCCGTCTGAGCAGCGCAGGGCAGATGGGGAGGAGGGGCAACAGAGAACAGTGCGGAGTCCGGGGGCCCCTTCCCGGCAGAAATGGACGAGAAGATGATGCTCGGGAAACGCGCGCACACACACACATCCAAGGTCTCCCCGCACACCCCTCCCTGCGGCTTGGCCACCGGCTCACTCCCAGTGACGCCCTCAGGGCCTGCACTGCTCACCGAACACCCAGCCAACAGCTCAGCCTTCGGGAAGGGGCCTGCCGGCCTCAGCATCGGCTGTGCCTGGGAACCAGTCTCTGTTCTGACATCTAGACCCGCGACGCCTCAACGCCCTGCCAGCTCCACCTCACTTCGCAGCTGTAAACGCACCACACTGGCTGCTGCTGGTTAGAGCAGCAAGTTAACTCAGGACCTGGGAGACCGGGGTGGGGCAGGGGTGGGGACTGAGCTCACAGGCGCCGACCGTCCACTCTCTGGAGGCTTCTGGGCAGAACGGCCTTTCTCACGCTCCATCGCCCCCAGGGGAGAGCCTCTGTGAGCCTGCCACGCCCTCCCCCAGGCACGGAGAACGACCCCTTTACGACCTCGCCAGCTCGCCCCACGCCTTGGTCACCCTCTCCCACAGAAACCCAAGCACGCCTGTGCCCAGCGCGCAGACGGGGGCCTGACGACGTGACCGACAGACGCGTCTGTTCACCGACTCGGTGGTGCCCAGGCTGTGGGGTCTCACTTGACGGTGCGGCAGCATCCGCTCTGCAACAACGCGATCTGTGGGGGAGACTTCACCGCATCTCCAGCTTTCAGTCTGCTGAGCCGACGCTGGCAGCAGCTGTCTCAGTGAAGAAAGTTCTTCCTTTCGTTAAGGCAGGGAAGTCTGGCTTCTCCCAGGCCTCAGTCTGAGCCATTCTGTAGTATCAAAGCATACTACTCACCTCCACTGACCGACTCCTATCAGGGCACCGGGTTACCACCGGGTAACTAACCTTTCCCACTCGGGATGGCCTGGAAGTACTGCGGGGCTGCTGATGCCGTCATCGCACCAGCGGAAGTTCTCAGACACAGGGCACCATCGCATGCATTGACACTGAGTGGCCTCCACTGAGGAGGCTGATGCAAGATACAAACAGGCAAAAACTTAAAGACACAGAAAATAGGTTAGCCCTGCCAGGCAGCAATCAGAAAAAGCCCCGGGCAAGCCCTCCCCAGAGGCCAGCCTGGAGGGCGGTGCGTCCTACGGGAGCTGCCCAAGAGCGGCACTCCTATCTCTACCTGCCAGGGGTAACTGAAAGCAAACGGCACAGTCTGTCGTTTGTTGTACTCTTCAGGCATGTAAGATGCGTGTTATCAAGTTCTTTGGGATGAACTTTCATCAGGGGTTGTGACGAGTAGTCTGTCACCTGATCCAGGTGTCAGGGGAAACAGGGCTCCCTCCAAGGCCGCCCTCCATCCTTCTAGCATTCCCCCTCCGCGCGCCCCCCCGCCCAAATCCTGGAGCCCTCTGGAACGGGCTTTTTATCGCTGCGTTCAAGGACTCGCCTTAGCCGCGTCCCGAGAAGGTGACCTAACTCCTTAGAGAAGAGTGAGAGTCTCAGAAAACAAGATTTGGGGCCACAGAGGTAGCACGGTTGTAGCACTGTAGGTTGCAGAGGTAGCACTGTTTGCCATAAAGCAAATAATATCATTTCAAAGAAGGAAGACACCTGGGATTTCTGGAGGAGATGGTGTTCTCATCGTAACAGAAATTAGCCTGAGAAGACAGTTCTTAGAGGCCAGAGGGCAAGTGGGTTAAAAGTGTACGGGACCTGGGACTCAATCCCCAGCTTCTGATAAAATGGCTTTGGTATTTAGATCATACTTCCAGAAACTACTGGTTTGCTTGGTTTCTTGATATCCTAGATAATCTGGTGTTTGACGGACAAACAGTGGTTAGATTTAGGGAGAGAAAGTTTGGGTTTCTTGGGTAAAAGGAGCAGAGTGGCTGAACTGGTGGAGACTTAACTTCCATTTTCCCTCTTCCTCCTCCTGTCACTCAAACTGAGCACAGTTCACCGTCATCCGGACACTGTGTCTCAGTCTAAAGAGCTGACTCCGTCCCTGCAGGGAAAGCACGGAGTGGGTCTGGAGAGCAGGGGGCGGGGCAGTGCGGCCTTGCCTACGTGGTCTCGCCGGGGCGGGGCGGGGGGGGCAGTAAAGGACAGCGTCAGAGGCTGGGGAAGGACATCGAAGACCCTCCAGAGCGGAGCCTGAGAGTCGGCCCCATGGGCAGCGACTGAGGAGAAGCCCCAGAACACAGGGCCTGGGGCCCCAGCCAATCTGCGCCCTTCGGAGGCCAGGAGCGGGGGTTCCCCTCGCCTGTGTTCTGGGAAAGGCCCATCTCTCCCTGCAAGCTCCCCCCGTGGACGTGGGGCAGCGGCTCTCACTCCACTCTCGAGCCGGGTCTGAAGGGCGCATCTGCCCATGGTGACGTCGTTTATTTTAGGAGAGGCCCGAGCCTTCTACGCAGCCTACAGGTTAAGACCAACGTCCCGTGGCACGTGCTCTAGTCAGGACGTCTCAGGAGGACCTTCTGCTTGAAGACTGCTGCTCTGTGGCCACTGAGGCCGGGCTCTCTGGTGTGTCTGAGCTAGAGGCAAACGGCTCAGAGAAGGAATTACTTTCACAGCTTTTATGGCCCAACTGGGGGCCACAGACATTGTGAATGGGGCCTACAGCGGCAGAGACTTTAGAAACCAAAGCGAACACAGAAAACAGAAAGTAAAACGAAAGACGAGCCAGACGCACCATAATTTAAAATATGCTCCAAAACCAAGAAGCAGGCTCCTTCCTTTCATACCTCCTGAGTTCTCCCATAACAATCTCATTGGTTGGGGCCTGTTTCTAATAAAAGAACAGAGCGAAGAGCACCATGAATTCAGATGGAAACCCTGGGAAGGGACGGAACAGGGCTGGCTTTGATTTGTGAAATGTGGAGACTTCTCCGAACACCAGAGACTGGCTAGGAAACCCCCCACGAAAGCTTTTAACGTGAAGTTATCGGGAGTTCAGGAAGACAGATAATTAAAACCAAACTCTTCTGACCAAGTTTAAAATAAAATCTTAGCTCTGGAAGCTGGGCCCAAGGGAAAGGAACGAACCACGTCACGTGGCCACACCAAGACCAAAATGGGCCTGACGCTGCAGCGATGGGAAAGCCTCCGGGTAAACCTCCTACTTCACTTCCGTGTTCCCGGGAGAGGCCCGAGCAGGGGCCGTCGGCGCTGCCCTGGGGTGCCCGAGCTCTGAGGAGCGTGGGTGTGGCTGCAGCGAGGACCCGCCGCAGACCTGGCCCAGACCTGGACGCTACCTGAGCTCTGGTTCTACGACGTTTTGAGTTTGAGAATCCTTCCCTATACTCGTCTCAGACACACTCAGGCTTCCTAAGCCTTCTGCCTGCAGGGAAGGGCACCCTCATAACCCAAATGACCGGGGCTCTTGGGAAACTTGGAAGGGCAACCTAGTAGGCTCCAGCTCTGAAAGGGATCTTTCTGAGTCTCACCGTTCCAGTAATATATCTGGGGATCCTGAACGATTTGGAGATACACGTGGGGGCGGGGTGGGGATAAAAACTTTCACGATTTACGCAGAGGTGTGACAGTAGGGCACAGTGACGCTGAGGCCTGCGTTAGGTGCTCTTCCCTGCATCTAAAAAATGAGTATTCCCTTAATATCACGAGACGTCCAACTATATTCATTTTCTCTTAATGCTGCCCCACCATCGGCTTGGCTGCGCCCTGCTCAGGCTCTCACGGGCAGAACCGGGTGTCTGCCGGCCGGGCTCTCACCTGGAGGCCCGGGGGAGAACCGCTGCCTGTGGCCGCCGGGGCTGCCGCTGCTCCTGGAGGCCCCCGTGTCCTTCCCCACGTCACGCAGTGACACGGGGGCTCCTTTCCACACGCCTCTGCCATCAGCCAAGAAAGCTCTCTGCGTGCGGGGCTGGCGGCTGGATCAGGCCCACGCCTCATAAGGTCGGTGACGCCCGTAACGGGCCGGGGGGGGGGCCACCTCATCACATACACGGGCCCTGGAGCCCAGGCCGGGGCATCGAAACGAGCCAGTTTCGGAAGTCCCGCTTTAAAAAGACACGGTCTAGTTTACCTGTAACATCCTCAGAGGAAGAAACATCCGCAGTACACGGCCAGTCAGCTGCAGTCGGGTGATTACAGACATTTTGAATCAGAACAGTGCTGGAAGCACGACGGATGCTGGGGAAGTGTGCATCCACCGAGCAGCTGTGTGTGCCAGAGGATACCTCCAAGCCAAATTCTAACAGTATTAAAAGTATTAAGTTACCTCTAACTTCATCTTCGCTTACTCCTTGATTTGTCTTTACCGAGTACTTAATACGCACGGGGAAAAAAAAAACAAAACAGGAAAGTCAAGAAATACAGTACTTATAATCCCGTTTCCACTGTAAATATTTCTGAAGAACCTCACTGCCAGATTGTGACGACCCTACCAATTTAATACTGCACGTAGAAAGGAGATGACTGAATGCTACTGCACATATCCTGGTCCATCTCATTGTATTTCAAATGGTAGAAAGAGCCCCATCTTCTGCTGTATGTACAGACCACGCTGCCCAAACATTACTGGAATCCTACAGCTCTTATTTTCTATGCAGGCCTGTACCTGTTCTTTATGGATATTCCCAGCTTCTGAAGACTTTCTAGATGTTTTTGGGAACTCACAAAATGTACTTATCGTAGAAGGAAATATCTGAACGTACTAAAGTTTCCCTGAAATAACCAAGGCAAGCCCTTTGTGTTTAAAGGCCACCTGTAAACCCCTATGATCCGTAAGCACGCCTGCAGACTGCGGCGTCTTCTCCAGGCAGCTTTCACACGCCAGGTGACGGCGACCAAGGACGACGAGCTGCTCTAACGCGTGTGGCTCTAGCCAGGGGTCACGTCACTCACATTGAACACACACTTTCACTTAGTCTCAGGTCTGCGCTGGCGTGCACGGTGCACGAAGTCGCGGGAGCCCCTGACATGGCGCAGACGATCCCAAGTGCGGCCTGAGCGCGGCCCCCAGGGCTGCGAGGCTCTGCAGGGTAGTGGGTCCCGCCACCCCGTGAGGGCCATCGTCGTGCCCCCTCAGCATCAAGCTTTCCAGGCCCACAGCCTGGGAAGAGGTGGATTTGTTACCTGGGAAATATCACTGTCCAGCAGCCTATTTGGGTAGCAGTTATTTTAATTTTATTCAGACTAGGCTGTGAATCAAAACCCTTGCCAAGGGGTTAGTGAGGCTCTCCAGACCTCACCTCTTAAGAGGAAACAGATACTCGGGACCTAAGTAGCCTAAGGAAAAACTGTTTCTGCTAAGTAAGTTCCACAAAAGGTTAGGGACTTCCTTTGTTCTTAGCTTTCTCTCTCTGTTCCCGCAGAAACCAGAATGTTAACTCACATATTTTAGAGCTGTAGACACACTAGCAAACTGCAACAAGTGGGGATCTGAAGAGCCTCGAGAACACCTGTGGCTGTTAGCCCTCACTACAGAAACAGGATTTCACAGTGCACGGCCGACCCCCTCCAGGGGGCCGCGCAGGCCAGGAGGAGAGACCAGACCAGGGTCGGCAGTGCATCCCTTCCCTGTGAGGGAGGGGGGCCTCAGACAGTGTCCCCTGGGCTCAGATCCCCTCTCTGGTGGGGGAAAGCTGAGCACATCCACACAACAGTGACAGTCATCACCTGAGTGCAGTCGGACACTAGGCTGTCTGGTACACACAGCAGATAAAAAGGGTTGCCAGAAAAGAAAGACCGACGCTGTCTGGAGGTTTCTGGTAAGGCTTCGTGGAAGGACGACCCTATGGAAAGCATCAGCCTGGAGTCAGAAACAGGGTGGTCGCGAAGAATGACACCGTTCTGCAAGACCTGTCCTGTGAGAAATCGGGCACGAGCTGGGGCCTCGTCAGTGGCCCAGGTGCTACTGGCAGCTCTGAAAGGTAAGGAACTGAAGCTTTCTTTGATTCGGCCACTAAATTTGACCTTTTATACCCCCTATGGACCTTGAGTCTTCAGACGCACAAGGTTCTGTGGATTTAGGGGGCTAAACTGTACTCCCAGAGCAGAACTGGTGCTTTACAGTATAGGCCTTAGGGACAGGAGACACGTGTGCAGGGTGTTTGATTTTTGGCAGGTGAAAGATCCCTTAGATAAGAGAAACCTCAGAAATTCAGGCTCTTCTAATTCAGAGCTTGTTATAATGTAACAGGTCCTGAATTGAAGCATACCTTTGTACCATCTGCTTAAAAATTATTTTATAAGTAAATTAATAGCATAAAAAGATAAGATAAATGACCTTACCTAACGGATCTGTTTTTGAGTACTTATAAAAATGGCTTTAGAGAACTATTTACTAATACACTCGCTAAAAATGATTTTAGGTGACAACCTTCAAGGGTAGAGCAGATCTTTTCTCCTTAGCAACAGTTCTAATGTAGATACTTAGAAGTAACAAAACTATACCTACTTTTAAATGTTGCAAAATTCTGACTTTATCTAAACTGATTTGTCTCTTTCTAAATCATTCTGTGAACTTTCTCCTTCTTTACAATAGGTTTATTATCGCCAACACTCTTTTCGAAACAGATTGAATGGTCAGGGATATTAGCAATAACTCAGGAGCTATTTCACGGAGATGCAGTGGTTCCCTGGACCGCTACACAGCTTAGCGCTGCCGGCTCCAGCATCTGCTGGTACATGGGCTCAGACAACTACTAACTTCCCTCTGCCTCAGCGTCCTCATGGGTAAAGTCGGGGGAATGGTACCCGGCGCGTAAGGTTATCAGCAGGATGAAGTGAGAGTCGCGTGCCTGCCACAGCACCCAGCACAGGTGATGCTCTATAAATACCAGTTTCCACTGCCCACTCCTCTCTGCCGGGGCCTGCTGGCTGCCAGAGGAATCAGCTCAAGCCAACTCTTCCACTCAAGTCAAGGGTTTTGACTGTCTGTAGATTTTGGTTATCCAGGCTAGTTCCTACTTACCCTTTCTAACCCACAGGCATCTAAGGTTATTATTCTACTGTCTGCATAGTTATACTCTCTCCCAGATAACCAACCACGGGAGGTCGATTCTGGAAGTCCACAGGAGCTGTGACGCTCTGACACAAAGACGCTGCTTTCACAAGGAAGCAGGCGGAGGTCAAAGTCTAGACACGCTTCCATGTCTTTACCCCGTCAGCTCACCGGCAGGACTCCCGTACTGTCGCCCAAGGAGGAGGCTGGGCTTTGGGCTGGGATGAGGCCTAACCCCAGGTGTGGACAGCTGCCACCCCCCGAGTGACACACAGTCAGGACCAGAAACGAAAGCAGCAGAAGGCAGCTGGAAGCCAGCCCGAGCCGCTCCCTCCAGCTCCTGATTCTAACCGCCAGCTCCCCCACATATTACGAGGCCGAGGAAGAGGGAGAAGCGATGCTGCATAATCCGGGAGCTGCTCAAGTGGGAAACGCTCTCCCCGGTGGCCCCGCTGGCTGTACTGAAAACGAGGACCCCAACCTCTCGACCCAACTGACCCTCCATCTCTGGATTCTCTGGGGCTGCAGCTCATCACTGGAACATCAAGTTGACCACAATACCTGGAGACAGACAGACAAGACTCAAGGCCTCCTGTCTTCCCTCATGCGACCGCGTGGTGACTGGAGAGGAAAAGGCCACGCACGGGAAGAGCCTTCTAACCTCTTGCTGTTACTCCCCAAGGCTTTATTCCCAGCTCGGTCCGTACGTGACATCTGCTCCTTGGTCTTAATCATAAATATCAGTATTTTCAGCCCATTATTTTCTTCCAAGCTTCGGACCAACTACTTTCTGGTGTCAGTACCGAACCTCCCGAAGTCCCTCTAACTCAGCACAACCCAGCATGAGGCGCCGCCGCACTCGGCACCCTCTGCTTCCCGCCCTGCCCGCTGAGCCGCGTCCTGTCGGTTTCTACCGAGTGGCCCAAACCAGAGGCCTGAGAGGCGCCCTGGCCCCTGCCCGCTCATGGGCTCACCCCGCCCCAGTCCACTTCGAAACAGCTGGACGGTCCTCCAACCACCGGACAGCGCCTCCATCCAGGCCCTCACTTCTCACCGGAGGACCGACCTTACCCCCAGGCCCGCCGACAGTCCAGCCTTCAGCTGCCGGAGCGATTTCTCTAACAAGCAAACAGCTCTGATCACAGCAACTTGACCCCAACTTTTCAGTCCTTCACCCACAGGCCAGCTCTCCAAGCCCTCGGAACGACATGCCAAGCCCCACACGAACCGGCCCCTGTGCGTCTCCAGCTGAACTTCTGATCACACCCCTCCTTCACCCTCCGAATTATACCTCCTGTCCCAGCCACACGATCTGCAGCTCTCAGAGTAGCACTCTCCTTCCTCTCGTCTCTTCTCCACCTTGGTCATGCACTGCTTGCTTTCACTGTCCGTTCAACGGCCTTATGCATCTCCGCTTGACCGGCCTCCTAAAACAAAGCACCTGGGCCCACGTACCTTTATTAGAAGATTCACTTCCCCTTGTTATAATCCTGGAGTTCCCTTCTCATCTCCCCAGTTAGACTGCTGGCTCCCTGAGGGCAGGGACTGTGTCTTTCATCTCTCGATTCCAGATCTAGTACAGGCCTACTTACGTAGCAGACGCTCATGGAACGTTGATCGTGGGAGGATTCAGAACAGGGTAGGTGGCCTTGGTGTTCATCTGCCATGGAACCAGTCTCTGGTGAACAAGCCTCTCCTCCGTGGCTGACCCAGCCCAGCGTCCACCTAGGATTCATGGAACCGTTCCCGGTGGGGAACTGCTTTCACTCCTACAGGTTCCACTACATTGCTTAGGGAGATTCCTTGAGAAAGAGTTACTGCTTACTGACCTTTCTTGAGTGGAATTTAAAAAACCCAACCCAACCCAACCCAACCCAATACACTAGTGGTTTTAATTAGAGAGGAAAAAAAATGGTTAACAGCTTGCACCCTTAGTTAGTATTATTCACCCAGACAAATGCTTCTCACCCCCTGACAACGGATTATAAAGGAGTAAAACATGGATTCCAGATTGGAAGCACGAGAGCAGGAGGAGAGGAACAAAGGATAGAGGAACAGCCTAAAAGCTGCTGGGTGTTGGCCACAGGAGAGCACAAAGGAGGCAAAGACACGGACTCCACACCAGCGCCTGGAAGGGAGGAGCACCCGTGGGTGAGCTCTCGAGAGCTGTCCCATGACTTTCTACCAAATGTACCCTCATTAGTTTGTAGAGCTGGTTATAAAACAAAACAAGATGGTAAATTTCCCCCTTTATTTACATTAACAGCTGGGGTGAAAAATATTATGGAAACTCTGCGTACTTTCTCTTGAGATGTAAGTCCTAAAGGAATAACAATCCAGGTTACATGGGAAAAATGCTACTGATCTTGGTTCATAGATGCAGGCCAAATCCTGTTATCATAAATACCCACCAATTCCAAGAAAATCTGCCTATTTAAAAGATTCCCAGGGTTCAGCTGATGTCCCACTTGCTTCAAAACTATTCAGTACAACAAACATCGACTAAGCGCTACAAGTTGGACATTCTCAAGTAGTCTGTTATCTTTTCGACATGCCCTGTATTGAAGAATGTTTTGTTTAATTAGCAAATAATAATTTGAGAAGACTGACCAGTAATTACCTGGCTCTTGCTTTCAAGATGATTTTAAAATGCCAAACCATCTAAACTGACTAGTTTTTAAGTTAACAGAATTTATAAACTTGAGACCCAATAATATTCACAGTGATTAAGAAGCAAGAAGGAGCTAGAGGTGTCTGACGTGTTTGTAGTGCAGAATTATTATCTTTTTTATGTTGGAAAATTACATCAAAAGGAAGCTTTTATACAAACGTGTGAGCTTGGCACCTCGTGGAGTGGCTCACAGTGTGAGGAGAGGCTGAGCCTTCAAAGCTGCACCAATAAATACTGGCATGGCGCCCATCAGTAACGAGGGTGACTGCAAGCTGTTCCGCTTTCCCTGAGAAATCAGAGACGAGCAGGTCTGTCGCTCAGGGAGCACGCCCTCCCCCCCGCCCCCCAATTTTTAGAGATAAAGAGACATTGGACCAGTGCGAACCTAGTGTGAAAGTCAAAAGAATTGTTTAAAAAAAGCAGCTCACTCTCAGGGTCAGCAGAGACCAGAGCAGCTTTAGTGGGTTATGAGGGATGGGTGGTGAACATCCTCCTTACGGAGGGAGGGGTGGATTTAAAAACGATGTTTAATAGTATAATCTTGTGTTCAGAGAATGACAAATGTTTATTATTTTTAAACTAGAAACTAGAGAAAGTAAACAAAATCCTTGGCTGGTGAGGACACATACTGTCTTTCTCATGTAAGTGATTATTTCATTAGGGAGGATATTAGTTACACAATCTCTAGGCAAACATTAGGTTATCACATTATTTAAAAACGGTCATAGTTTTACCAAGTACAGAAACACTGAATTACATAATATTAAAAGTTTATCAGCTGCTGCTGGGCGTTTAAAGGCATGATAAGACAGTTTCGGTTTTCCAATTACCGAAAAATCATCCTACCGCTTGTTTTCTCGAGTTAGAAATAACCCGTATGAGCTGCAGTTTACAGGCTGCCCTTTCTGCTTCCTGAACATCTAACAGCAAGGTGTCCAGCAGCCATCATTTTAAAATTCCCTTCGAGGACGTTTTCCTTACATGGAAGCATTTACTGCTTAGCCCTTTTGACAACACTACTTCTCTTGGTGTGTGCTTTGACCTTCAGGATTACAGAGCCGGCTCCGGCAGCTACAGCTCCCCAGCCGCGCGTGGCCTCTGACAGGACCGGCGCGAGCAGGGGTCCCCCAGGTTCCGTGAGGACGGAGAGAGCTGTTCCCAGCAGACGCACCCCAGCACGTGTGCTGCGAGAGGCCCAGGCGCTTCTGCCCCTAAGGGGGCTCCCAGGCCCCTGTGGTGTGGCTCCCTGTCTGCAGACACAGCGCCCCCATTTCAGCTTCCTGCGTCCCCACCACGTCCAGAGCTGCCCAAGCTCTTAACTGTCCGCTTTGACCCTGGCGTGTCCTTAACCTTCAAATATATTTGACGTGAGCTCCGGTGCTGCTGACGAGGAGGGTGGGACCGGATTCTGCCCTCGCTGGTGAGGACGCTACGGAAGGAACCTCTCCTCTGCGTCCCTCCGTGTCCTCACCTGTGACACGGGGACGGCAACACCCGCCTTGTAGGTGCCTGAGGATTACTCGAGGCGGTGGAAGTCTCAGGCCTGGAATGTGTTAGGTATTTTGGATAGAATGCTTGTGTTTTCATTGGCATTAGATGCTCAGAAGTGTGCCCCAGCCTGTCCTGCAGTGACACCTGTCCTGGAGCAGCATCCGGAGGCAGGTAAGACACCACCACCACCCGACGCCCAGACCAGCTCTCAGAGAGCACGCGGACCCGCTGGCACACGAGATGAGACGAGGCGAGACTGGACTCCTAGGAGGTACATCTTGGTTCTGTAACCCATTCCGAGGGTCAGCAGCCCCTGAATTAGCCCGTGTGTCTGCCACTCTCTCCAACACTACAGTGGAGTGTGAACGGTCTCTGCAGCACAGGCCCAGGCTGTCTGGACTCCGGGAGCTACAGACGGAGCTGAGGTGACGGCGGAAACCCGCGGACACGGGCACTGAACCTGGGAAGCAGCCCGCCACGCAAGCCACCAGTTTCAGTTCCTATAATCCAAATCCTCAAGTTCTCTCCCACTGCGGCCTCCGTCTAACAAGTCGGGGGTAGGGGGAGTGGTGGCATGAGGACCGGGCCGAGAAGAAAGCAGCAGCCCCTCTAGAGAGGACACGGGTTCACCCAGGAAGGGAAAAGGGGGCATCCCTGCTCCAGGAGCCAGGGCTACGGGGCTGAACGAGGCTGACAAGGGCTCCTCACACCACGAGGCACCCCCGGTGCCGCCGAGAGGGAAGGGAACCAGGGCACGCTCCGTCCTGGGGACCCAGCTTGGCAGCTGTGTGCACGGCGGGGGCACACTCCCCCAGTGAGAGCAGCCCAGGCCACGTGCAAAGAGGCTGCCACACCCACGACGGCGATACACACACGGGAGAGACCCCGTGGTCATTTACACTGGGAGACAGACACTAAACATGGTATCAAGCCACTCAGAAGAGCCCAGGGTTTCTTCAGGCTTCCTCTCCAAATAAGGAAGCTGTGACCAACCTGCTCCCCGGCAGAGACGCTCTCGCGAACTACGGAGGGGCTGCCACTCACCCCGCGCGCCCAGCAGGGCCCTCGGCAGCACGGCGGGCTTCTGCCGGCTTCCCACGGGGGACACCTGAATCCACGTGCAATCCACGTCCACGGAAACACGCACTAGATAGACAGGCTGGACCTGCCTGGGGCGTTGCAAACACCCCCAGAGCTGGCTGTCTACAGCCGGGAGGTCCTTCTTTGGCTTTTTAAGCGCAGAGGCTCCTGACGGTCACGGAGGAGTAGCGCCCCAGTGCCCAGAGCGCCTGCCCACCCCGTTCTCTCTTCATCACCCACAGACACACAGGATCGCAAAGACGCCCCCGCACGCACACGCCTGCACAAATGCACGTGCAGGACCTGCACACGCAGCGCCTACACGTGCCTGAGGTCACTGAACGCGGTTCCGCAGCCACTGGGAGCTGCTTCTCCTGAGACACCGTATTGACCCATAAAACACAGGAAAGGCACTGACTAAACACAGCCGCGTAAATCAGAGAAAGCCCGTAAGACACGGTAAGGAGGCCTCTACACTCTTCCTGTCAGGCGTTTCACAAGTGACGCTGAAAAGCTGGAAGGCAGAAGCTGTGTCATGCATTCAAGTCCACTTTCACCTAAGAGGCCGTTAAGAATCAGGAACAGGAACCTCCTACAGAACAGCTCCTGGTGGGGCCTCCGTCTCCCTGGCTGCTTCCACACGCCCTGAATCCCCTCTGCCCTGACCGACCCCCGGGGCCCGGCCTCACAGCCCGCCCCCAACAGACCGCGGACGGAGGGAGGGCCGCTTACTCGGAGCGTCCTGGCCGTCAGGGAGGGCGAGCCCGGGGGCGAGTCCGACTGAGCCGTCCTGCTCCGAGCGAGGTCCTTGCCTCGGCCGTGCAGGGAGGACATGGCCCCTCGGCGGCAGAGCCGGTCGGGCACCCCCAGATCGCGCCTTCGAGCTGAACTGAATCAAGGGTAGAAGCCACCCAGTCAATGAGTCCACAGTCACATGGGGGACGAGGCGTGTCTCAGTCCAGCTCCAGCACAGGCGCTGGGCTGGGCCCCGCTGCCGACCCAGCCCGGCCCCAGTCTTCCCGAAGGGCGCCGCTCACGGAGGCCTGTGCCCCACAGAACCTGGGTCCAGGTTCCGGGACAGCAGGTCACGCCCCGGAGGAGACGACCTCAGATCCCCCGGAGGACGAGCCTGCGAACAGCTCCTGTCTCTTCATCCGGAGGGAAGACACGCAAATCCTCTGGACACCATGCTGCCTCCCCGGAGCCGGGCTCCAGGGCTGAACGGGGTCTGGAAGTGCCCCTGTGACCAACCGCCGTGATAAACGCACCTTAAACGACTTAAAAACAAAAACCAAAGAACAACACATAAATAAGGTACTAGGAGCTTAGGAGAAGGAAGCAGTTTCAGGAAGCCAGAGGAGGCTGCGTTCACATATAAACACGCAGCCCCACACGCTCCCGCCCTCCGCCTCTGACATTCCAAATCCCATTCGCTCAGCGAGGAATGCTGGACACCGGCCAAGGGCAAAGATGTACTTTCCACTCAGAATTCGGGTTTCCACTTGCAGCAGGAGAGGAAAGCCCGCCGGCCTCTGGGAATTCAGGGGGGCCCCCTGGGGGCTCAGGGACAAAGCCACCACCCCTGGCACCCACCCCCTCGGCCGGCTTCTCAGACGCTCTGCCACGTGGGAGAGCGGGGACTTTTCCACGTCTGGGTCCCTAAGTAACAAAGCCCAGACAGACACAGCAGTCAAAGCACCTTCAGCCCTTTTTTGTCCAAGTTTAACGACACGTCATTCCTGCCGCCCCCCGAGGAAGCTGCAAGTTGAAACTCCGGCCACGGCAGAGGAAGCTCTCCGTACACAAGAGACCTGGACGGCAGAGCCTCTGAGCACAGCGCTTAGCTGAGTTGTACAAAATGCCATGATCGGGAGGATTGAGACGGGGCCGGGGGCCAGGCGAGGGAGGGTCAGAAATAAGGAGAGAACAGAGGCGGGAACTGACTGCACGACCGCAGAGAACATCAAGAGTTAAAAAGAATGGAATTTATTTGCTTGGTGTCGAAGGATTTTGGATTTGGCCTTGAAACATCTCAAGTTTAATCTTTTGCACTCTGTGTCATCACTACCCTATCCAACACTTCTAGGCCAAATGCTTTCTAAGCAGATGGGTTTATCCCCAAAGTAACAACTCACTTCTCTCTGGGATCTTGGAAACTCTATCCTGCCCTCCTTTCCCCACATGAAATTGATACCTTTTTCCTTCATATCTTCCTAGCAAGCCACTCTTTTCCCTCCAACTGTCTTGATATCTTCTTTATTCTTATGACCAATTTGTGAAACCGAATCAAGGGAAATGGGGTTGGTCTGAAGAACACAGGTTGAAAAGTTTATAAAGGGGTCCTGATTCACTTCTAATCTAAAAAACTCCTTCGGAGGACTGACGAATTCTACCACAAACCACAACTGTACTGCGTCTAAAAGGCCAGTTATCTTGGGGGTTCAGATCTATGAATCTCATGTTCTAAATCCTACATATGGGGCATTCCCTGGTGGTCCAGTGGATAGGACTTGGTGCATTTGCTGCCGAGGGCCTGGGTTCGATCCCTGGTCGGGGAACTAAGACCCTGCTTGCTGCGTGGTGTGGCCGAATTAAAAAACATACAATAAAAACCCTACTTTGTAGCCACTCCCATCTGTAAGAGTGAGTTTTTCTCTATTAGACCCCTTCACTTAGAAAAGAAATACTGATGTAACATTCCCACAGCAAGACTGGCTCCGGGAAGGCTGGGGTGAGAAGGACGAGAACCCGGTTCACTCCCCAGACCCCTCAAGCAGATGGCAGGAACAATTCTGATGAGCAGTTTCCGGGCTGTCTCTGTGAGGCACGTGCAGTGATTTCATTCCTCGTGGGCAACGGGGGAAGGAATGTAACAGCCTGTTTAGCACTGCTCTTTGTTTCTCTTCACCTCTTACGTCTGCTTCTCGGCGGCACTGACAACGGCGAAGCCCTTCAAGCGTGCACAGCCTCACCTGGTGCTCTCACCTGTGCTGGAACGCACCGTCATCTTACAGGCGAGGGGACACGCTCTCAGGGGCCGCGGGCCTGGGCAGAAGACACACAGCCGGTAAGAGGGCACAGAACACAACGGCCCCTCGAAGGCTCTGAAAAGACCGGCCAATTCAGATCCTTCATCAGGAAGATGCTGCCTATTTGAGACACTCACAGGAACACGTCCGAAACTGAGGAACGGAGAAAAATTCTCCAGGAAGTTACACCTAAGCTCTTTCTTTTGTTCACTTGTTCTTTTATATATTTATAGCCTTTTTCTCCAACAGGCACTTGTTGTTTCCTTTCTTACTGAAGAGACATTAACTCCCCTGAGAACATCAAAGTGGCCTTCACATCCCCGTGAAGGTAAATGTGAGTGGGAGTGTCTGTGGTCACAGTCTTGCGTCTTCTGGTTACGTCATAATCTAGTTTTCAGGTAGTACCGTGTTTCCAGTACCATTCCCACGTCAGGGAACCCGAGATGAAAACAATGTGCATTTTCCTCCACACTGGCCTGGCACAGAGTATAACATTCTGACCCGGGCACACACATTACAGACAAGCAGCATGGAGGAACGGCAAAGAATAACAAAGAATCGCCCTCTTCTTTTCTTCCCCAATTGAGGGTCTGGTCTATTCTTTCTAAAGTGAAGGTCTAGTAACCAAGAAGCCTGGTAAACGACCTCTCCAGAGTGAGAGCTATGCAAACAGCCATCTGTTTGGAAAATAACCTATTTCCGACAGGCAGGAGAGAATGTTGGGTTCATGTTTTATCTCTTCCAGATAAGGGAGAGAAAAAAGTTCCTAAACTTTAGGAGGTTCTTTGTTATAACTGAATGAAGAGTTCCGGGCAGACAGCTCAACAGAATCTCCAATAAACATAAGAACCAGCAGACACAGGGGTTCTCCCAAAGTCTCCTCCAGTGGGGTCTTCTTAGTATAGAAATTAATGAGCCAGTTGAGTAATTTCTAACTTTTCCTCTTATATTTTAAATCAAGAAAGTTAAACGTTATGGTTTAAGAGTGATGATGTTTGGTAAAATGTCCCCCAGTGAGGACCCCCAGAGCATCAGTACACCAGCACACTGCCCTGTGGTTCGGGAAGGGTGTGGGCTTTGAGGGCAGGTAGCCTGCGCGGCAATTCAACCCCTGCTTAACTGTCTGACGTGATCAAAATGCTTTACCCTCACTGAATCTTATATGGCTCACTTCAAAAACTGTAAAATAATGCCTGTCTTGCAGAGTTATTTTATAATTCAGGCCTAACATCTATGCAGTGCCGAGCACATGGATGTGCTCAATACAGGGCATTTATCACCAAAGTGCTGATCAACACGCACACGCATCTAGAAACCACACGCAAGGATCTAAATGAAAATCTGAAACAAAGAGCTCAGATTATGGTTAGTAAACAGCTACTGAATGAAGACAGAATCTCCTTTCCAAATGTTTTAGGGAAGAACCTACCTTGTTCCCTCCTTCCCAATCCTCTTTCTTGGAAGGCAATGCCCTAGTGTCAGGGAAGGCGCAGCCATGAGGCAGGAGCCCGGTCTAGTCAGGGGCCTGAAGACAGTGGGGGTTAGGGCTGGGGTTAGGGGTTAGCGCTGGGGTTAGGGGTTAGGGCTGGGGTTAGGGGTTAGGTTAGGGTTAGGTTTCGGGGTTAGGAAGCAACAGGCTCCGCAATGGTGGAGGAGCCTTTGCACAGCCAGTGGCCAGACCACTGTTTCTAAATGTCACTCTCCGCTAACGGCAATGGGGTTCCCTGGAGAAATAGCTGTTGATTCCAGAGCTGGGGGAGGAAAGCAAATAAGCCTGGGTCTCTTGTGTCAGGAAGAAGAAAAGCACTCAGATGAGGATGGGGGCATGACAGAAGGACAGAAGGACACACAGACCTGCTTAAGACGCCAAACCTGGGACAGTCAGATCATCAAAATAAATAAGAGTAACAAGTAAAAACCCACTGAGGGAGGGCTTCCCTGGTGGCGCAGTGGTTGGGAATCTGCCTGTTAAGGCAGGGGACTCGGGTTCGACCCCTGGTCTGGGACGATCCCACATGCTGCGGAGCAACTAGGCCCGTGAGCCACAACTACTGAGCCTGCGCATCTGGAGCCTGTGCTCCGCAACAAGAGAGGCCGCGATAGTGAGAGGCCCGCGCACTGCGAGTGGCCCCACTCGCTGCAACTGGAGAGAGCCCTCGCACAGAAACGAAGACCCCACACAGCCAAAAATAAATTAAAAAAAAAAAACAAACCCACTGAGGGAAACAGGAATTCATAAGCACACTCTAATACAAATAAAGGAATGACAAAACAGAGGAGGAGAGAGAGCTCTTCCTTACACTAGAATGCCTACCAATGAATGTAAAAGGAGTAATCTAATTAGATAAAAATCCCCATTTGGGAAATGTCACTGGAAAATCAGTTCAAGAAAGAAACATTAATGGATACCAAAACTAGTGGGTAAAAGCAGGATGAGAAGCTGGATTTTGTGTAATCTCAAAGTATCACCTCATAAAATGCTAATCACTAAGGAAGAAAATGGGACTTTCCTATGGCGACACTGTCCTAACCAAGGGACTCAGGGTCAGTGCCCCCAGGAGTGGACAGACCGTCAGGGCAGAAAGAGAAGAGCCAGGTGTCACTTCTGAGACGTTGTGTAAAACATGCAGAAACAGGCCAGCTTCTGAGGCAAAGCGGCCCACACCCAGGAGTACACGCAGGCCTCTCTCCTTATAAATGGCAAGGTCGTGAGAACCAAGGAGAGAGGAAGGTCAGACTGGATCCTTCTGCCATGAAGGGCATTACTGGGACAACTGATGTTTTAATGTGGCCTCTGGGTGAAGGGTTTATAGTTCTTTGTACTATTCTTGAAATACTGCTACAGATTTGAAATTGTTTCAAAGTAAAAAGTTAAAACAACCCACTTCTCTCATCATACTAGGGTATGAGCCGTGTGAATGAGATAACTTCTTTTAACCCCAGAGGACTTCGGAGAGACGGGTCTCGTCACAGAAGGATTCGGCCAAAGGCTCAGCAGAGAACCGGGCTTGTGAGCGGACGCAGGTGTCATCCCGCAAGCAGAGCAGCTCCGAGTGCGCTCCGGAGTGGACGGGCGCTCCCGGCACACGACTCCTTCCGTGCGTCCTGGCTCGCAGTCAAACAGCTCAAAAGACAAGACTGCAGCCAGTGCAAGTCCTTTCCAGTGAGAAGGGCACAGCGGTTCCTAGTCCCCGAGTTACCAAACAGGCAAAGGATGCGTGCTCTGAACCAGATTCCTCCCAGTGCCACACTGCTGGGTCAGGAGAATCTGAAAACACTACAGAAGTCACTACTCTTTAAACAAAATTTGGGGTTTGACAGACAAATACCATCACAAGTCAGGAGAGAAAGCTTTTTTATTATGGTGGCTACAATTCCCAGAATCGCCGCTGTGTCAGACGGTCAGCATTTCACCACACAGACACTCAGGCCATCCTCGCGGACCCCGCACGTGCCCTGTGGCCAAGGGCACAAATGGAGACTCCTCGCGTGTCCCGGAAGGGCTTCAGCAGAGGAGCCAGCACAGCCCTTCCAGCGTCTCGAGAAAGGAGCATCTGGGATTCCAACTCACTTTTTCCTAAATGAAGGACGTGATTCCCCGCCTTCCCCAGTGAGCTGACAATTCCAGACCGACTGTGTCCATCACCAGAGGAAGAGCAGACGGCAGCTGCCCCTGTCTTCAGAATCTGTGAGCAGATTACTTTTGGGGCTTCAAACGCGACAGGATTATTACACCCACAGAAGAACATTTTAGTTATGCTGCTTGCTGTACTTGGTAATCCTCATAATTAGATTGTAAAACCCAAAGAGACTTCACTCTATCGTGCTACATATAACCTCTCGGAATTGGTCCCTTTCAAAATTAAAGTTAATCTGAAAGTAGCTTCACAATCCCACATGGTCCCCATCTACATCTTTCAAGTTCTTTCGTTACAAAAAAGAACACAGGACTGCAGAATAAAGTTCTGGAGTGCTCTGGCCAAGGGGGTCAGAAAAGAGCCTCTCTGTTAGCACTTGTGAGCACTGCAGCTGAGCCTAAGCATGAGACGTTTAAGTCAATAAACAAATGTTGTAAGACTTTAGCCAGAAGTGTAAGGCCTAGATTTTTCTGGAGGTCCCTAACCTGAAACCCAATCATCTAGAACTGCAATCTTTCAAGTTTTTTTTTTTTGGGGGGGGGGGGGGCACAAAGCCAACAGAATGCGTTATCATTGCCCATTTCTTCAGATACAGAAGGGGAGGAAAGTTCCTTCTGGAAGGTGAGCATGGCTTCCAACAAGGTCTTCAAGGCCCCAAGGGAGTTTGTCAAAAGTTTGGCAGACATTACCCAGTATTTCAAAAGTTTTGCTGCTGCTTCCTGCAAATCAACTTTTTGGGGGTAACTAGGTTATAAACTTCTGAGAAGACACAATACACAATATTTTAGTTTAGATTTAGGGAAGAAGGTAATGAGTCAAGTATTAACAATTAAGAACTACAAATAGTTCCAGATCCCTGTTCCTCCTTTTGGAGCTAAGAGTTTGCAACAGGACAATCATTTTCAGGCCTGTTTATGAAATATAAGGGCCAAATAAAACATGTGTATTTCTAACCGTCAACTCACCCTTTCCTTCCTTCAACCCATCAAACACTATTGAGTGCTAACTCCACAAACTTACTAAACAAACAAGCTCTTTTCGTTTAAAGGAGACCGTGGGCAGCACACGGCCCAGTCAGGAGAAGCTCCACGGGTTTATCCTGCTGTTTTCATTCCTGGGCACCTAGAGGGGCACGAGCTCCGTGGGGGGAAGGGATGAGGGAGGAGCTCTGAAGGAAGCAGCAAGTTCTCTGCCACTCGTCCCCTTCTCTTCCCACGTCCCCATCTTAATCCTCAGCCTTAATTTGCGTGAGGTGAAGCTCTCCCCTCCTCCTGGGGTGGGGGGACAGTGGCGACAACTCACCTCCAGCGACTCTTGCACTGACGCTCCTGAGTGAGGAGGACGTATCAGGGGCCTCACCACAAAACTAACCTCCTACCCTCAACTGCTCCTTTGAAACGAATCCTTCCCGAGAGAAGAGTCAGTCTTCATTCCACACATAAGGACACGCAGAGCAAAGAAGCCATGCAGTTCCTTCCGCTAAATGAAGGGCTTTGGACATGTGCCCTTTATGAAAAAGCAACAAAAGCTAAAAATCAGAGCGACAAAGCGCATCCGCTACAAGGACGCGAGGGCCCTGAAGCCGAGGCAGGAGCGGGGAGGAGCTGCGCGCTGCCTGGCAGGAGCCAACCTTCGCCACGCGCTCCCACTCTCGCTCTCGCACACTTGAACAGTCACGTCCCACTGTCATCAACGTTTAAATCCCAGAAACCCACTTCAGGGTAAGGGATTATACAGGCCTCTTAAGAAAATCTTTCTGCAAGCCTGTCCTAGAGCTGGTTTATGGGTTTAGTTTTGCAATTAAATTTAAATTTAGCAACAGCTAAAAAAGGCAAAACAGAAGTGGAAAGCTACCCCCTTTCCATGTGAGTAACTCACAGCAGCTTTTCCCCGCTGCCACTCTTCTTCGGCCACACAGGACAGAACAGCAGGAGAGTCAGAAGGGGCGGCGCAGAACCTCAGCAGAGGCTCTCAAGGGTGGAGGTGGGAGTGGAGGCAAGACCTCCGCAGGGTCCCCTGGAAGTATGTGGGGACACGGCGCCCAGGACGACTGGCGCGTGCGGTCAGCACCCAGTAGGGCAGGGTCGGGAAGGGCGCCGACGTCAGACTATGTTCCAGACAGGCCGGCGCAATAAAGAAGTTCTCTGCCAGAATGCTCTCGGTGCCTCGACGAGAAAAACACGCTTGAACTGATCAGAAACACTAACAGGGCAAATTTAAAAGTAGCCAAGAGGGCTCTCTATAGGTTACATGGCTGCTTAAACACTGGATGAATAGAGAAAAAGAATATGACTTATCTGAAACTTCTGTGAAAGCTATAACTCTTCAGTAAAGCTCAGAGTTATTCCATAAAGTTGTTTATCTCAATAAATTGTTTTAAAAAGTCAAGGAGAAAGATGCTGAATAATACCACATTTTTATAGTACCTTATAATATTTAATTACATTTTAGAGTAACGTTTAAAAGAAACCTGTTTAACACGTGCAGATATTCGTGATATTTAGATCGTGCTTATAATCAGTATGTCAGGCAAAACATACTACCATCGAGTGGCAGTGTACCTAAAATTTAGGCTCAAGTGTTTGGATGAAGACGAAACCTACAACTTAAAAGTTATAAAATCAGAGAAGCACAACGAGTTATGAGGGGCAGCAGCCTACACAAATAAACTTTAAAAACAAACGTCCAGAAATTCTAATTTATGTTCAAGTTTCCTGTCATCAACTGGATCTATTTTTTAAATACTTTGGTCATTTTGTTTGTTTGTTTGTTTGTTTGTTTGTTTGCGGTACGCGGGCCTCTCACCGTTGTGGCCTCTCCCATTGCGGAGCACAGGCTCCGGACGCGCAGGCTCAGCGGCCATGGCTCACGGGTCCAGCCGCTCCGCGGCATGTGGGACCTTCCCGGACCGGGGCACGAATCCGCGTCCCCTGCATCGGCAGGCGGACTCTCAACCACTGCGCCACCAGGGAAGCCCGGTCATTTTCTTTAAAGCCTGTAATTTTGGCTGAATGCTCCACCAAGGGGTAAGGAAAAACAATTATTTCTCATTATTAGCAATGGCAGAGTTTTAAGAAAAACGATTTACGCATCCAGTTCGTGGAGAAACGTGAATGTTTCAACCGGTCCTCACAGTTGTGGGCTTATTGTTGGTCCAGAACTAAGCCTGCTCCATTCATCTGGGTTTACTGAGAAGACTCCCTCCTTAGAATTAAAAATGTATAGAAACTCAACACCTGTTTTTCCTGTAACAGCGCAGATCCTGGAGAAGCCGAAGGACCTTCCCGGCCCCAGAGAACCGCATGCAGGCTTCCTGCCTCAGATGCCACTGATGCCTATGGTGTGACTGCCTGTCCAAATGCTTTGTGAGTCGTTTGGGGCATCTATATGTGCTTTACGTCCACGCTCTCAGTTGAAAGTGCTTTAAAACGGCTGAAGATGAAAGATGCCGTCGCACCATTAGGGTTAGTTTCTAATCCTCTCATTTCTCTTAGGCTCAAATTATTTTCTTCTGTGCCAAATGAATCCTCCAAATACCCCATTTTTCCTTTTTCTCTTTCTCATTTCCACTGGACAACAGATTGCTCCTTCACTAGGGTTCTGCAGGGGAGGTTTAAGCTTTGGTTCTGGCTAAAAAATATAGCTGTGGCTCAGAAGATGACATAGAAGTTTCTCCCTGTGCCTAAGACACTGGAGATACCCCCCAAAAGTGAATCATTAGAGAGAAAAACTTGAAAGAAAAAGCCTTTCACAGAGAACTATTTTTGTCCAGATTACGTCTGCCAATGGCACGTAAGGAACAGTCTGCGTCCTATGTAGTAGGAAGTGCACTTCACTCCCTACCGTGATGTCACCTGGTAGCACAGCTGGTGCTCTGCCGTGGGGGAGAGCGGGGTGGGGGGGGGCGGGAACAACCACGGAGCACCTAAACTGATAGCCCTGTCAGCTCTGTGCCCCATGGCAAGGCCCACGCACCCCACCCAGACATGCGCCGCAGAGGCAGACAGCTCTAAGGTGTGACGCTGCACATGCGTCCCCCCAGGAAACACAGCCCCGTGTGCGGCGAACGGGACCAGTGTGCAGACCAAACTGACATGGCCGTGGGTGCCTGGTGTTCGGCGCAGGCCGCAAGAGAGAACCACGTTCCGTGCAGACAGCGCACACACTGCGTCTAGGGGCACAGAGGGTCCAGCAGAGCAGACGTCTGGGTGTCCCGGGCGCTGTCCTCGGCCCTTGGTGTGACGCGTGTAATGTGACATGGGGGCCGGTCAAGCGGGATGCTGATAACGGTGGTCCCGGAGTCAATTTCTGTACGTGCTGTTAGCACATGTTTACACAAACCAAAACACCCCACCCTCTCCACGCCCCAGACCACTGGTGACCCCACTGTCTCACAAACGCACGCTTGGTCCTAACACAGATCGAGTGACAGTATCCACGACCCATCACTAAACCTGGGATCACAGTTCTGAGGGCAAAGCGAGCCTGCTCGACTCCTCAGGGGGTCACGAGGCCAACGTCCACAGGGGGACCCTTGGGCCACCAGGCGTGACTGGCCAGGCGCCTTCACTGTCCAGTGCTGCCTGGCCTCGGGACGCGCGGACTCTGGCTTGTGATCCCGCCCCAGGCCTCAGCAGCGCTCGCCGTGGCTGAACAACTTGGAGGCAAGACGATTTCGTGTGGATTCTGAAACGGTTGATAAAGGACAAATCTCCTTGATGCGCGTTCCTTGAAGGTCTGGTAAAATCTCCCCTCAAATTAGTTCGGGCCTGGTGCCTTTGGCCCAGGGTTGGAGGGTGGTGGTTAAAGTGTTATCCAATTCCCTTTAATGGCTACTGGGCTTTTCTGTTTCCCTATTTCTTCTTGAGTAATTTTGATATATTTTCCCAGAAAAGTATCTGCTTAAGTTTTCATGCTTACTGTCATAATGCCGTTCAGAAGCAGGTCTTATGATTAAACTGTTTTCTAATTCTGTCCCCCTTTCCTTTCCTGATACTGTTCATACCCACTGCCCGCCCCACCCCCTCCCCCCATCAGCTTGTCAAAGGTTTATTTTATCTTACAAGTTTTTTCAAAGAATCAGCTTCTGGTTTTACCAACCATCTCTGCTATTTTGTTTTTGGTTCGTTCATTCTGCTCTTTATTTCATCCTTTCTACTTTATTTGGGCAAACTCCGTTCTCTTCCCAGGATCTCGAGTTTGAAAGCTTGGCTCATTTGTTTTCATTCTTATTTTCAAATATTTTCAACCATATCTCTGCATTTAAGGGTATAGCTTTCTCTCTTTTAACTACTCCTACAAGATCTAATGTAAAGTAATCTCATTCTAAATATTTCCTAATTCTCCATTATAATTATCTCCTTAACCCGTGTAGTATTCAGAAGGGAGTTTTTGTTTCCAAAATACTCTTTTCTTGTCCCACCATCTCTATGATCTCGATTTTGCCCCCACACCTGTGTCTCCTGCTCCCTCGGGAGTGGCCCCGAGCTGCCCTCCCTGTGAGGGACGGTCCACTGTCTCAGGCCCTCCATGTGCCCCACTCCCCCCTCACCTGGTGTGAGTGCAGAGGTCCACTGTCATGCTACTCTTCCCTCGCTCGCCCTGCACTGCACGCAGCTAAACCACGACCTCATTTAAACTAGACTTTCTGCCGACTCTGCCACAACCGCGCTCACCGGTCTCATTTTAAATTCACTCCCTTGAACCTGGGTGGACTGCACGCTGCCAGGCACACAGACACCCCCGGGCCGCGCGCCTTCCTGGGCAGCGATCTCATCCACTTCGGCGCATCCTTCCCAGGCTGCTGGTCTCCTTTCGATTTCACTCAGAAAAGAACCCCCCCAGGCCACGTTTACCGGCCGTTGCCGGGCCCTCCCCTGCTGCACCTGCCTGCGGGCTTGGCGTGCTGGTCTGGAGTCGCATTGCAGCTCGGACCCCGCCCCTCGCGGACAGCACTCCACCAGGGCTCTGTGCTTCCTTCCACCCAGGTCACCATTCTGCCCTGTCCTGGTTTGCTCTCTCCCCGCTCATTCCCATCAGCCAGCACGCAGCTACACCCCCCGTCGCCAAAGCACCCTTCTCTGGACCCCGTCTCCCCTGGAGCTGTCACTCCATGTCTCTGCCCCCTCTGCTGAAAAACTTGCTTTTAAAAAATGATCCTTCTCAGTGTTTCTAACTCCTCTCCCCCCACTGTGTCTGAAAACCACTGCGATCGGCCTTTCTGTCCCACACGCCACCAGAACTAGTCTTACCGAGGTCCCCGCTGACCTCCATGTCGACACTCACCGGTCAGTCCTTCGTCTTCATCAGCTCAACCCATCAGGAACACTTAATACTATGGTAACCGCTTCCTTCTCCGTACGTTCTTTTCATTGACACTGGAAAGGACACCACCGCTTCCTGGGTCTCCTCCTGCCCACTGGCTGGTACCCCCGGTTCCCCCCGAGTGGGGAGTGGGCCAGGCTCAGTCCTTGGCCCTCTCTTGTCTAAACTGCCTTTCCATCACCTCACAGTCTCATGGCTTTAAGTATCATCCAACCGCTCCACAGATGCCACATATCCGACTGCCTAATCTTCCAGATGGATGTCTACAGAGACCTCAAACTCAACAGATCCCACCCTGAATTCCTGCTTTTCCTCCCCAACCCGTTTCAGCTGCAGACTTCCCATGTCAGCTGATGGCAACTCTATCCTTCCAACTGCTCAGGCCAAAGACCCTGGGGTCAGCCAAGACTGCTCTTTCCCTGACATACTGTACATCCAGAATATTTTTTTCCCCACTGAGGTATAGTTCATGTACCGTATAAGTTCCCAGTGTACAACATAGCGATCTACAATTTTTAAAGGTTACATTCCATTTATAGTTATAATAAAATATTGGCTATATCCCCTGTGATGTACAATATATCCTTGTACCTTATTTATCTTATACATAGTAGTTTGCACCTCTTAATCGCCTACCCCAATATTCCCCTCCCCCTTCCCTCGCCCCACTGGTAACCACTAGTTTGTTCTATCTATGAGACTGTTTCTTTTGGTATATTCACTAGTTTTATTTTTTAGATTACACACATAAGTGATATCATATGGTACTTTTCTTTGTCTGACTTATTTCACTTAGCATAATGCCTTCCAGTCCATCTACGTTGTTGTAAATGGCAAAATTTCATTCTTTTCTGTGGCTGAGTAATATTCCATTGCATATATGTACCACATCTTCTTTATCCACTCATCTGTTGACAGACACTGAGGTGGCTTCCATATGTTGGCAATTGTAAATAATACTGTTATGATAACTGGGGTGCATTATCTTTTCAAATTAGTGTTTTTGTTTTCTTTGGATGTATACCCAGGAGCAAAGTTGCTGGGTCATATGACAGTTCTACTTTTAGTATTTTGGGGAACCTCCACACTGTTTTCCACATTGGCTGTACCAATTTACATTGCCATGAACAGTGCAGGGTGGTTCCCTTTTCTCCAGATCCTCACCGACACTTGTTATTTGTGTTCTTTTCCATGACAGCCATTCTGACAGGTGTGAGGTGATATCTCATTGTGGTTTTCGTTTGCCTTTTCCTGATGATTAATGATGTTGAGCATCTTTTCATGTACCTGTTGGCCACTTGTATGTCTTCTTTGGAAAAATGTCTATTCAGGTCTTCTGCACGTTTTTTAATTGGGTTGTTTGTTTTTATGATGTTGAGTTGTATGAGCTGTTTATGTATTTTGGAATATTAACCCCTTATCAGTCGTATCACTTGCCAAGTATTTTCTCCCATTCAGTAGGTTGTCTTCTGTCAAGAGTTTTGTTTGCTGTGCAAAACGAAAGTTTTGTTTTAATTAGGTCCCATTTGTTTATTTTGTTTCCTTTACCTTAGGAGCTAGATCGAGAGAAATATTGCTGTGGTTTATGTCAAACAGTGTTCCACCTATGTGTTCTCCTGAGAATTTTATGGTTTCCAGTCTTACATTTAGGTCTTTGATCCATTTTGAGTTTATTTTTGCATATGGTGTGAGAAAATGTTCTAACTTCATTGTTTTACATGTCACCGTGAAGTTTTCCAAGCACCACTTATTGAAGAGACTGTCTTTTCTCTGTTGTATACTCTTGCCTCCTTTGTCATAGGTTAACTGTCCATAAGTGTGTGGGTTTATTTCTGGGCCTTCCATTCTGTTCCATTGATCTCCATGTCTGTTTTTGTGCCAGTACCAGACTGTTTTGATTACTGTAGCTTTGTAGTAAACTCTGAAGTGAGGGAGCGTGATTCCTCCAGCTCTGTTCTTCTTTCTCAAGACTATTTTGGCTATTTGGGGTCTTTTGTGTTTCCATACAACTTTAAAAATTACTTGCTCTAGCTCTGTGTCGTTGGTATTTTGATAGGGATTATATTAAATCTCTAGGTTGCCTCGGGTAGTATGGTCATTTTAACAATATTCTTACAATTCATAAACACGGTATATCTTTCCATCTGTTTGTGTCATCTTCAGTTTCTTTCACAAGCGTCTTATAGTTTTCAGAGTGCTGGTCTGTTGCCTCCTTAGATAGGTTTGTTTTTTTTGATGTGATGGTAAATGGGACTGTTTCCTTAATTTCTCTTTCCGGTATTTTGTTGTTAGTGTAGAGTAATGCAATGGATTTCTGTGCATTAATTTTGTATCCTGCAACCTTACCAAATTCATTGATTAGTTCTAGTAGTTTTCTGGTTGTGTCTTTAGGATTTTCTATGTAGAGTAACACGTCATCTGCAAAGAGTGACAGTTTTACTTCCTTTCCAATTTGGATTCCTTTTATTTCTCATTCTTCTCTGATTGCTATAGCTAGGACTTCCAATACTATGTTGAATAAAAGTGGCAAGAGTGGACATCCTTGTCTCGTTCTTGATCTTAGAGGAAATGCTTTCAGCTTTGTCCACCACTGAGTATGATGTCAGCAGTGGGCTTGTCATATATGGCCTTTATTATGTTGAGGTATGTTTCCTTTATCCCTACTTTCTGGAGAGTTTTTTTTTTTTTTTTATGATAAATGGATGTTGAATTTTGTCAAAAGCTTTCTGGGCATCTACTGAGATGATCATATGGTTTTTATTCTTCAGTTAGTGTGGTGTATCACATTGATTGATTTGCAGATACTGAACCATCCTTGCATGCCTGGAATGAGTCCTACTTGATCATGGTGTATGATCCTTTTAGTGTATTGTTGGATTCAATAGGGGAGGAGAAGTGGAGGTGGGACAGGACCAGCGCCCCTGAAGGGCAGCTGGGGGTGGGCAGGGGCTCCCATGCCCAGAGGGGTAACAAACAGGGGAGACAGTCCAGAGGGCGGAGGATCAGAAGGGAACATAGCCAGCATTTCCCCTGCCCACTTGGGCCCTGGGGAGCCTGTTGAGGTCCTGGGCCTGATGCTCTGCCCACCGAGACCCCCTCCAGCCATGTGGGTCCTGAGGGAGTGAGAGGGAGGGGGAAGGAAAAGTAAAGGCCAGATGGACAGGACCGGCGCCCCTCAGGGGTGGCTTGGAGAGGGGAGGGGTTCCCACACCTGATGGGGCCTACCCACAGTTCGGGGATCAATGGGGACGGGGGAGACCCTCGGGAGACTGGAGGAATGTAAGGGAGTGTGGCCAGCAGTTCCCCTGCCCACTTGGGCCCCGGGGAGCCTGCTGAAATCCCAGGCCTAATCCTCCGCCCTCAGGTCTCCCTCTGGTAATGCTGAGCCTAAGCCCTGCCCCACACCCTTGCCCAGGGCCCTACCTCTACACACCACACTCCCAGACCCCCTCCAACCATGCTGGGCCTAAACTTCGCCCACACACCCCCAACCCAGGGCCTACCTCTGAACTCCCAAACTCCGCACACGCTCCAAGGCAATCAGAAGCCCCCCTCAGGCTGTGCTGCCTTTTCCCACCATGCAGGTCCTAAGCCTAGGCCCCGCCCCACACTTAAATGTTGCTCTCGCCTAAGGCCTGCCCCCACCCTAAACCCCGCCTCTGCCTAAGCTCTGCCCCCCCAAAGCCAAGGCCTTTTCCGGTCTTTTTTTTTTTTAATAGATTGTGGCTCTGTTTCACCTTGGTGTTGTTGATTCTTTTATATTTTTCTTTTTTCTAATAAACAGTTTATCTTTCTAATTTTATTTCATTCCTTATACTTTGTTATTGTTCTGCTTTTTTTCTTTTCTTTTTTCTGTTGTGGATCTGTTTTACCTTGCTGTAATTGTTTCACTTATTATTTTTCCTAATATATTTTTTTATTTTTCTAAGTTTATTTTATTTCTTATTCTTTGTTATTGTACTGCTCCTTTTTTTTTTTTTTTTTTCTCTTTTCTTTTGCCACACTGCCCGGCTTGCGGGATCTTGGTTCCCAGGCCGGGACTTGGGCCCGAGCTCCTATGGTGGGAGCGCTGAGTCCAAACCACTGGACTAACAGAGAAGCTCAGACCCCAGGGAATATTAATTGGAGTGAGGTCTCCTGGAGGTCCTCATCTCAGCATCAAGGCCAAGCTCTGCCCAATTGCCTGCAAACTCCAGCGTGGGTGGGATGTCTCAGGCCAAATAACCAGTAAGACAGGAATACAGCCCCACCCATCAAAAAAAAAATGAGACGACAAAAAAATATGTTACACATGAAGGAGCAAGGTAAAAACCTACAAGACCAAATAAATGAATAGGAAATATGCAACCTACCTGAATAAGAATTCAGAGTAATGATAGTAAAGACGATTCAAAATCTCGGAAATAGAATGGAGGCACGGATCAAGAAAATACAAGAAATATTTAACAAGGACCCAGAAGAACTAAAGAACCAACAAACAGTGATGAACAACACAATAACTGAAATGAAAAATACACTAGAAGGAATCAACAGCACAATACCTGAGGCAGAAGAAGGAATAATTGAGCTGGAAGATGGAATGGTGGAAGTAACTGCCGAGGAGCAGAATAAAGAACAAAGAATGAAAAGAATTCAGGACAGTCTCAGAGGCCTCTGGGGCAACACTAAACACAACAACATTCGAATTATAGGGGTCCCAGAAGAAGAAGAGAAAGAGAAAGGGTCTGAGAAAATATTTGAAGAGATTATAGTCCAAAACTTCCCTAACATGGGAAAGGAAATAGCCACCCAAGTCCAGGAAGCACAGAAAGTCCCATACAGGATAAACACTAGGAGAAACACGCCAAGACACATACTGATAGAACCAACAAATATTAAATTCAAAGAAAAAATATTAAAAGCAGCAAGGGAAAAGCAACAAATAACATACAAGGGAATCCCCATAAGGTTATCAGCTGATCTTTCAGCAGAAACTCTGCAGGCCAGAAGGGAGTGGCAGGATATATTTAACGTGATGAAAGAGAAAAACCTACAACAACCAAGATTACTCTACCCAGCAAGGATCTCATTCAGATTCGATGGAGAAATTAAAACTTTTACAGATAGGCAAAAGTTAAGAGAATTCAGCACCACCAAACCAGCTTTACAACAAATGCTAAAGGAAACTTTCTAGGCAAGAAACACAAGAGAAGAAAAAGACCCACAAAAACAAACCCAAATCAATTGAGAAAATGGTAACAGGAACATACATATTGATAATCGCCTTGAAGTTAAATGGATTAAATGCTCCAACCAAAAGGCACAGACTGGCTGAATGTATACAAAAACAAGACCCCTATATACGCTGTCTGCAAGAGACCCACTTCAGACCTAGGGACACATAGACTGAAAGTGAGGGGATGGAAAAAGATATTCTATCAAACGGAAATCACAAGAAAGCTGGAGTAGCAATACCCGTATCAGATAAAATAGACTTTAAAATAAAGACTGTTACAAGAGATAAGGAAGGACACTACATAATGATCAAGGGATCAATCCAAGAAGAAAGTATAACAATTGTAAGTATTTATGCACCCAACACAGGAGCAGCTCAATACATAAGGCAAATGCTAACAGCCATAAAAAGGGAAATCGACAGTAACACAATAATAGTGGGAGACTTCAACACCCCACTTACACCAATGGACAGATCATCCAGACAGAAAATAAATAAGGAGACACAAGCTTTAAATGACACAACAGACCAGACAGACTTAATTGATATTTACAGGACATTCCACCCAAAAGCAGAAGAATACACTTTCTTCTCAAGTGCACATAGAACATTCTCCAGGATAGATCATATCTTGGGTCACAAATCAAACCTTGGAAAATTTAAGAAAATTGAAATCGTATCAAGCATCTTCTCTGACCACAATGCTATGAGATTAGAAATCAATTACAGGAAAAAAACTAAAACAACACAAACACATGGAGGCTAAGCAGTGTGCTGCTAAATAACCAAGAGATCACTGAAGAAATCAAAGAAGAAAAAAAAAATACCTAGAAACAAATGACAATGAAAACACGATGATCCAAAACCTATGGGACACAGCAAAAGCAGTTCTAAGAGGGAAGTTTATAGCAATCCAAGCTCACCTCAAGAAACAAGAAAAATCTCAAATAAACAATCTAACCTTACACCTAAAGCAACTAGAAAAAGAAGAACAAAGAAAACCTGAAGTTAGTAGAAGGAAAGAAACCATAAAGATCAGAGCAGAAATAAATGAAACGGAGAAAAAAAACAACAGCAAAGATCAATAAAATTAAAAGTTGGTTCTTTGAGAAGATAAACAAAATTAGATAAGCCTTTAGCCAGACTCATCAAGAAAAAAAGGAAGAGGAGTCAAATCAATAAAATTAGAAATTAAAAAGGAAAAATCACAACTGATACAGCAGAAATACAAAGGATCGTAAAAGACTTCTACAAGCAACTATATGCCAATAAAATGGACAACCTGGAAGAAATGGACAAATTCTTAGAAAGGTATAACCTTCCAAGACTGAACCAGGAAGAAACCGAAAATATGAACAGATCAATCACAAGTAATGAAATTGAAACTGTGATTAAAAATATCTTCCAACAGGGCTTCCCTGGTGGCGCAGTGGTTAAGAATCCGCCTGCCAATGCAGGGGACACGGGTTCGAGCCCTGGTCCGGGAAGATCCCACATGCCGCGGGGCAACTGGGCCCGTGAGCCACAACTACTGAGCCTGCGCTCCACAACGAGAGGCCGCGACAGTGAGAGGCCCGCGCACCGCGATGAAGAGTGGGCCCTGCTCGCTGCAACTAGCGAAAGCCCTCGCATAGAAACGAAGACCCAACACAGCCAAAAATAAATAAATAAATAAATGTTAAAAAAAAAAAAAAAAAAAAAAAAATATCTTCCAACAAACAAAAGTCCAGGACCTGATGGCTTCACAGGCGAATTCTATC